>NW_005054349.1:2092255-2133948 GCF_000277835.1 Geospiza fortis | reverse complement strand
CCCCAGCCACATCCTGCAGGGGACAGGAGCTCCACAGCTGGTAAATTGTTTTTCTCCTTCCTGCAGCACTGATAAGACCTGGCTTTATCTGAATGCTCCCTGGACCAGCTGTTTTTCCTCTCACTGTCCTCACAATACCTCTGCACAACTCTGAAGTCAGGTACTTAAAGTCTTAGCAACTTTCTGCTGTTTAAGACACACGAGTGGCTTTGGGCAGGCTACAAAATAAAATTAAGGGCAGAATTTAACCTTTGTTGTTTTGCTGTGTGGTTACCATGAGCTTGATGGTGCAGTGACCTTTCTATAAATCCAAGGTTTAATTATATACAAGCCACTTACTGGCCAGGTTTACCATGTTCTGCATGGCACAGACAAACTCCTCCACCCAGCTGAAAAAATCCCCTAGCAGAACATGCATATAAATAGACCCGCATGTCTCTAATGCAGGCATCATAATTTAGTTGATATTTCACTGCAAAACTTTGTGCCAGACATGAAGACATCTTCATCCATAATGATCAAGCCCAAAATAAAGGAAGATAAATTGTGTTTGACAATATTAAGCTTGCACACATCTCTTCTCCTTTACTCAATTTAAAAGGGATTCTTTGCACAAGCCTTGCAATTTCTTTTTCTTGGGAAGAGTAGAAAACATGCAGTGAGGAAGTAATTATATGGAATAACTAGTGTGGGATTCCCACATGTAAAAGTACTCCAAAATTCAGCTCTTTATAAATCAGAATATCAGTATTTTCTCATTCTTGTTTGGATTTTATCCAAATACATTTCCTGTCCTTCCAATACTTCATGTGGTATAAGCTTTATTAAAGTCACTTTTGGAAGCATTTGGATTTGAACACAAAGTCTCTTAATAATAATTATCTGATACAACACGTGAATATTGAACATGAATTTGATGCTACTGGATACTTCAGTTGCCTCGCTACTTTGGGAGCCATTTAAACATGATGTAAGCCTTGAAATGAATTAATCATACAGTCATGCTTAGGTAACAACATCTTATATATAAGAAGGCAGGAAAAATCTGCTCTACAAAGATTAGAGGGCTGAGAGTTAATTGTACTCCAGTGGCTGCTGTGCAACACAGCAATATCCAAACTCATTTTAACCCTTCTTCCTACTGGTAAAACTGTGTGGAGCAGCTTACACACAGAAAAGGCTCTGGAAAATGAGAAATGTTGCAATCCTGATCTGATATTTCTCAAATAAAGCCATTATTGTTCACCTTTAACAGGAGCACTGGGGAGCGCATCCCTCGGTCCAGCTGGAGCTCAGCTTGGAGGCTGCAGGGTTGGAGGGAGCTTTCTTCCCTGGGCCTTTGAAACACAGCAAAAATGGAAGAAAAAAAGGGGTTTTAGGGCATCTGTCTGCTGCCAGCTGGACGACAGGCTGGATAAGAATGTCTGTTGAGTATTTGCCATTTTGTCCTGAATATCAAGTCCCACAAGTCCATGAGAACCTTGTGTACTCACCTAAGTTTATTTCATAGACTCAAAGGATGGTTTGGGTTGGAAGGGACCTTAAAAACCATCTCGTTCCAATTTCTTTTCTTTTTTTTAAATATATTTTTCCACTTTTTGCTTGTGCTGTCAGTACATGAAAGGTCTGAAAGCTGCCTTGTTTCTGCAGGCTTTTTGACAGAGCTGTTCTCTGCAAAGCTTTTCAGCGATGGATGGATTTGAGTAAAAGCCAAGAGGCATTTAGAAGGAAATGTCCTATGGAAAGAGACTGCCCAGGCCTGGGATAATGGAAAGAGCAATGTGGTTTTGACAACTACAAGGGAAGCAAAGGGGAGAAAAATCAAAAAGAGGTGAAGTGAGTCCTTAGGCAGCTGCTTTTTGTTGTTGTTTTCCATTTTTCCTGAAAGGCTGGACTGGCAGACAGCAGTCAGAGGGCCTTGGTAGGCTGGAAGTTAAAAATGAACCTCTGATTTTCACTCAGAGTTTCTCTCCTTCCCTGTGCACTGATTCCAGCTACTCAAAACTGAACCAAACTTATCTGAACCTTCTGTCAAGGTCTTCCCCTCCATGTTCCGCCTCTGCCAACTCCCCTGTTTCAGTATATCTCAAAACAAATGGTACTTTGCATTAAAAGCATGTCAGTCAAAGCAAATGGCTTGCAGGATTATATTAAGATACCTATTGACATGAAAAGTAACAAAAATTAAATAATACACCATATGAAATTCAGCAGCTCTGGACCTGAACAAACCCACATCACTCAGGGCAACTCGCAAAACTGTTTCAAATATTTGCTAAAACAAGGTGACAAAGGCATTTAACGAAAAATTATATCGCTGTTTATCATCATTGCATTTCTTTCTTGCAAATATTTAACGTTTGAACATTCACAGACTATTCAATCCATATTTTCTACAAGTATGGTGAAAATGAAATAACATTAAGATATATGAGTTATAAAAAGCACAACCACCACTCACCAGAAAACTGTAATTCCCTACCCCCATTCTAGCCGCAGAATTACATTTTTTAGAATATTACTGATACCCATGAACTATTTCAAGACAGAAAATTTGTATTTTACAGAGAAATAATTATTTAGCAAGAAAATGTTTGCCTTGATTGAGATACAGGATTTCATTTCCCTGACTGAAGTGCCCAGGTTAGAAAGTTGCTCACACACTTTATTCCTAAAAGGAGAAACTGGGTTTTCTCTGGAGGGTCCAATGCAAAGCAACTAAGCTAAATTCTTACTCTGAATTGCCCTCTGGAGAAATCTCTCTCTCTCTTGTCATGAATTTCATTGGAGGCTTAAGAAGATTAGTTTCTGGTTTAGGCACCAAAACTCCTGGAGCTGGATGGTGCAACTTTCTCTTTATGCACCTAAACACATTGAACCACCCTTCCTTTCCACCTGCAATGTGGACTTAATGAGCTGTAATGAATTTCCAGTATTCAAATTAAATTAAGTCACTTTTACTTTTCCTTTTTTTCCATAAAATGACAGTCCATATTTGCATTAAAAAGTGAAAATGGCATTTCCCATCTTTCTAAGCTGTTATCTTCATTGCTGAGGCTGGCAAGAGTGTAGGAAGCATTTGGACTGCTGAAATCCTTGCTATTTTTCTATATGGATTGCCAGCAGCAGTTACAGCACTCCTGACTCCATTTTACCAAACTGACTACCCAGAATTAAGGGCATTTACTCTCTGGAAGGGATATGAAAACGAGTGCAGGCACAAATAAAGAAACCCCAGAGGAAGCACCTCACCCAGCACAGCGCCCTGGGTGCCAGAGCGAGCCCTGAGCTGAGTGGTTTTTGTGCAGAGCAGTATCACCAGCACACAGCTCTGCTTCCCTCGCTCACAGCCTGTCAGCCCCTCCTGAAATTCGCTGTATTTCAGGTGCTGTCCCCGGCTGCCTTGCCACAAGTCAGTGATTTGTGTCCCATGCCATTTAGCTGATGTGAGAACAGCCCGAGCTGCTCGCCATGTGTCAGGGGCTGATAATTGCATTGATCCCCTGGCCTGGGCTCAGCCAGGGCCTCTGCTCAGCACAGGGCACTGGGCAGGGGCTGCCTGGAATTGGGAAATTTGGCTCTCTGGCTGGTGTGATTCCAATCAGCCTTGGCAGAGGGATGCATAAAGCAGGGAGTGCTAAATGTGCCAATAAGTGAATTACTTTTCAGATTATGTTTCCGGTGGAGATGTTGATGAGTGGGTTTTGTGAGCTGAATACAGCAGTTTGGTACATCCTATTTCCTATTACAGGTGAATTTATTCTGATAAAATGAAGGGAGAAATGCTGCTCATCTGCAGACTTTTTGAAAAAAACAAATTTGTTTTTAAAGAGCGTCATATTTACTTCTAACAATAATTTTCATTCTTCTCTTTAATGTTCTTGTCAGGAAAGAACTCTGAGTGAAAAGACGTTTTCTCATGACAATGGGCATTCAAAAACAAAGTTTATAAAACAGATTGAAAGACAAAGCTGCTGGAAATACAGCCAGACTTCCATCATTTTGTGGTACAGGATCATTGCTAGCTGATCCTGCATCAGAGCCCAGTTACTAATTTTTTCAAAAAATCATTTTTTGAGATATTCTAGCTATCAACTTCCCTGGCTAATTCCCTGAAACTCTTTATTAAAAAAGCCCCAGATATCCAAACATAAAGATGTTATCAGCAGGTGATTAAGCTGCCAGTCCCTCATTTAAGAATACTCACAGTTAAGACCCCAAATTTTTACAGTGACAACTTTCCATGATTCTCATGTCTCTCTCCTTCCTTTTCTAATATCCCTTTAAGTGCAGTGTCTCCAAATCTGGGGAAATATAGGTGCAAGCTGAGAGATTCACAGCTCCATTTTCCAGCTGTCTCTGAGCACCCCCAGCTCCAAGGAATTTTGGAAAGGTGCAGATGTTCAGCACCTGTTGGGGATCTCTGCCAGGAGGATCCTGCCTGCAGCATGCCAAGCAGCCACCAGCATTTGCAGGACTTACTGAGGTGTTTCAGTCCCTCATGCTTTACTTCCTCCAGTTCTGCACAAAACCCCGTGTTCTGCATGCTAAATATTGCAAAAATCAAATTTTAGTATCAGTCTCACTGGTGTTTAACCAAATTTTGCCAGTTTGTTTTGCTTTGCCGAGCACAGATAGAAGGAAATTGCATCAATAGATTAAACAGGGTGGTTTGGAAAAGAAAATGTTATTTTAAGTCAGTGGAAGTACATGTTTGAAAGGAAACTATCCATAATCACCTAAACTTGTAAATCAAACACATGAGAATATTCCCCACCCACTAAGAAATGCATTTTAAAATAACTAATATTTAAGATCTAAATTTACTACAACAACAAAAAAAACCCAAACACATAGATATTCTGCAGGCAGAAAAGGAAATGAAAAACATGTTGAAAATCACTTATGGACACTTTAACTGCTTTAGTAAAGTTTTTGCTTGATACATTTACTTTATTTTTAAAGCTCAGTCAAGGAGATTGGGGGGACAAAAATATTGGTTCTTAAATTCTGTTAGTCAGAATATACTGTGCTGAATGTACTGTACACTGTCATATTGTTTACACTCCAGAACTGCAAGAATATCAGAAGTATTAATTTGTTGAATTTGCCATTGGACAGGTATTTTCAACAAAAATTGCATAGATGAAAGTAATAAAGAACTAGATGTAAATCCTGACTGTTGAAAAACGTGGTCATTAATTAAAAAGTTAAGAGCTGTGATCCTCTTCTTTCAGGAAAAAAAACCCAGTAGGTGTATCAGCATGGATTCATTGGCAGGAAATTATATTTCTAAGAGGAAGAAATTAGGATAACTATAAATCCTATGGTTTGTTAATTCATCAGCACAGCAGGATTAGCTTAAATAGCAACGAGTGAGCACATGTGGAATCAATGGAACTGGATAAAGAGTTTGTGTTTGCTCACCTCCAGGTGATACGTGGAAGTTTTCAGGTAGAATCTGATGGAACACTTACTGAAATGAGAAGAAAAAATTCAGTTTAAAGTTCCTCCAATACACTTGATTACTGGGCTGAATTCAGTAATTAAAAAAATACACAAAGGTTGCATTGAAATTAAGGTACTTAAGATTCATCGAATTCAGCACTTTGCTCCTCTCACAAAATCATTGCTGGGCAATGAGCAAACCTCAGGAAATTACACTCCGGCTGTGCTGGGGCAAGGTTTTGACTATTTGCCCTGCTGGGTGATTGCAGCCATGCATCCATTCCATTATTTCAGGCTCAGGATGATATTTGGGCTCTCACAGCTCTGTGCTGTTGCAGAGCCTGAGGAATTGAGCAGAGGCACCCAGGGAATGTTCCCTCTGCCTCCTGGGTGAGTGCCTGGCACAAATCCCTGTCCTGCCCAAATGGGTCCTGGAGAGCTGCATCCCTCCCAGAGCACTCAGCTCTGAACACAGCTCCCAAAACAGCATAATCACATCCACAGCACCAAAGGCAGCCTGCTCTAGCATCAAATGGATGAGACAGAGAGATCCTTCATCCATCAGAGAGGAGGGACAGGATCAAGGAATCCTCATGTTCCATCTATACTGGTTTTTCTTTGTGTCTTCATCCACGTCATTTGACCTTGGTGCGTTAATTTTCTCAACTATTACTCTATTACTGCTCTATTCATCAGGCACAATTTATGGCTTCAGCTCCTCTCAATTTAAAAAGAAAAAAAAAGTTTAACTGCTTAAACTTCTATTATGAGAGGAAAGGGAAAAAATATAATATGGGATGTATAAGTTGATAAGATGTATAAGTTGATAAAAAAGGAGGCTGTGAGATGCAGGGCTTTGCAGATCTTGTCCTACAGCAACCACTTCTGCTTCCAAAGAGAAAATAATTCCAAATTTTTGGAATTTAGAATTGCAAAAATTCCATTCCACACATGAGCAGCAGCCTGGCTCCATCAGGTTGTCTGTCTAAATTAAAAAGAAAAAAAAGTTTCTGCCTTTAAAGTCTTGAAAAGGACTTTGGTAGTGTATGTACGCAGAAAACCTTTGATCTTTACAAAGAAATGATGGTAGTTACTATTGTAAAGCATTTTTATATATGGAATTCAGAATATTCCAGTTTTAGAGTCTAAAATATAAAATATGTACATTTTCTCCAAGGAAGAAGAGAGTTATCCATGAGTAATCTCAAGTACTAAGACTCTTTGTTCTAGTATCAAAGGTGGATTAGAATTTTTAATTTTTGACTGACCACTAAAAATATGCATCTGTTAGTTTTGTAGCTTAAAGATCTGATATTTATTGCATGTAACTAAATGTCTCCATTATTACTTCATAAGAAAAATCTGTACATTGATACACAGAACAGCTTCAAGTCACTGATCTGAACACACCCGTGTGCAGAAATTTATGAAGGAACACACTGTCTATAATGAAAAATGTTCATGGAAAAAAAAATTAAAAAAAGGTCTCAGAAGATCAAAGAGAGTACTTAGCCAAAAGTAACAAGAAATCATAAAAAACCCATAAATTTAGAAAAATATCTGATACTATCAGTGAAATGTGCTAGCCAGCAAAGCACAATGAACAGCACAGACCACAAAGCCCTTGTGCTGTGTCTGCACCACCTTCTCTGATGCTCTTGGTTACCAATAAATAAAATATTTCCACATTCACAGTTCCTACCAGATCTTCCTCCATTGCAAATGCCACCCTCCTTCGGCCTGGCTGCCCTCCCTAAACAACATTTTGTGTGTCAGTTTTAATGACTGAGCGCAGTTTTCAGGTCTGTCCCAGTGCTGCAGCTGGGACAGCACACAGGAAACTGTGGTATTCCATGGAAATGCACCAGATATAGAATAAATGTGATAGATATCACCAGGAATCTCTCTCTTCATGCTGCTCTCACTGCTTTGGTGGGAAGGATGGCTGAGAACAGTGGGAATTGCTCCTCACTTTACTGGACCAAGAATGATACCGAGAAGTTGGGGTTTTTTTACTGTGAACACTCTTGAGTTTAATCTGCATTCTTACAACTGCATTTAATTTCTGTTATTCATAATTTTTTAGATATTGAGAAAAATACGGTGTTTTTAAAAGCCTTCATTCCTAGTGAGAAATTGCTCTTATAAAAATTCAAGCTGAACTTCTACCTGTCTTTGTTCATGCTTCACTCAGAGAGTAATTTGGATTCTGAGTTACAGGGAGGCAGGAATTACCCTGACCCTCTGGTTCATATTATTTTTTTGAGGATTGAGCTGTGATGAGCTGGGGAGCTTGTGCATAATTTATGAGCTCCAGCTCCAATATGAGGTGCAGATTTAATAACCATCTCCAGCCTGATGTGCCTCCTGCCCCGTTCCTGCTGCTCCCTCCAGGGGCTGTGGGATGGACTGGGAGGCTGCAGCCTCTCCACTCATTAAAGTCACTCAGCCAGAGCACAACTGCTCCTACCAGGGAACTGGAACCATTTCCAAGTATAAAATCCTTACTGAGACTTCTCTTTTGAGATCTGGTTTTTTGGGGGTTCTTTTCAGCCTCTTTGATACTCTCCAAATTTTCCACTCCTTCTGAAGGGGAGAGAATGGGAATGATCCCACACACCACATTTTGTTGTCAGGTAGAACTTCAGAGTGGAAAAGACATTGAATCCACCGTGCTTAAATCCCAGGATTTGAGAGTACAGCCTTGGGATAAGGCAGCTCCCTGTTCTCTACATAGAAATTCCTGCTCTGACTTTGGAAATCTTTCCTGCATGGACAGAAGCTCAGCTGGGTTTGGATTCCACTCTGGAAACCAAGAAATAAAAATGAGGAGCTACAAATCTGTCAGGACTCGATCAAAATAAGCTTGAAGGATAAAAATTTGGACATATTTCCATCCAGAGTCAAGGGATAACAAGGAAGAGAGCAGAGAGCAAAGAATTATCCCAGTTTTGTTTGATTGGGTCAGACCTCTTCATTTTTTATGCAATCTAAAATGGTATTTTAGTAAATAATTATAGTATTAGTATCCTGTTTAGTATGAACATTTAGTATCCAAATAGTAACTTTATATACTTTTTTAGCCATCAGATATTGCTGAAAAAGTGAATTAAAAATAGGAGAGGAAAAGGGTTAGCATTTGGATAGACTGAAATGCTGACATTTCTCACTCAATAGTGGCAACTTCTCTTTAGGGAGGGTGGCCACTAGAACAACTACCCAAAATATGCTTAAAAATGAGAATCTGGAAAGCCCCATTTACATTAAAGCACAGGCACCAAAGAAATCAGATGAAAGTCCAGTAAAGGAAACATAACCAGCAGACTGAGAAAATAATAAATAAATGTGGTTTTATTGTTTGTGTTTGTGTCTCTTTGAGCTTTCTCTCACTCATCTGAGCATTCATTGATCGTTGAATCACAATTAAGTTATAACTAAATCATATTTCTTTAAGATATTCTAAAGCTCTAGGAGAAACTCTTCAGTTTTTGTTCCCATTGAATCCAGATTACTCGGGGCATCTTTTTAATGGAAAAAAACTCAATATTTTAAACTGCTCCATTGATGATTTCACTCAGATTAGAACACAGGAAATTCTGCAATGAAAAATAGAAAGCTAATCAGAAAAAATTGTAAGAGAAGGGAAAGCAGATTGTCCTTTATCTTACACCAATTTGCGCTGTTGAAGTCAAAGAAATGCGAGCAGCGAAATGAAATGATGAATCAGACCCAGTGCCTTTCTCCATTGCAAATTTAATGTTACGGAAAATGATATTAAAGTATAATACCCCTACTTTAGGGCTTACCAGAAAATGACTCATGATAAACACAGTGCGTTTGCAGAAATGGCATTAAAAAATAAATTTAGCTTCTCTCTCAGGCTCATTCCGTATTTCAGGGTATAATTTAAGTACACGTCCTTCATTGTGTTCAAAAATTCTTCCTTGGGAGTGGGAATTCAGAACTTTAATGGTGACTTAGACATTCATGCATAAAGTTATCAACGAAAGTTGAAGTTAAACGGAACATTTCTGAATACAGAAGTAAGGCAGCGCAAGGAAAGGCATGTTTCTCTTTCCCAAATTGCCTTTGAGTAAGGCAATTTAAGTGACATGAAAGATAGTTTAGCTTTTAAAAACTGCATCTAAGTGCCCATTCACCTTGGTATCGAAAGCATTTTTATTGACTTGAACCTGTGCGAGTTCTTTCAGATAAATTACCAAATGAAATAAATAAATAAACATTAGACTTGCAAAGAATGGAACAGGGAGAACTGACCATCAGACAGAAGCTTGCCTTGAACAAACCAAGTGGCAATGAGGAGAAACCCATTTTTCTCAAGAAAATACCTAAACTCTCCCAAAAACAAGACAAAATAAAACCCCAAGCCCTTTTTGGCTGAAGGCTGCAAGGTTAAATTGGTCTTCCTGAGAGTTTGAGGATGACAAGTCCTGTTTTATGGCAAGATATACGCTTTTATGGACCTCAGCTAAATGAAGTAATAAAAATTTCTGCTTTCCCAAACTATCGTATCAAGGATATTACTCTGTACTTGCAGCCCTAAGAATATGTATGGCCAAGATTTAGGGAGTTCAGTGCTTTTGCTAAGCCTCTGTCACAATCTCAAAGGAAAAGACTGAGGTAAAACTATCTGGGATACCTCAACAGAAAAAAAACCAATGCACTGAAATCAATACACATTAAATTAATGTCAACCAAAGAGTAGGAATTATTTTCTTTCTACCATCACTACCATCACTGGTCTCTGTTCCAGAAATATTTTAAGCTTTTTTTTCCTCTTTTTGAAGACCAAGTTTATTAATTTGGAGAATAAAGTGCTCTTCAGCACTGCTCAGTCACAGATCAACTGGTACATTCAGGTAAAGTGCTGGAACAGTGGGAATGAGAATCAATCTGTGCAAAAAGCTGCAGAGCTCACTCCATCACTCCACTTTCCACAGCCACTGTCCCATGCACGGGGCTGAAGAAGCATCTGTAGTTGGAAGAGGATTTCTCTGGAGGTCACACCCCATCCCAGGGCAGTTTTTGGGGTTCTCCCCACTGACAGCACAGGCCACCAGAGCAGAAGAGCCACTGCAGGTCTCCTCTTGTGTTTGTCCTTGTGTTTGACCACGGCCCCAGGAGCAGGGTTTGAGTGCTGCTTCCAGCCTTGCTCTTGGAACTGTTTCCCCACATCAGCTGCACAGATTTTATACAACAAGCCCACAGCAAGGCATTTCCATGACAACACACTGCAGAAACTAGACTCAGACTTGGAACCAGTTCTTGTTTTAGTTCTTAAAATCTAAAAGTGTCTCTAGACTGAAGTGGTCTGACCACAGCCATCAGTGGTCCAGGATGCATTGTCAGAAATGAGTGAACTGAGCACAGGGAGTGCAGCAGCTCTTTGCAGTACTTTGCAGCTATTCTTAACTTTGATGTGAATTTTGATCTCTTTTTCTGGAGACCCAGTGCTGACTGATCCAGCAAGCAGCACCACCTGCAGCTGAGCTCTGCTCTGTAGCCCTGGCAGGGATCTGAACCAGCAGAGCTCTTATTGCTGTTCTCCCTCAATCTATACACGATTCTTTTTGTTTCTGCAATTCCACATGCCCTCTGCAGGGAGAGAACACATGGCTCCTGGAGTCAGGAGCAAGGTAATAAAGCATTACTCACCCCTTTGCAGCTTTACATGGATTCCTTTTGTGTTTCTGTCTCTTGCCAATATTGGGCTGGCTCAATGCCACACAAAGAAAGGCATGAGGAGCAAGAGCTGGGTGATTGCAGGTGTCCCATTCTGTAGGAAGAGAATGTAAAAAAAACCACATTTCTATCACACACTCAGAGAAAGCCTGTTTGGCTGTATTAAACTACTGCCTAATTAGAAAAAGTGCTGAAGTTACATTTTTTTAAACGTTCAAAACTGCATTTTAGATTTTATAGAAAACCTGTGGTGCTGCTTTGTGCAAACTCACCCTTCTCTGGGGTGAAACCTTTCCTTACTCAAATCTTGCCACTGACACCCCAAAGAATTTGTGGTTTGGGTTTTTTAGAAGACTTTGTTTAGCTGGGCAAAACTTTCTTTAAGTGGTAAAAACCCCAGACAATGGAAGGTGTCCCACAGCACCCAAATACTGAATATACTGAATAACATGGTTAATAGATTGATTTATTTGATTGCAGACACCAATCAGGACACACAGAGCTTTGAATTCTGGCCAAATTTTTGGATTGCTATACAAAAATAGACTGAGAGTTTAAGTGCTTTGTACATTTCTTACAAGAAATATCCCTTTTTGGTTAATTCATACACTGATCAAACAATTATTTTGTTTCAGTATAAAAATCACAGAAGTATTAATCAAAAGTATTTAGTTAATAATAAAAGAGAAGACAAAAGCCACTGGAATGATAACTTGAAGAGTTTTGTGCAAATTCTAGCATGATTTTAGAGGAAGTCAAATGTTTGATGTATTTTTTAAAAAACACCTTGCTTGATTTGAGTCAATATTAATCTCTAATTGATGAAATAAATGCTACTGCTGTTTCTCTTTGAAATGAATGGACACAAAAATGTTCAAAAGGAATCCTTTATAGACATCACATGTGGCCACATCAGAAACCTTAGGAAGTTAAACTACATCAGAGTAAGAGCATTAATAGTGGCCTGAAATAGAGGCATTGATCTGTTGAAACTGAATGTAGACCAAGTATCAAAAGAAAATCACACCAACATTATTTCCTTTTTGAAAAGTACAACCAATTAATAAAATGAGACTGTTTTATTTAAAAAAAGGAAATATTTTTAGTTATAGTTCGTTAATTTTTCAATTCCCTAAATGCTAAAATTTTGCTGTAAGAATATCCTGAGTACTGTTACAAAATATCAAATAAGTCCTTATTCTATATGGCAGCAAAAACTTAGAAACTGAGATATAGTCAATATTTCTGGTTTTAAAGTCACATTTTTTTGTAAGATGCCCAGTATGAGATGAGTTGTATAACCTCACTTGGTCAAAGTTCTGGAAACTACAAGATTTGTCTAGTCAAGCATATTCCCTATTCAGCCTCTGAAAATACATCCAAAGGGTTTTGCTCACATTCCCAACCAGACTTGGTCAGGGAGTGGTGAAATCCCATTTCAGTCCAGTCAGGTCTTGCTGAACTCAGAGAAGCCACCCTTGGAGATGTTCTGGGCTCCTGGGAGCTGCCCCCAGAGCTGCAGGGAGGCAGAGCACAGAGCACTGCAGGGCTTTGCAGACGTGGGAGGCTCCATTCCAAGGGCATCCTGAGCAGTGAAATCACAGAAATTCCCTTTGCTGCTGTAACTGTGCACAAATGAGGTATTAAGTTGACAGCAATATGATATTTTGGAGGTATGAACCAGCACAGGACTGAATTCCATCCGTTTTTACTCACCATTAATCTGGATCAGGTCATACAAATCAGGTGGTGCTTCAGCAGCAGGAGCGATACTGGATTATTTTTCCTGTTACTTAAAAAAACAAACACCCAAAACTTAACTTTGATCTCTCAGCTCCTCATTTTTGATTTTACCTCGTCCCACACAAAACCCTGAAACCCACTTGCCATTTATGCCAGAACCTCCCTCTGATTCCAGAAGGGGATGCTGCTCCTGACAGAGTACCCAGCATAATATTTCTGTTGATGTCCTCCTACTTGTTCTGTGCTGGCATTTTTATAATTTTATAAAGCATCCAGTATTTTAAATGCTTTTCTTCAATGCTACCTCTTTCACAAAGACATGAAGAGAAACCATTAAATAAAACCATCCCTGTTGTATGCATGCTTTCTTCTTGCTTTTAACTTCACAAAGACATCAGGAAGAGTGAGGCAAAGCTGGAGAATTCCAAAAATTCTGAAGGAATTTGACAGTGAATTTTTTTCTGTGCCTATTCTAAGGTTGCCAATTTTATCTGTGCAATTGTTTGCAGCCCCTCCAGCAGCTCAGACACTTCTCTCACACTGCTGGGGCACAGGCTGTTCTCCTCTCCAGCAGGCAAATCCTGGTGGAGCTTTCAGACACAGCTTCTTTGCCATTCTCTTGACACCAACACATTTCACACTTTTAGAAAGTCTTCATTATACTCTGCAAGTCCTTCCTCACACAGACAGCAAAAGGAGGACAATGATACCAGTTTTGAAAAAGCCATTTCAGTGTTTCAGAGTGGGAAGCAATTTATGGAAAACACTTTTCACTTCCTTTGCTGCCCCACATACAGAAGAGCAATAAACACTGAGGCTCTGCAGAAATGTGAATTCTTTGGGAGAATCAGACTCTTGAACACCCACCCATAAAACAACAGCAAAGTGAGTTACCTGGGATTGAAGTTGGTTTAGACCCAGAGTAAAAATGTTCAGCCTAGATGGGCCTGAGGACCCTGATTAGAAATCCAGAGTAAACACAGGGGGCTATTAGGCTGAACAGTTTTTAATGACAAACACCTTTTTAATAACCTTAGACTTTTTGCTTTCCTGAGGATAGTGAGTCAGTCCAAACCAGTTTTCGTTCCTGGTGTACAAATCTATTGAGTGGAATACAGAATATTCTCCAGTGAAGCAACTGGTTTCCGTGGATACTGCTAAGATTACACTTCAGCATATTTTCTCTTTCAATTCAAAGTCTAGAGGAGCTCAATTTGCCTTATTAAGGAAAAAAAAATGTCTTTAGTAGTCTGTCCAGAATGCAGACAAAGGAAAGCAAATGTAGCATTCTAAAGCAACAAGTCTTACAAGAACTGTTGCCCTTTTAGTTAGAGATCATTAAAAAAGGTTATATACTCACAGCAACAGCTGTAAAAGAAACATATAATTTAAACATTGGGAGGATGTGTGCCATTCTAATAATTATTTTGAAAGCATAATATGCATTTAAATGTTTTCCCTCAAACATTTAAAATATTTTTATGGATATCTCGCCAAAATCCAGAATATCATGCTATGTGATAGAGCTACTTTTCTGTAACAAATAGACTGTAACACACCAGAGTAGAAAATCTGTGCTTGTGAGACTTTTATGTAATGCAAGAGCAAAAAAAAAAAAAAAAAGCTGGAGAAAAATGGTTTTTTCTTAATATTCTGAACACAAGAAACCATGTATTTTTCCATTTGGTGACCCAGACAAATTTTTGTCCTTACTGTTGGGTTCACAGACTCCCACGTGTTTCTGTGTCTCATTATTACTCTAGAATAGAAATGTTTCCTCAGCTACAAATATAACTGATGTTAAATGGCTCAGTTTCTACAGCCTCAATTACTGAGTTGCCTTTCAGCCACCTCTGTTTTTACAGAAATGGTTAAACTGTAAGTCCTAGCCCTCCACATGCATTCTAGTGAGATCTTAAGGCAATTTCCTATAGATTCTTGAATCAAAACTCCATGTGCTAGAATTTTACATAGGTCCCCAAAATCCATCATTTTTAGCTGCCAGGGAACCAGTGGCAGAGAGACTTCCCAACAAGGTGAAGGAATTCTTATACCAAAGAGACAATGCAAGTGTTAAAGACAAAAGCACATGGCCTCTCATAAGTTTACATGCTCTTAATATGGCTTTTATTGGGATCAATGATATTGATTTTCATCAAACAATCACTGATTTGCTGCTGCCTCCCTTGCCTGGTTAAAGAACACTCATTGTACTTCTGCTCAACAAGCCTGCAGTGTCAAACGCTTTTATGTTTTTATGCACTGAAGGATATTTTCTGAGTTTCCCTGCTTTTCCCAAGCTGAATCCCTACAAAGACATTCCCAAACTTCCATCCACTCTGCCTGATCTGGCCCAGCTGCTCTGACACTGCTCCTTTTTGCCTCTTTGCAGGGCGTTGTTTGCTGATTAACACAGGAGACAGCTCTCTGCGGCTGCCCAGCTTCTGAGGGGCTGTCAGGGCTTTTGATCCACATTTCTTATTCCAGACAATGTCATGATAAAATTCACTAGTGCTCAAATTTCTGTTCTTTCATTAGGGCTCCCTTATCTATATAAACATTTCATGTTCTTTCTTTCACAATGCCTAGAGGTTTCCAATAGTTTTATGCATTTTTTGCCACTTCTATCTTTAATCTTGATCCCAGTTAGTTCTTTATAGTTGCCAGAGGCTTGCTTTTTTTTTTGTTTTGTTTTGTTTTTCTTTGTTTTTAACTTCAAACACAACTTTCTGTTATACCTCCTGCACTGAATACTGACAAGTTGAAAGGAATACAGGAAACACAAGGCAAGACTGCATTAATCTGCAAAACCTATTGCAGATAAGTAAGCTGCTGCTTAATTCATACTCTGCCAGGGTGAGGCCAAACTATGAATTCTAATGAATATCTAAAATACAAAAAAAAGACAAAAAAATAGAGAACAACTCCTTGTAGGGTTTCTTAGATATTTTGTTCATATGCCTTCAAAATGCATTAAAAAAAAAAATTATCTTCCATGAACACATTTTGGTGCATACTTTGCAGAAGGTACTTATATTTTAAGAGAAGTTTTGTTTGTTTCAATGTAACTTTGTGTATTTTTACGTGCCTACCTCATGAATATATATTCATATATATCACTACCATACTTCTCTTTCTGGGAGAAAAAACAGTCAAGAAACATATGGTGTCTATAACTGAATACCAAAGGAGCCATGTAAAAGCCCAAAATTATAACATCCTATAATACCTTACACTTTTTTTTTACCTGAAAGGAATTTTAAAAATCCATTGCTTTTAAATTAGACTTTCTAGAATTAAAATAATTCTTCACTTACCATTCCCTTACTTGTAATCACCCATTCCATACTCACAGGTCTGAGAAACATTTATTCCACTGCTTCTGGTAAAAGTGAGATATATACCTGGATTATTAACTTATTCACTCAAATTAATTTAAATTTCTACATTTGTAACTTATTAATCATATTGCAAGTTAATTTTGTTATAATTAGTACTCCCATTAAAATGTTGAGGTTTCTTCCAACTATGAAGATTTTGGTGAAATTGTTGACAATTCATACAGGGAAGGGGTTTCTGCTTTAATGTAATATTTAGTTTACAGAATGTTAAAAAAAATATTATCCTTCTTAAGTGAAAATAGTAAGGATACAAATTGGTGAAATATCCTGTTAAATTCAAACAAATATTTGAAGACTTTTTGTCTCCTGGTATTTTTCATCTCAGATATGAAGTTTTATCATCATCACTGTGAAATTACATCCAATCTGCTACTAAGTCCTTCCTTCTGAAAATAGCAAGTTTTTGATTTTCTTACTCCCACCAACTCCAATTTTCTGCCAATTGTTAACAAAACTCAAGTCCCTGGAAGAATTAAGGTAACTCATTTTAGAGAGTCTATTTTCCCCCTGACCTCACACAGCTGAAATTACTCTCCATGCCCACAGCAAACCAGTTATTGCCCTTTATTTAATTATTCACATTTTCTATGACCCTTCTGTTTGGGTCTCCACCCCAGGGACTCTGGTTTTATTTGCAGCTCCTCTGCAGGGGTTGTGCACCAGTTTTTCTGCAAGGGGCAGAGGGGATAAAGCAGAACCTGCCAGGTGGGTTCCTCAGCAGAGCATTCATCTGAGCTCTTCCCCATCCCCTGGACAGCACTCGGCATGACACTCCTAGGAACTTAATTATCTTGGAGACTCCTGTGCCTTTGTCAAAGGGGGCTGAAATTGGCCAAGAAATTCAACGTTTACCAAAGGGAGCAAGGGAGAGCAGGCAGAGGATGCTTTCACACCTACAGCCTTTCCTTAGGACACAGGGCTAAAATAACTGTGCAACAAACGGTTAGGAGGAAACTGGCTCACGAATGTACCAATTAAATCACAGACAAGTGATTTCTTTTTGCATTTATTATCATAAATACTCCGCTTTACCCTTTGCAGAATCTCATTTAACCGCATTCATTTTAAAAGAACAATTTAAATCCGAGTTTTGTTTTTGCGGAGCACTGAGGGGAAAATGTTCTCTTATCTTCAAATGTTATTAAGTGGAAATAAGTGTAACCTACCCTTTGAGGTCCTTATTGCAATTTAGATAGACAATTAGATATCTGACACCAAAAAGAAAGAGAAAACTTTGTAGCAGAGATTTTTCTCGTGGTGCCCCAGGTGACTACAGCAGACTTCCCTCTGTGTTCAAATGATTAAAAAACTACAATTTCCTTCAAGCCATTTTTAGAAAGCTATTTGTAATTGCACTATCAAGTAATATAACTTTTTCAAAATTAGCTTATGAGATTTACACGGGATTGAGCTTTTAACAGGAAGGTGAGTTGGAGCCTCATTTACAATAGTTCTGCTCTTTCTTCAAGGCTAGAAACTTGCAATAGAGGAAACCAAATCCTTCCTTCACTTAACTGGATACACAAAATAAAATTTCAACCTTGGAGATTTTCAGTAGCTTCCACAACAAAGACACATCACTTTAACTAATAAAAGTACAGGTGTCTGCTCTGTGACAAATCTATCCTTCAGGACAGTGCTGAAAATGAATTGCTTTATGCTGTAAATTTAATTTTTGTTTCAAGCAAGACTTTCTGGTTAGATCTTTGAAGGGGACAAAAGAAAAGTATCTTTGTACTTGCATCCAGATATTGTCAGCATAAAGACTTTACAGATGGAAGGAGTTTTAATGATTTAATCACAGAGGATTCATGAGAAAACTTGTGATTTAGCCACTGATGTTTTTGTGGCAGTTTGCATGTTGTAAATGGGAAACAGCACATAGCTTGAACAAACACTTATTTACAGGAGAAATGATCTCCAAAATCAGAGGCATAAAGCTATATGAAGCTTAGTTCAAAGGAATCTGCAGAATCATCACTTTGCAAGCTTGATTTAAATGTTGTTTTGTCTTACACGTAGGAAACGTTGCTGAGAAGAAGCCAGAGTGGAGCAAAGAACAGAATAAAGAACATTGGCACTCCCTTGCCAAAAAAATAGACAAGAAAAGGAAAAAACAAAATTAAAATTGTTTAGCTTTCCTCTAATTTGTAACTGCATTGTTGAATCATGCATTTTATTAACTGAAATGTATACCCTGGGAGCTTTACAGGAACCACTCAGAAAAAGTCTTCATTTCTCATTCACATATTTGCATCGGCCTCAGATCTTGGGGATCTTACAGCATATAACGTTGGTAAAATCATATTTTCATAAGCCCTGGAAATCTGCATAATTTCCTTTTGTTAAATGACTGCTCCAGCACGCAGTGTGCTGTAGGCAACTCATTGCTCACAGTTGATAATTAGCTTTTGTTTAACAGCGTTGATGGGTGATTTTGCAGGAGTTGTATTTGGGCAGAAGACCCTGGGATGTGTGGGATGACCCTGGAGAATGTCCTTGCTTAACTGCAGCCCCAGAGCCCGGGTGTTAATTGGCCACAGAGAGTAATAGAAACGGATAAATGGGAGCAGTTTCCCCAGTGAACTGAGAAATTTATGTGGCAATTAAACTCAATTAAAAAGAATAAACATCAAGGGTTTTACTAAAATAGCATTGCAAAAATCTAAGCAACTAAGAAATACCTAAAGGTCAGCTTAAGCAAGAACGAGGTGTTATCTCCACCAGGTCAACTCTGAATACCTTTTCTTTTTTTTTCTTTTGTGAAACAATACTTCTGGGATATTAAAAATCACCTCTTAGAAGGTGAAGACAAAAAACCACCAGACTAATCGAACAGAAGAAAATGTGCTCTTTTCAGAAATCCAAGATTTCTGGAAACAGAGAGGATGTGAGATTTTAAAATAAGAAAATGAAAGGTAATCAGGAAAACAGGCTGCTTTACTCTCTTGGAGCACACACTTTACTCCAGTGTTTTCTGCTTGAGAGCTCTGACTTCCTTTTTGCCTCCTTAACAAGGATTTATCCATCATCTAAGTTCAAAGCTTTCCTAGTAGGTTCCAGATTCAAACCTAAAGAACTCATTAAAATACAGGTAATGCTGCCCTTACCTCATGGATCTCATTCAGAGCCACCATTTTGACACACTGCATCTCAGTTTGTCCACACAGTCACCTTATTTTCAAATTGAAGAGAGTAATAAGCAGATGTTTTTAAAATAAAATTTACTTTGTAACTTATGTGACTGCTCATTACAAATCTGAACTCCAAGTATGGATAAACATTATTATCTTCCTAAAGATTTTTAAGCTATCTAACCTGGCCTGTTATGTAGCTGCTGCATTTAAACATGTAAAAAGTCACTTTTTAACCCTTTAAAAAAAAACCAAACCATGATTTGATTGACTGGTGAAAGACAAAGAGAGTCATTCATGACACTTCAAAATGTGTAAAGGACACAAACATATGGAGAGCTATAAAACAAACCGGAGCTTACCCACTTGACACAAGCCAAAGGCCCATCTAAATGTCAGTGGAACTGCTGGCAGGTATCAAACCAACCCTGTGATCCACTTCAGAAACTGCACAGGAGGGTCCTTGACGTTCTCCTTTTCTTTGACCTTTCAGATCATTTGGCCTCTTTGTTTTCCTGTCCCTCACTTCATCTTTCTTTTCTGGTGGAGACAGTGGAATGGAAATTGCCTTCCCTGTGGGCAGGGGCTTGGAGCTCCTTGGGTTTCACTGGAGTCAGCCCTGGAAGAGATTAGGAGTGGCCAAGAGGGAATTGTTCTGGAGAACATTAAAGGCTCCTCCTCTCCTCGCGGCTCTGCTAATCCTCCCAGCCATTGCTGGATTGTGCATAATTCCCTCACCATGACAGACTCTAAATTGCAACCTCAGTGTGAGTTTGAGGAATCAACACAACTTTTAATGGCAAAATAGTTTCCTACGAAACATCAAAGAGTTCCTGGCTGATATTGTGGCAGCTGCCATTTTCCTACTAGATCATAAACAAATGTGACTGACAGTACTTTGATTTTAAATTGTGCCATTCTGTCCTTTAGAAAATTATTTTCTCACCTAACAGCAGTGCACCGGTATCTGAAACAATCTGAATTTGATTATACAGTTTAATTCTTTATTTGTCCCTATACTTTACTATAGGGACAGGAAAACTATACTTTGTAGGAAAAGAAGAAAAAAAATAAAAGAAGAAAAAACCACTACTGTAGTTTTCAGGAAAAGAAGAAAAAAAATTACCATGGAACCTGTATTTTTTCATTCATTTACTCCAATATTCTTACAGCACCACAAATGTAAATTGCTATTTCTTTTTTTTATTTACTACTTAAAACTAATAACAAACTCAAAAGGTAAATGGTTCATAATGGCAGATTTCATCTATTTCAAAAGTGAAAAAGAAAAATAAAACAAAACAAAAAAACCACAAAACCCAAACCTCAGAACACTGATAAGCTGATAAAATAGTGACCAACTTCTATTTATTAGTAATACATCTTCAAAAAGAAAAACATGGATTTTCAAAATGGAAGCACATATCTGTGAATAAGGACAATTTTTATCACGGCACTTTCTAACTGCAATCCTCCTCAGAAATCTGAAAGCATGATGTTCCATAATCCTGACACATTAACTCGTGTTTCCAGTTTACTGATAGAATTCTTTTTATTTCCAACTAAAGTAAATGCTGGCAAAATTAAATGTCTCAGAGGAAGACACAGACTATTTGAAGCATATATCCTCAGTTTAATGGAGTTGTAAATGCTTTCCTGCTACATAGTGGAAGGTCAAGTTCTTTAACATTTCCCTCCACACATAATAGAAATAAATTGCATTCTAGTTAAATCTAGCTAGTCTGAGTTCCTAGAAACTCTTGTATCTAATTTTAGGATCTTTTATTGTGTAATAGTGAAATTTTATGAACTACAAAAGCATTACCTTTAATCATTGTGCCAGATACACTTTAGGGGAGTTCCTTGTGAGATTATAAATCTGTACATTTTTGTTCTTACCTAAGATTTTTTCCTGGTGTGACTTCTTACAGCTAAGAACATGTAATTTAACTTTAAAGAGAGACACCAGGGAATACAGAACCATAAACTGTATACATAATTATATTAGAAAGCAACCTTTGATGGAATTTATTATGAAGGTATTTAAAAATCTTATCTTTCTGACACAATTACTTGTGGTTTTGGGATGATAGGTTAAACTATCTAAAAACCCTCTCAACAAACTAAACATACAAAGATAAATCTGGTAAATATTCAACAGCATAATTTCACTTTCATTTGCTCTAAATGACAATCACATTATAATTAAATTAGAATATTTTAAACTCCTTTTCTGCTGTTATTACTGGCTGCAGTTCTGCAGCAATTCTGAGCAGTGCCACAAAATTTCTTCCTAACACCAAAACAATTCCCATTCCACAGGAGCAGGAATTTCCAGAAGTGCAGAAATGGATGAATTCTTTCAACTACCTTCAACTTTTAGGGTATTCCGTTAATTACTTAGCAAATTATTACAGTGGTATCATAATTATTGACCAATTATGGCAGGTACATAGCTACTATCCCTTAAACTGGGTAGATTTTAAAACTAAAAACAAGAAAAAAGGTGAAAATCATGATGAAGGAGTACACAGTACATCACTTAGCAGGGGATCTGCATTTCTTGTTTAATTAAGAGGATTGTTAAAATGAAAAACAATGCTGATGCTGTCAGAAAGCCTTACCCAGCCCCCAGGTATTGTTCTAGGTGTATCCATGACTTGGGGCCAAGCAGATCCTAAAGAAAACAAGTTGCTCTTACCGGAGGCATAAAAAATTGGTTTTTCTCAGGGAAGTTTAACAAAGAGCAGCATTTCAGGGAGATGAATTTGGGACTCTTGTCAGCAGCTGATTCAGAGCTTTGTGCCCATGGAGCAGTCAGCAAGTTTTCCATAATAGGGTTCAACACCTCCTCCTATAACAGGCAAAGTCAGTCGTCCATAAATGCATTCAAATTGCTGAGTTATCCACATGTTCTCTTGAGCTATTTAATATGTGCATTTCAGATGCCAAAAAAGCTCAGCTCAAAAGGGAAAGTTTGAGACTTACCAGCCTTGGATGAAGAAGGAGGAGTGAGCAATTCAAACCCATGGAAATCTCTTGTGTTAGAGGACATAAAAGAACTTCCAGACATTTGAGGGCTTAGTCTATGCTTCTTTTCTCTATAATTAAAATATAATCACAAGTACAGTTCATCATGTAAACAAGTTATAAAAAGGTTTTATGATATTTACAGAAGATAAAAGCCATAAACACCCAGCAACCACTGCAAAGAGAATGTCTGTGCTTTGGTTCAATATTACTAATAAATGGCTTAGCCTTATTTAGCAGTTAGCTTTAAGGAAAGACCTAATTCTTAAAGACATTTAAAATGTTTAGGGACAAGGTGTAAGAGTCAGATAAAACATTAGACATGCAGTAAATAGAGCCTTCTATCTGTTGATTAAGGAACAATCAACACTTGCAAATATGGTGATGATCTTCACAGGAAGAACTTAATCAGGAACGGGGAGTTCAGCTTTTAAATGGAATGCCAAAAATAACACAAGTGGTCAGCTGCTTCAAATATATAAACATAAAATATTCTAGTTTATTTCTTAAAGAAGTGTTAAGGAGATGATGTGATTAAAACCTAGCAGAACTGAGGTCATGGGTAAGGTGGAAATTATAACCACACTGCTGTTTAGCTGTTTGCGTGATTAATTTGGGTAAATATAAATATTCATTTATCAATATTATATGGAACAGAGTCCTCATAAAAAACGTGTGCTCTTGTGATATTGAGCCAAATGATTTTTAACACATGCTCTTCTGAAAACCATGCCTTCTTAAATTGTGAGTAAAACACAAAGAGACAAAACACTGCTGAGAGATCAGGGGATGGCACTCAGGCCTTACTATGGAGGACATCAGGACTGCATTAAAAAGAAAGAAGACAGAATTTTCCTTAGAAGACTTGAAGCATTTTATTAAAGCAAGCGGAAATGATCACTGTGCATAGCATTAAGAGGTCCATCTGGGAAAAGCAATCCCATTTAGCAAAAGCAGAGAGGCTGCAGAAAAAAGGAAGAGGAGATTGGGTGTGAAATCCAAGCCCCTTTGAAGTCAATGGGAATTTTGCCATTGATTTCACTGGGTCAGGATTTCACTCAAGGTGGATGCAGACTGTGCTCTGTGAGATCCATATTGAACTGAGGCTTCTGATTTCAAAAGCCATATTAAAGTCACCCCCATGTAAAACTAATAAAGCAGGGTACAGAATAAACTTCATTATTTTTTAATAGCGGAAAATGAAAAGATTTCTGTCAAAACCTTGCTGTTAATACAATTAAAGGTGGACAGAAAGGAAGAATACATATTTTAACATTTGCCTCCTGTGTCTATTTTTTTTTTCCATTTTAGTTTTCCTCACAGAACACTTTTAGGCCTCCCTGCTTCGCTCTTTATGCTCTCTTCAATACTTAAATGCAAATTCTAGGTGGCAAAACTGACAAATCCCAGTGACCAACTGACAAAAACCTATATATATAGTATATATATATATATGAGGCTCCAAACACACTCTTATTTCACCAGAGCTTCAGGACTCAAGCTCATTTTTTGCTGAGAAATCAAGGCAAAATTTGTTGGCATTCTGGGTTCTAGAATTACTTTAAGCATAAGCTTAAATACACAATAAAGTTAATTTATTGACGGAACAACTGTAATTTACAAATGCTTTAGTGATAGCAACCACTGGGGAGAGGGAAAAAAACCAACTGTTAAAGCTTCTGAGAGTGTTGTCACATCAGCATTAAAGCAAAGAAGAAATTTAGGCTACAAACAAGAAACTGGTTTATAACTCCCAAAGGGGTGAGATGCTGAAGCAGCCTTCTGGTGGGAGAGGGAGAGGAGGAGCACAGAAGAAAGCAAAGAATGCATCCACTCTAAAATAAACTTCAAAGTCAAAGAATTTGACAAATTCATAAAACCAGCCCCAGCAGAGGAAGGCCTTTCTAGCATTTTACCAAAATGCTGGAAGGGATTGTTGAAACCTCAGACCTCCTGAGGTGGCCAGTGAGAGTTTGAAGAGCTGAGCACAATTGAGGAAAGGCACAGGACTCACTCTGCGGACCAGACCAGGTTTACCTGGGTGGAGTGAACAAGAAAACTTCTCAGCTGGGTGGGAAATGAAACAAGCCCCAGGTTGTACAGCAAACTCAATGAAAAACACAGGAACACTCTGTCTCCAGAGCAAGGCTGGAAATGCCCAGGCTGGAAAGAAAAATGAGAATCATGAAGGTAAGCCCTGTACCAATTCATCAGGTGCTTTGGGTGCCTGCTGCATTTTCTATTTGGTGCTGCTCTAGCTCTAAGCATTCAGCCTTTCTACAAACACTGCTCCTCCTAGGCAGCAAGGTGTGAATGATGTAGCATTTATGCTTTAACAACATTGCTCTGGTTTTAACCATTCCAGAGCCTTTTGTGTGATATTTGACTACAAATGCAGTCTGCTCAGCCTGCCTCAAATATGTGAAACTATGGAAAATTGATTTCTGTTTTTGCTGTCAAAGAGAAAGGAAAATTAAAAAAAAAAAGATTGATAGGCTAACTAATACAAAACATACGCAAGGAATGTAATGAAGAAATTAATGTAATCACAAAATAATTTATTCCCAACTAGAAAAATAATAACAACTATTAAGAGTTGTCTCATTATAAAACACCAAAGGTCACAGTTAATTGTCCCAAATTATCATTTGCCTTAATTGCAATGTAAAAGAAATCATCCTCCAAAAAGTAAACGTGTGGGTGGAGTTTTCCATGCAGAGGAAGAGCAGGTTGGGGCTCCACCTCCCAAAGAGGAGATGCTCACTGGCTGCACGCAGAGCAGGGTGTCTGAGCAGTGCTGTCCCCTCCATGTGTGTGACAGCAGCTCCATGGGAGCAGAGCACGTCCTGAGCTCCAGCCAGGCCTGCTGGGCTCGCAGGGATGGCTGTTTTAGGCAGCAGGTTGCCATGGTAACCCCCATTTACATAGTGAATAGCTGCATGAGCTAATGGGACTCAATAGCAGCATTCACTGCCAGGGGAAGGTTTCAGCTTATTAGCAAAGACAGAACTCCTGTGTGGAGCCTTTGGAACTGCCCAACCCATGTCCCCCACACCAGGGTCCCCTCTCTGCAGTTTGTGCCTTGGGTGGGCTCCTTGCTCACTTGGTCACGCAAAATCCAGATTGCACACATGGATAGTATTTTCCTTTTTTAATGCGAACTTAACCTGCTGCAAAATTAAAGCTAAACTTTGAATTGAACTGTTTGGGTTGAAGCACTTTGAAGATCACCTTGTTCCCATCCCCTGCCATGGCAGGGACACCTCCCACTGTCCCAGGTGCTCCAAACCCCACTGTCCAGCCTGGCCTTGGGCACTGCCAGGGATCCAGGGGCAGCCCCAGCTGTGCCAGGGCCTCACCTCGCTCCCAGCCAGGAATTCCATCCCAATCTCCAATTAAACCTGCCTTCTCTCATTCATCCTTGTCCAAAGTCCCTCTCCAGCTCTCTTGCAGATCCCTTAGGTCCTGGAAGGGGGTCTAAGGTCTCCCTGGAGCCCTCTTTTCTCCAGGCTGAACCAACTCAGCCTTCCTCCCATGACAAGCAAAACTCAACAATTTCTTGCACGGAGCTTAAAACCAAAATTAAGTTTCTTGTGCAGGAGCCTTGGGTCTGCTTCTGTCCTTAATTACTTAATTCAGCCTGACATTGCAACTTCAGAGTCTGACTTCTGGGAGCATTTCAGACATTTAACTGAGCTAAGGGCAAGACACAAAAACTCACAAACTCCCCAACAATATTTATTAGCATTGGGACTAGTCTTAATCAAGAGCTACAGCTAATGTGCATTAATTCCACATCCATACTTTTGTAATCTTACGTGCACCTACACACACATTTCTAAAAGCAAATTTCAGTGTATGAAGGAACCACTGGAGCAGGGATAATCAGTTTTGTAAATACACAAGGAAGGATCAAAGATCAGATGGAAGTTCTTCAGAAAAAAGTCCAGGCAGTGTTTGAGTGTGGGGAAAGCACGAGTCAATGTCATGACATTGGTGAAGGCAAATATCACACTGGGATCTACAAACAGGAGTTCATAGTTGCAAGATATATGAAGTGATCCCTGTTTGCACAGCATGCAGAGAATTTCTGCTAAAACCAGAGTTTTAGACCTTGTGTGGAAGAAAGTGATGGGAGGGATCAGAGGTCAAGAGAAATCTGTACTAGGAAAGACAGAGTTAAGTACTGCTTGGCTGGGAGGAAATTCTGAGTTTTTGTGAGTTTAAGAGGCCCTTGTAAAGAGGAAGGATATCATCTGTTTTCATGGTTCTCTCTGAGAAGAAAAATGTCTACGGAATAAATAAAAATACTGAGGTTATTCTAAGAGTAATTTCTACCTGAGGAATTTTAATCTCAGAAAATACCAAAGGAGAATATTGCAGCTATCTCTATTTTCAATTGAAAAAAAAAAATTAAAGTCAGAAAGAGTCTGGTGAAATGAAACGTAAGAAAAAGAATCTGGGTTTCTGAAAAATTAGCCAGAGGCTATTTAAACATGAGATGTTTATTTTCTAACTCCAGGTAAGCAATTTCTGAAATTTAATCATCTAATCTCCAAGTCAAAAAGTTCTAAAACCTTCTGGAAAAATAACAGCTCTCATTTTATATATATGTGTGTGTATATATATATATATATAAATATATATATAGACAGAGAGAGAGAGAGAGTATTGAAACAATTATACTTCACTAAGAATTTCTCATATCTACCGATTCCAGTTGTTAAAAAACATTCTTGAATGGGGTTGCATGTCCACACACATAAAATAAAGGGTTTTTTTCAAAGAGGCATCTTTCCAAGAGGCTCTGCACAAGTATTGTTATGCACAAATTGTCTTGTTATCCACAGATAACATATTGAGTTCTACATGAGACCTCTGGAAAAAGAACCTGCTCTTCTCTTCTCAACCTTCTTCTAATAAATACTTTATGTATAGCTGGAAGGTGTGTGGGCAGGAGCCTGTCCACTGTCTGGTCTCCTGAAAGTCTGATTCAATAACCGACTCAACCAAAAACCCTAAAGGACACTGAAAATATATGCACTATGCACTGGCAAGTGTGACACTTAATAGAATTGTGCTCTCTTTTCAGCTCTGCTGGAACAAACGTGCCAAGATTTAGTGCTGGGAAGCAGACATGACAAAAAGCATTCTGTCTTTGAGGAGCTTTAGTGCAAGAAGAAAAGGCTGAAATAGCTGGGGCTTATTACCAACTTAATAAGATTCAGATTGTTACATGTCTTGGGAAGAAAAAAAATTTCCAAATTGCACATTTTTTTTCCAGAATACAGGTACAATTCCTGGTATATCAATAGCCCAAGGGCTCAACATATTGAATGACTTATTAAAGATTCATGATACAAATTTATTTCCTAACAACACTGTAGGAACGTGTTGTTTTCCATTACAGGAAGCAATGCTTCTCAAAAGTGTTTACAAGTCTCAAATTGCAAAATTTAATTTTCAAATCAAATGAAGCATAATGAGCTTCATGAGCCCCTCATTCTTCACACCAGGTTTAGCTGCAAACACAACACAGCAAAACAAATTAGAAGGAGCAAAGCAGGTGTAACAAAGAACTCTGATGGAGCATCTGTCTCTTGACCAATGGCAAAAAAAGAGTTATGTAAAGAGCAGAGCATGGCCAAGCTAACAACCTCTGAGATGAAAAAAAATGGCATTAAAATTTGTTTATATCATCTCATATAAAAGCAGCTCATTGTGAGATGTGTCTACATATAACCTGTATCTGAAATCTTTACCAAAAACTATTATTCTACTGTAAATATGCTCTTCTTGTATGACAGTACCTGCTGGCAAGGGGAAACTGAAGGGAAATATTTAGCATAGTGAGAATAAGAAGCAACAAACAAATTACAGGTAGATAAAGTGGATAATTACTAAATTTAAGCATTAGAGCCCAATTTTACAAGAAGTAAAACTGGTATTCTAGATCAACTTAACCTCTGTGTGGGTATCACTTACTGGAAATTTTGAAATCTGATTATTTCTATTGATCCAGACAAAGAGAATCAAAATAGGAGCCCCACTACACTTTTCAATGAACTACAGTGAAAGCTGCAGTCGTTAAACAAAGAAACCTGGCAACCCAACAAAACTCCCAAATGCGTGTAAAAAATAGACGTTACGGAAAATTTTCAGCCTTACATGTTTTTATATATTAATGGCTTCATAAAATATTATAGCCCAAATTCTTAAATCAGTTTTGAATTAGTTTTCCTTTATTATCATGTCAACAGATATTTGTTCAGAAGAAAAAAACTCACAGAAACTTAACTCTAAATTACTCATTCTTCAAAGTGGCTTTGCCTTGCTATTATTCTTAAAAAGACTAAAAGACACTTGACTCAAAAATTAGGCTTCATCACAAAATAATTTGAAATATTTGAGGTCTTTTTTTGTAGAGAACATTCAAAATATCTAAGTAACCCCAGGCAAAAATATGAAACCAGTTTAAAAACAAGTGCCAAGATAAATCCCTGCCTCCAGGGGAGCTTCAGCCTATTGTGCACCTGTCTGAAGAGTGGCAAAAATCTTAATAATTCCTGATTAATCAAAATCTCAATAACTCCTGGTGTTCAAGAAGGTTATTCAGAGGCCGTCAAGGCCTGGAAATCAGTTTTCTGCACACTGAGCCCCAGATGCCCTGGCAGTGACCCTGTCCCTCTCTGCTGCCCGGCACAGCTCCCCACACCACACTCCTGTTTCCCCACATGTCCCCTCCCTCCAGGCACTGCCACCTTGCCTAATCACTGCTTTAAACAAGAAATAAAATGCAAATTTAGAACCAAGAACTCAACCAAATGTTGTCTGTCATAGGGCAGCCTGACAGGTTCACCCACAAACCAAGGAAATATTTGAGGTTCACGATTTACGTGGTGGAGCTGGGAATCCAACTGCACCAATCAATTGGAACTTTTTCAAAGTGTTATTAAAAAAAACAAAACCAACTCCCAACCAGATAAATTTGCATAAAACTTCATAAATGTCAATAAGTGTCTTGCCTGTGACATAGCAATGTATAATTGAAGAGAAGCCCAGGAGAGGCAGGAGTTGAGTTTTCCCAGGGTACTCGTTTCCTTCTGGTTATTCTGTGACAGCTGGAGAGTGAGTCTTAATATTTTTCAGAAGTGAATTTAATTGCTTTAGAGAGTCAGTTTAGCATATCACTCCAGAAATACCCCAAAGCTACAAGCAAACCCATTGTTAGCCAAATAGCTCCTTATTTGTGAGATTCTTAGTTTATGACTGGAGTCACCAAATTATGTTTTCAACACCTTACTGGGCATCCCACAGGTGGCCTCCAAATCTTATCCCTGCTGGAATATTTTCAATTAAAAGTTTTATGATAAGAATCCATGATAGTCTGAGAACTGTTGATGATAGATAATGGGCTATAATCCAATGAATTTGGGAATTAGGGGCTTAAAGGTTATGCTGGCAACAAGAATAATGCACTGGGCCTAAGCAGTTCTAAGGAAATAATGGTTTAAAATATGGTAATTTGGGAAGGAGTGGCAAAGTTCCTTTTCTGAAAATGATAATGATTCTTAGATTGAAAGTAGCTTATGTCAAATGAAACAAATATAGTTTATAATTAACAGTCATTTACCTCTGCTGAGAATACAGAAGAAAAATTAAAATTTCTGTTTAATTGTAGAAAGCTCTCTAATCTTTCAAATATCTCAACTATACATTTTCAACTACAAGCAGTTCTGGCATAAATGTGTGATAGACACTTTGTATTATTAGCAGATTAATTGTCTCAACAGACACCTTTGTCATCTGGAGGCACTGATTTCCAAAAACACCCATAAGAAAATCATTGTTGTATGGTTAAGGAAAATACTGTAAGGTGACATAAAGAAGTGACATGATATTTTTCTGCATTTTGTCTCTGGATATATAACAAAATTATAACATATATAAACAATAAATACTTTTAATATATATATATATCATTTGATATATAACAAAGTGTTAAATAAATTATCATCTTGTATCCATAATTAAAATCATATTGATGTTTTTGACAGTGAAAATAAGTTTCTTATTATCAGTCTTAACCTTTCCTCTCCTTTCTGTCCTTTAAATTTTAGAAAAAATTCCAAAATGTAGCAGTTTTGTTCAGTAATAATAACCAAAAAGACAAGAAAGCTCTCCCAGTGTTATTCTAAACCTATAAATTGCGATGACTGAAATTTTCACAGTCAGTTTTTTACCTCCAAACAAAGTATGCTTAAAGGGCACATGAACAATTCTGCTGACGTGTGCAATGTGGTATTTAGGCCCATTTATTAATTTGCATTTTTCATGAGGGAATTTAGTAACTAGCTGTGAAGTATAACTGCATTGAAATGTTACATTTGGTAGGCACAAGCAGCCTCTTTACAGCTATTTATAGAGTACCTCATTCCAATAATCTCATTTGCCTTTAACTCAGCACAGAGCACCCTGAAGTCTTTTAGGAGAAGGTTATTCAGATTGCATTTTTGTGAATTTGGACCTTGATGTTTCTGGGTCCTGGGTCAGCTGCACTGGTAGGGCTCTGTGGGCAAATACCCTTTGCTGTGATATCAGAATTCAGCCAAAAGAGCCGCCAGAACCTCACAAGTCAAGGTCACCTTGTTGCAGCTCTACCAGTGGAAAGCAGCTGGTAAATGCAGCATGCAATGAGAACGGCACCACCATACTTTCATTTTCTTGCAGGCATGAAGGGCTCTCTGCACTGCATTTAACCCCCATTCCACCAGGTTTCGAGTGCTGAAACAGATTAGTGATCACAATTGCTTCAATACTTTTCTATCTGCTCTACAGAATTATGGCTCTCCTTGTTTCTTCAGCACAGGTGAGGAAAAATTACTGTTTCACCTCAGAGAAGCAGTCTAAATTTGCTATCCAAACTTTACAGAAAATGCACAAACCATTTCACAGGACAGTTGATGAACACTTTATTTCTAGTAGCAGTTCTATTTCTTTGCAGATTTGAGCACATGGCTGATCTCTAAGGCTTAGCTCTCTTAAGAGAATTTAGGACAGTTTCAGCCACATAAGTAGGAATTAAAGAATAAAAGTCTACTCATTCATAAACATATATTTAGTGTAAAATCCAGGTAAGATCAGCTCATCTCTGCTGTTTCTTTGCTAAGGTTACCCTTATATTCTCTATGTCCTGTCCTTTTTAGCCTTTCCTCCAACCAAAGGTCTTTCCAAAGCCAGAACTGTCTCTGCCTCCATGCCTAGTCTGTCTGATAAACAGATTGTACCTGGTCTTGTTTCATCTCTGATATCTGTACTAATAGCTCAGCAGTACAACCATTTCTAGCCATAAATGTGTATGAGCCCCCATCATTTGTCAGGCCCTTTTGGCACTTCAGTAGCTGACATTAAAAGAAAAAAATCACAAAGCCCAGACAATCTAAATTGAGTTCATAATGTGTCTTGGCAGAATCCTCAGAAGCACAGGTTGAGAATATAGCAGGAGTTACCGTATTGACTAACACACCTCAGGAAAAAAACAAACAAAAAAAAATCAAATCCAAATGGGTGAGGTGGTAAGAAATTAAAATAAAGAGTCACCAGAGCTGGTTCAAAGATTATTTACACATTTGCCATTTCTTCTGAGATACACTATTTCAAAGCTCATTTCTCATGTAATGCTCTGAATTGCAAGCACAACATTTGCAGTCACTGACTTTTTATCATATTTTAAAGCAGTTTAATTACATCAAGAATGTGTTTTCATGACTCAGGACAGAAATCTACAGTGCTCTATTCATGTAGAACAGAAGAGACTCTTTCATTTGAAAGGGTCCTAAAATGATCATCCAGTCCAGATGAATACACGATTATGAACTGCAATCTATAAACACCAACACCACCACAACTGCTGCTTAAAAAGGGGATTAATTTGGTCTTAGTTGAGATGGCAACAAATGAATTAAAATAATGGATAAAACCTTCTGTACCAGAACAAATTGGTTGGTCACTCCTGAAAATGTTAAGCATGAGTTTGCATAACAAACATTGGAGAGGAGTTTTCCTGTGAAAGGACATGATCCTGAGTGCCACCTGGAAAGTTTTTTTGAACAAATTATACCCACAATGTCTTTGATTAAATTTTAACCCTGTTTTCACTGATCTGTGCAAGTGCTGTTTCGGAGCAGCGTTAAAAAGCAGTAGCACATGGGCTGAACAACAGGAGCTCTCCACAAGCTTTCTATTTAAAAACTCACAGAAACAGTGAAAATAACTGCCAAGTTCAGCAGAGAGGGGTCACAGCTCTGTCCTCACATTCCCACACAACTGCCTGGGACAAATGGAAGGTGACAGAGGAAATACATAAATAAACACTTCCAGATTTTTATCATTCCTTTCAGCTCTATCCAGAAAACATGGCAATGTTTTGCAAGAAGTTTCTAGATGTTGCATGACAAAGTAGACTCTAATAAAATATTACAGCTGCAGAATTAAAATCTCTTATGGTTACTTTCAGTGAAGAAACCCTAATTTAATATCTAGACCTTAAATAAAAAGTTGTTAATGGTAGTTCCAAGTTTTAATGCATGTTTATCTAAATTTAAACTTACTAATTATACAGGGATTTGAAAGGCACCTTCAGCCGTAATTGGAAATCCCATCAAACCACAATGCAAAGCTATGATTATATTTAAAGACCAAATATGTATCTAGAAGTCATCCTGATTCTTTCTTTACTTTTGGGTTTCAAATAAACCATTTCGTAAATGCTGGACATCTATGAAGAAAAAAATATTTACTCCATAGTTGTGGGATAAATAACAGCTCTCCATGTTCTGTCATTTCATAGTTTAAGGATTCTTTTTTACACCCAGAATAATCCTGACAAATCTCATGTTTTTGTCACTGCTAGCTGCAATTTGGTCACATTACAGAATGTTATGTAGTGGAAACTCTGCTGAAAACTAAATTGGTTTTGGGATCCTGGACTGGTCAAGAGCAATGTCTTTTGCAGGACTAACTCTGAGATTTCACCATCACAAAACTCATAATTCTATAGGAAAACTTTCAAAAATTGATTAAAAAAACTTAAATATAAAGAAATAGCAGAGGAATCAGGAATAAAACATATTCTGCAGTGATGAGCTCTTTCCATCTTAGGGAAAAGGCTTCAGGAGGAGTTTCTGGGAGGTGTCGGTGGCGATGAGATGCAGGGGCTGCAGAGCACAGCTGGAGCAGGGGCGTGAGCACAGGAGCAGCAGCACAAATTGAATTAATCCACACTTCCCCTGCTAAATGCAAAGCAGCAGTGCCTCACAGGGGGATGTTGTGCCAAAGGAAGGGTTTCCAAGTGCATATGATCAGAACCAAAGGAAAACTCCTGGCCTCACCCATGAGCTGGAGATGTGCAGCCTCTGCTCCTGCTCTGGGGGGCTCCAAGGGCTTTGCAGTTGTGCTCACTCAGGCTCTGAGAATCTGAGGTGTTTGTACTTTGTGTAAACCATGCCATTCTCCAGCACCTTTTTTTTTATAAACAAAATCTCTCCAAAAGCTGGCTATGATTGAATTCATGACTGCCCCCAGGCAGAGACATCACTGTAGAGTTCCAGAGGTGCTTATCAAAATTGTCAGTGTTAAGGCTCTGTCCAAGGCAGAGCCATTTTCTTGGGGAAAACAGCCTGTCTGAATATCCAGCTGATTTTATTACAGCACTTCTTTGAGGCCATGCTCAGATCCTTTGGGGTGTTTGATTTCCATGAGCATTTGAGTGACTAACTTATTGCCATGCACATTTGTGCAAAGTTAATTTCAAAGCACCATGCACCAGTATTTGCAGAAGGAAAGTAAAATCCACACACAAAAGTGTTTGTGCTGGAAGGGCTTTACTGCTGTGGGACTTATCTGATTTACCACAAAATCCCAACCTCCAGCAGTCAATACCTACCCAGCTCCTCGTGAACTCTGCAAATCAAAATTATTTCAAAAAACTGGGTTATTTAAACCCTTAAAATCTGTTACAAAAATTTAAAATCTGTTCATAAAAACAACCTAAAAAAGAGACTTAAGATTTTATAATGAATGTATTAACTACTCAGCTCCATCATAATTCAGCTATAATTTTAGTAGATAAAGAGAATATATATTTTTTTAGAAGTCTACTGACCAGGGTTTCTTCCTGTTTACTTTTTCATGGGAACAATATAAATCCCGTGTTAGCTCCAGTGCTGTTCTGCACTCTCTCCATCCTTCCTTTCCTTCCATATCAGCCCCCTTAGGACCAGATTAATCTTTCCTCTCCAGAAGAGTGAAATAACAGGTGATAACTATGGAAAATACAGCCTTATTTGATTTATCGAGTGAATCACTTCTTCTCTGGGTCATTAAGTTTCTCAGTAAGAAAATTCACATTCATACACATTTTTCTCCATTTTCAAGTAGACATTCCAGTTGTGCTGCTCATCTACTTTCAACATAAAGGATGAATTAAAGTATTAATCTATGCAATCATTTTCTAAGGGAAGTAGTGATGGTTTTATACAAAATCCACCTTACAATGCTGTAATCACCTTTTGACAACCCTCTCATAAAAATCACATTGAGCTTAGGAAGAAATAAAGCCTCGAGACTTGTCCTTCTAGGACTTAACTATTATTTTCCAAGTTACTAAATTACATTGGGAACAGGTTCTTGCTAACATCTTTACTTCAGAAATATATTTGGATTTTAGCAGCTGTGGAAATTGTCAGAAAATGTGCAAAGTAAAAATAAAAAAAATTGAGCTCAAGAGCTCAAAACAAGGTATATTCAGGCTCCATGTTCCCACATGAAGATGCTTTTATTTTACTTATCACTGCATGATTTGTAGGAGAGGAAGAAAACAACACATTAATTTCTGCTTCCTTGCTCTTCCATGATCAGTGGAAAAGAGGAGTTTATTTTTTACTTTATAAAAAGGTAATAAAATAGTCATGGAAGAAATGAGCTTGGATTTGCTGTTTGGAATGGAATCATCACACCAAATATTAAAGCTATGAACACTCATTGCTCGTGTAGGAGGGCACGTTGCTGGTTTAGCACATAAATCAAAGGCTGGGAAAGTTCAGGGAAGAACCAGGCTCTTCTCCCTTTAAAATCTGCATGGAAAGGAATGGCAGGGAGAGGCTGGCACCTGGCTTTTCCTGACTTGGGGAGGCATGTAAAACAGAAATGTGAAAGTCACCTGGACAGCTCGTTAGGAGAATGCCTCCAGCACTGCTCTGCTCTGTAAAACCTGCACTCAGGAGCAGCAAGTGCCTCAGAAAGCAGCGTGTCACAGGGATTATTGGGTAGGCAGGAGCCTTGCCTGGGGAGAATTGTACCCTTTTTTATTCCTTTTTAGAGAGTTATGTGCAGGGCTCACCGAAAAAAACACCAAAAACCCAGACCTGAAGAAAGGAGAGATGCTAACCTGCAGAAAATGTGAAAGAAAATAAAAGGTGCTCTGGGAGCCAGCACAAAAGAGAGAACTAGAAGAAGATTTCTTATTCAGATCCACAGACATGGCTACATTTCACAACTCTGTTCCACTCCTTTCTCTTCTCCTACTTAACACGAAACTGTTCCAGTTCTGTCTGTGCTCCCACAGACAGGCAGGCAGGCCTGAGCAGGCCAGAGCAGGCCTTCCCCTCCTGGGAAAGGTCCTAAGGGAGCTCCCGAGGGACATCACAGGGTTTGGGACCTTTACACCTTCCTGCTTTGGGCTCTCACATCTCAATTTTCAGATCTTCAGTCAAGCACTGAGGCTCCTCTCAGAGGGAGTGAACACCCAGCACCCACCTGGTATCACTAACAAAGAGTTCATTGCAGGCCTAGCCCACACAGCACTGCAAAGCCAAAGGGCCACAACAAACTCTTCCCCCAGGTTCAAATTTTAGACCTGATTTCTGCACCTGAACACAATTTCTTAAGAGTTATCAAATTGTGAAATTTTAGAAACAAGCAATTTTATACTCCAGATCAAAACCCAAATGCATTTAGGAGAAGGAGCAATTTTCATTTTGATATTTTGCATGTATTACTTTTCTTATGATGGAAATCTGACTTGCTCAGTGTGAGTTTGCCCACAAGAATGCATCTGTGATAAATCCAGGGTGTTACTCATGGCAGCTCCCAGCTCCAGTTCAGGTCAAACCCTTTGTCATTGCAGCAGTGGATGGGGAATGGGAGGTGGAGGAACACAGATAATTAGCTTTTCTTCCCTATTATTTTGTCCTTCCAATTTGCCTCTATTTCCTTCTTGTCTCTCTCCCCTTCATCTCTTCCTGGCAAACAATCTCACCCTGACACACAGGGAGAAGTTCCAGGGCTAAAAGTGTTCACACTGGGGTCATGTTGCCACCATTATTATCACTTTTAATAGTTACTCACAATGTTTAAACAGTATTTCCTGTAAATATAAATTGACCGTATTTTTGCTTTAGAAAAAAAAAAAGTTTGAATTGAAAATAAGGCTTTGATATTTCAAAATTTATCAAAATGTAGAATAGAAGTTGATTAAGATACATTTTCTCCTATCATATACAAAATTTTCTATATTTATCATTGCCATAAAGAAGAGCTGCCTTGAACCATTCCCTTTGACCTGACAGGTTTATTAATAAATTGCTGCTCTGTGTGCAACTACAGAAATATAAATTGGAGGTGAAAGTTACCTTTCAGCCAAGTCTGCTCCAAAAAGTGGAGTTCAACGTCCCCTCTCCATTCTGGGACTCCATTTAGAAGCTGAAAGAGCAGAGAAAAGGAAGCAGCAATCAGGGTAGATTGAAATTGCATAGGTAACAAAACTTATTCTCCTCACACACAGATATCCCCCCAAAAAATTAATAATAAAAATAGCTTTAAGCTAAAAATTAAATAAATATACTATATATTATATTATTATATAGAATATATACTATATACATTCTATACTTAATTATACATATTATATATAATATATTATATATATATATATAAATATTTCAAGGCTTCAAGCTACAGATTTTCCTCCCAGTAACTGTAGCCACCAATGAATTTGGATTTCTCAAGACCCTGCCCTGGGTCAGGAGACAGGAGGAGAAGAGAAAAAACTCCTGGTGAGAATCCAGGGGCAGGGGATGCTGTGCAAAGCTACAGTTGATATTTATTGACTTATTGGTGTTTGGGAGCTTTGCAAAGATTAGGCCATACCTGGCCCCTGAGCCTCTGGCAGCATCAATAGATGTTCTGCAGAGATTCCTGCCTTCAGCCTTGTCATCCTTTATCTTAGTAAACATCAAAATCTGAGCACAAAAGACAGAAAATGAGCTATTGATTTTCCAGTATTGTCTTAACCTGCAGCTTAATTGAAGGTCAGGATGTGTGTTGCTGTCAAAGGCAGAGCTGTGCTGCTCATGGGGGGTGTCTGGCACAGAGCTGTGCCCAGCAGGCAGAGCACAGATTTATTCAGGGCAACCCACCAAAGGGGAATGTGCAACCCAACGCTTCCAAACCTTCTCTGAGGAAAACTGAGGCATGGAAAAGACTGAGAGTAATTGGAGTAGATGTGGAAAGCTTTGCAAAACGGAGAAGATACAGGAAGGGAGTGGGAAGGGCAGAAAGAGAGAGAGAAAAAAGGGTCAGAAAGAGATGAATGTGAGTTTGTCATTATAAGATGACAAATAAATTGTCTCTTTAGAGAAAGTAGGCAACTGCACAAATCCCCCTCTGTGTTCTCTTTCTCATTGAGTGATGTAAAACTGTAAATTCCTCTTTTCCTAACACTGTAAGATGGCAGCTTTTGTAAGGAGAAGTACTTGGTTTTATTAGAAGATATATGTAGAATGACAGTAGAACAGAAGTTGTCAGATAATAGATAGGAAAGAAAATCCCCATCTTTCTCTTCTTTTCTGTTATTGCTTTGACTTTGCTATCCTTCACCATCCTCCTCTTGTGAAGAATCAGATTTTGACATTTTATATCTGTCATTCAGGAGGCTAAGATCATTTCTCAAAAAAAAAAAAAAACCCAAGACAAAAACACAAACAATAAAACCAAACCAAAACAAAAAACCCACCATGGTTTTAGATATTTCGCTTTTTAAGATATTCTGCTTATGAAGAATACACTTTTCCTCTGCCATTATTCTAAGTGTTTTTCTCCTCTATATTAAATTAATTAATTTTATCCTATATATGTCAATCAACATCATCATATACCCCTCCTGTTTCCACTCTGCACCTGGAGAGAAGAGCAAAGGGAAAAGTTTTACATTTATTTACCTTGACATTGCAGTGAAGTGCCTCAGATGGTGACAGGCAACCTAAAATGCTTTGGTAAAATCAGACAGTGCAGTAAAGCCCCTTCATCTCTGTCAGGATAAGAATTGAGGCTGCTGTGGGAGGACTTGCATGATCACCAGGATACTGAACAAAAGCAGCAGTAAATCACTGAATTTACCTGACAAGGTGTGAGACAGCAGAAGGACACCTGGCCTTGCTGAAACTTTTAAACTTGGATTTCCTGGTGGTGGCTGAAGCAACTGGATTTATCTAACTGTTATTTGCTGCAGAATAAACATGGCAAGAGCACAGAATGCTGGAACTGTTCAATTGGAACATCCAGACCTTCTGTGTCAGGCTTTAGAAAGATTAGGTTCATTTTCACTCATTTATTTTAACTTAATTGCAGCCACTGAGTAAACATCTCAAAAATCTCAGTGGTCTAGAACTGTTCTCTGGGGGAACTCAGCTCTCAAGCCCTGGAAGGACAAAAGGATATTAAAGTGCTAAATATCTTCAGCCACCACAGCTCCATGGCCGCACTGGCACAACACAGAAGGCAGATGTTTTATTCAGCGAGGAGGAATTTGTATTTCCTATCCTGATCTTATTTTTCATTTGACCTCCAACCAATGCTGGACCTTTCCTTGCTCAGCTCCTTGAATGAAGATGGAATGGAGGGCACCCTTCATCTCTCATAAGGGGGTTAGCACAGTTTATATCAGTTTATATCATTTTATTATCGTTTATATCAGTTTGCCATTGCAAAGATTCTGATTTCTTGGTATCATTTACAATGGCTACCATGAAGTTTTGAATTCTTATTAAATCTATTTTGTATTATAAATAAATAAATAAATGAATGAATACATATATACACACTTTCTATGGCATTCTGGCCTGGTTTTTTATGCCTTCTCCTCCCAGAGAAGGGAAATGCTTCTCTCAATTTTAGTTTAGGTTATTTTTAAATGAGAGTATTACTATGGTTCCTAAGTGATTGTCTCCTGTCTTAATTATTCCTGTTGCTATGAGAGGTGCAAGTCATACCCTGGGGCAAGCCACAACCACCTTGTTTAGATAAAATTAACCAATGCTACAGGAACAAAGTGAGCTGAGAACAAAAAAACCTTCCCAAATGAAAGATAAAATAGCCACACCTCAAGCCACATGTTCTGGTTTGGAATGCAGGATTATTAATTTTGATATTTTTAAGCAACACTGAGCAGCATGGAAAATGGAGCCAGACGACAAAAGTGAGAAGCTTAAAAATATCAAAACATATTTACCTTTCCAAGTAAAACACAGCTGAGACACAGAAAGCAAGCTGTTCTCCAAGAGGTGGATTATAACAAACAAACATACACATTCCATAGCAAGGCTCAGACTCAGAGTTATCAAGTGACAGCCACACCAGAGTGCAACGAGGAGCTACAGAATATGATTTAATGCAGAACCAGAAGCATTCACTTGAATATTTTTTTGTCCTCCCAAAGCTTATGAAATCATTCTACTCCAGCATTATAAAAGCTGTGCTGAAATGTCATACCTTCACAGTGGGAGTCTGCTTTTTTTCTTTTTAATTACTAGGAAGCTGGAAAAGACTTGACTTCCCCAGAGAAAAAGGACTTGAAACTCAGCCAGCCATCTACAAGTGATCCTACAAAGACAGTACAAGCTACATTTCCACACCATGATCAAAAGCCCAAAAGAAATGACTGGGAATGCACTGAGTTTAGAAGTTCCTACTTCTCTTAGACACTAATACAAAAATCATAAATTCTCTATTTGCTTGCAAAAAAACCCCAATGTAAAGTGTATAAATTTAAGCTAATAATCTCATATTTTATATCTAATTTTCTTTTTAGTTAATATTTCAAATTACATTTGTAAATTTTACTTTTACATCTTCTTTTTTTGGAAACATTTTCAGGTTATACTCAGGATTTATTTATTCTGTGTCTCATCACCTTTCCTTGACTTTCCCTTTCCTACTTCCCAACTTCACACAACTTTGTATCCATCACAAATTCTGAAGCTGAGCCTTTTTTCCTCCAGCTTTATAGAGTTCTTCTCTGCACCATTGCCTTCAACGTGGGCTTGGTTTTGCCTGGCTGCATTTATTAGGCGTGTTTTATAAACAAGGAAGCATAAGCACCTAGGAATACTGGATTCGAGAAAGAAATTGAGAAATTGGCAAATTTAAGGGGGTATTTCTCAAATGCTGATATTTTTGGGTTTGGCCACACCTAAAGAGCCTGGTCTCCCTCCCCAGCTGCACAGAGAAGAGTCAGATAAGATAAAAAGGGAAAATGGTGAATATGTGGTAGCTAATATTCTTATTTTAGAATAATTTTTAAAAGTAAATAGTTGTAGTATTTGAAAAAAAAATTGTTTCAACATAAAATATAAAAATAACCATTCAGTCTAGATAAGATAATGAACCACAAATATATGCTTTGCACTGTTTTATAAAGGGTAAGGTTTTACTCAATAGTAAATAAATTACTGAGATGCTGCACACAAAAAAAGTGGTTCATTGCTCTTTGAACTAACAGCACTTAGCAGGAGTAGCAGGAGTGAGAAGGGGGGATTTTATTTTTTCATTATTGATTTATACAGAATTATTCCTTCAAACATTCATTATAATAAATATCAAGAATGTCCCCATACAGGGGTCTCCTTAACTCTGGCAGGTTTTGGTGCCTGTTTCCTGGGTTTAGGGGATAACACTTGGTGTCAGTGCTCTAAAGGGAAAAAAAATCTATTTACTCCAAGAAAGGATAGCTGAGAGATCAGAGAAAAGATTTCAACCCTGCTCATCTGTGCAAAGCCTGGACTTTTCATCACCTGGAGGTGTTTTGGAGCGAGTTCACCACCAACTCTCCATAAAATCCTGTCTGCTGCCCCACTAAGCTCCCCAGACTGGCACAAACAGAACCAAAAATGCCCCAGTG
>NW_005054349.1:2086150-2092245 GCF_000277835.1 Geospiza fortis | reverse complement strand
ATTGACTCTGTTTTTATCTCCTGAGGGACCTCTGCATGTCTGACATCTCCTCCCATCCCAGCCTGAGCCATGGGAACATTGCCCATCTCCCTCTATTAACCAGGGGCACTTCACTGTTTCTAAACTGGGATCTCCAGAGAGATTCTAGTATAAAAACCTCCTGAAGGCTTTGTAAACAAATGTAAAAACTATTCTTGGTCTTAAAGCAAGAGCTGGTCTCGCGAACAGATGTTTTGCATTCAAAAGAAAATATAAAGTTTTGAGCTTCAAATTTCCAAGAAGGACTTATAAAATCCCTTGGATTTTGGAAACATACTTATTTTGGGAAATCAAGGCACTGAATGTGAAAAATAAAGTTATATATATTCAATATTATATCTTCATATCTGGCTTCTTTCTCAGCTTTTCTCATAAATTATGTCCCTTCTGAAAAACCTTCTCAATTCTCACCATCAAGCCTGCTTCCCTTGATTGGTGAAGATGCCTTTCTACTTAACTAAGAGTTGGAGGGGTTTTTTTAAAGTTTGGTTTGTTTTGGGGGGGTTATTATAGTTATGTTTGATATTTTTATTAAATTTGTATCTTAATTACATCTCCATACAAAACTTACATAGACACTCCTCACAACTGAATATATTCAGTTAAAAACTCAAATTATGTTTAAATTGCTCGGTGTCTTTCTGTGAGTTATATTAATTTCTCCAATGTTCATTATTTAATTGTAAGTGGTTTCAGTCCTCCACACTCAGTCTTAAATAAATAAACAAGATAAAACAATATTCTTTGAGGCAATGCAATATCAGAAGGAGAGGCTTTTGCTCCTTCAGCCTGCACTGTATCCTGATTGCTGATTTTCTCATTTTGCTGTACAGTCATTACAAAGTGATCATCATCAACACTCCCTTTCTGCTTGGGGGTTGATTTTTCATTAATAAACCATAAGCAGAGTGAGCTCCAACCTGTTGAAACTCAGCTTCTCAGTCAGTTTGCTAGAGGTTCATTTGGTTCATACCAAAAAAAAAAAATAATCTATTTTTGAGAAAGCCAAAGCTGAACTACACTGAGGTGGATTTTTCTGGTTAGCTGTTCCACCCTGACCTTTCTAGATGTTATCCCACGTGATATCCAAAACACTTTTAAAAGATATGATCAAGCCCACCTCTTATACACAATATTCACTGGAGAAAATCTCATCAGGGCACTTCAGAGGGGTTTCCTGAGCTGGATTGGTTTGAATGCCAGCTCTGAGCTATTGGCCACTTTGGGCACAGCACCTGGGAGCACAGAGGAGGAACGGAGCTAAAATTGATGGTTGGAGGTCAACACCTTTCTATGACTTGACATTCACTCTGCACTGAAAATGCCAATTTTTCCTTGCTCCTGCACAGTCTATTACAACCTTTTTGCAGTGTCAAAAACTTTCTGAAATTCCTCTCTATGTTCCTCACAGTTGCACCTTAACCCCAGCCCAGGAAAGCATATCACCCACATTATTGGCACTTGTCTGACATTCAGCTCTAAAGGAACAGTAATCCTTTCACAATTTAGAGTTTATCTAAGGAATGGGGAGAGAAAACCCCCTTAAATGAAAAAAAAAATTTAAAAACCCACAAGAAAAAAAAAAAAAGGAAAAATCTAAACCAAAAGGAACAAAGAGCTGGGCAAATCCAAGTTGATATTGTCTCTGTTTTATGTTCAGGCCAGGCAATTGTCCAGCACACAACCTCATGTCTCTGTGACTACAATTACAGATAAAAACCCTGTATAAGAAGGCATTCAGTGCAGAATTTACAGGATATCTCTATGTTTAGTGTTGACCCACCTATAAAATGTGACACTATTTGTTTACCACACCAATTATTTAACAGGTTATAAAATGTTTTGAGAAGTGCAAATAGAATGCACAAGATAAGCTCTCTCTGCTTTGCAGTCACCAGACAAATTCTGAAGCCTATTTTCCTTTTCTTTATTTCATCTTTGACTTTCATTGAGGGAAAGCCACTAATGGGAAAAAATATTTTCCCAGGTGCACTAATTGCAGTTATCTGCAGCTACGAACCTTCTGGCAGCTCTGATTTAAAGCACGCAGGATCCATTGACACTCCTCAGGCTCTTGGCACCACGAGGCTTTCCTGAGCTCATGCACAACTCCAACAACTCTGTTTGGAGCAGCAGCCCTCCCTAAAGCCTGGTGGAGCCCTGCCCAGGCTGCTCCCTCGGCTGCTTCTCTGGCAGAGAAAGTGGAGGAGGAAAAGCACATCTGTGCATTTTCTTGGACAGTGCAGCCCTGCTCCCAGAGTCTGTCACAGCTATTATCTGTAAAGAGGCAAGGAAAAATACATCTGGTGTTATGAGTATTACCTGCTTTGCAGGGACAGAGAGGATTTAGGAGCTCATGTGTGACCCTGTCCTGTAGCTGCGCTGCACTTTAAGCTCTGACACCCTTTGCTTGCCCTCTGACCCATTCAGTCCCACCCTCACCTCCCATTTTCCCTTTCACAATCTCCCTTGAGGCTCCTTAACAACTCAGAGTATCAAAATTACTGAGGAACAAAAACCTTTTCTCCAGAATCCAGCTGCTGTTTCCTCCTCCTCCAACACTGCTCAGTTCTCCACACAGGGAACTGGGAAAACAAAATTAATTCTAATACATGGCAGCACTTGCACTGTGCAATATCTGCCCATGTCTGAAGCAGCACCACTCTCCCACCAAGCACAGGGAGGATATCCAAGGAGAAATGGCTCTCAAGTACATTCTCAAGCCATCTGTGAACATTTCAGAGAGCATCCCAAAGCACACTGTGGCTGTGGCATCATTTGGAGTGTAAGAGAGTTGCACATGGCTGGATCCAAACCCAGACCTTCTCCAGGAGGCTGCCATTAACCCACACAGCTACTTGGGGCATTATTTCACATTTTCAGAGCTGTGACCAGTGACTGTCAGAGAATGTTTGGGGTTCAAGGGACCTTGGAGGTCACCCAGTCCCAACTCTGCCATGGACAGGAACACCTTCCACTGACCAGGTTGCTCAAAGACTGTCAGATGGAGCAACCCCATGTTCACAAATAATTATTTTTGCTTCATCTTTCCTGGAGAAAGACAAATCTTTTTTTAGCTTTCTTCGGAGCAAAGCCAGCAGAGTCCACAGTGATGCTGAAGCTTTCTGCTCTCCATGTTCTGTGTACAGAAATAATGCATTTGGACTCAAAGAAAAAACCTCAAATAAATTACTGAACATGCTGCTAAGACTAGAAACTTCTGTCTGAATGAATTGCTTTCTTTTAGAAACTATGCCAAATTGATTTCTTTAAATAAAGGTTTATTTTAAAGGAGGTCCTGTTCTGTTCATTGAGAGTAAACTCTTTTGGTAACAGCCTGTCTTTTGCAGTTAATTGCTGCTTGTCTCCTTGGATATCATCATTTGCATAATTGTGATTCTTTTCAATAAAAAGGGATTATATCATCTTGGAGAAGCAAACATCATAAAATTTAAATTTACATGAAATTAAAGGAATAAGTGTTCCATGGTAACAGTGCTATTAACTTGCACCAAAGAAGAAAGTCTTTAATATTATAAAGTCAATGTATTTACAGAAAATCACTTAGACTATGCTGTTTCGCAAATGTCATGCAAAATTAAAACATCACACCATACTTTGAAGCAACATTACTGAAATAAATATTAATGCCAACTTTAAATGTTTGTAATAAGGACACAAGGTGCTCCCAAGGCCAGTTTTGTCTTTCTGGAATGGAAAATTTGTAACCCTTGTATGTGAAAAATAAGCAGCTTGCAATTTTATAAACAAGAGTGAATTTTGAAGTATATGTCAAAGTTTTTCATGCTTTGCACTAGACACATTTACCTAACCCATGGCTGCACTAGAGAACTGCTACATGTGCCAGTGAGACTCTGAGGTTGCAGCAGAATTGTTCCTGCCAGGGTAACTGGACCATTTATTCCTTCGTTTCTTATGTATGGATTAATTAATTGTGTTTGTTCTCATTGCCACTAAAGTTGGAATTTGCCAAGAGCCTGTGGCAGGCTAATCTAATTAAGAGAGTGCTTTGTAAGCTGAAGAACAAAACCAAATCAGTTCAAAGGTCTGACACTGACAAGTTACCAACTTGGATTCTCTAGCATTGTCAGTGTATTCTTAGAGCTATTTCACAGCATTCTGTTGCACATTTAATACTCTAAGAATTTAATTAGGCCAAATTCTGGCTTAAAAATGGAAAAATTGCTGCTCACGCCTCCCTTTGCACCATCCAGCTTACCACAAAGTTTCTACTTTCTGTCGAGTCAGATGTGCTTTTGGTACTTCAGAGAGTTCATTTCCATCAAATCCCAAAGACAGCTTGGACTGTCACTCATATCTGCAAGCTCAGATCAGTCAGTTTGGGAACAGAGCTGGGGAATGGAACACAGTGCTCAGCACAGCCTGGAAAAAAATAAAAAATGTGATAAAGACACAACACAAGACATAATACATATTATAAAAAACACCCATTCATTGGAGAATGAAGCACCTGCAGCTTCTTTGAAGGTCATAAAACTCACTGCTCCAGCTTGATAACAATACTTCTCCCTTAACCTGTTCATAGTTTAAAAAGCCTGACAGAAAAATCATCAAGCTCAATAATCCAGATGTCAGCGTGGTCTGGGGGTGAATTGGCTGCAGCCCTTCAGCCTGGCACAGTGAGCAACACAAGTTCTCCCCAGAAAAACCTACTGGCCACATATCAAGGAGCATTTTTCCTTCTGGAATATTTCCTGATCTGTTCAAAAAGACAAAATGGCAGAGCCTGGGGGGCCCACCCCCAGTGCTGTGCTTTAGTTGGTTCCCCAAATGCCAAATGCTTTTAACCCAGCAGATGAGAACATCCCTGCCTTCCCTCCTCTGCCACGGCTGCTGGGAGGGTTTGGGAATCCATGGATTGATGTTCACAACAAAGCAAACAATTCTGTCACAATTCAGCGTACACACTGGAAAAGATATCCAGAACAATAAAAATAACTGTATTTATTTTAGGCATGGATCTTGGCTGACATAACTGGCTGGGAATACAGACAATGCAGAAAATCAGCCCTCATGTGCTTTGTATTTGCCTTTCTCTTTGCAGCCAAATATGCTAAATGTTCATGCACAAAAATAAGCACTGAGGGAAAAAAACAGTAACTAAATATTGGGTGGGGAGATGGTTTAACCATTCATTCAGCACAAAAAAAAAAATTCTAGTTCCACAATAAAAAAGCACTGTAAAACTTCCTGTGCAAAGAAACCTTTGCAAAGTGCAATGGCACAAACACAAATGAGCAGCTATTCTGTAAGTGTCCTATCTTCAGTGAAGTATGACATATGGAACATAAACACAATGAAATAATTTCTGAGACACAAACTCATCTTTGACAAAGCAAAACAAGAGCAAGGAAATAACAGGCATTGACACCTTGAGATAAGAAAACATTTACAAGTTTGGAAGACTTGAGATAAAAAGCAACAAACTTATGTTATTTACCAGATTGTATTGGACCCCTGAATGCCAAGTGCATTTATAAAATAATATTATGCATTTTGTTGAAGGTGCTGGATGAAAGTTAATGGCCATGGACATCTCTTCTGCAAGTGTCCAACACAGCCTTGCATCCTCTGCTTTTGTGCAGAAATGTGGTGATGCAGGAGATTCTGTACAAAACATACCTGCCACAAGTTACACATTATATGTATCCTGCAGCTTTAGAAATGAAATCTGGGCGCCAAGTTCTGGTTTCATTTACTGACTTCAAAATGATGCTGTTAAAAATAGTTTCATTTTTAAAAGTCTTGGGATGTTTTAAGTGCTAATATCAGTAAATGGGTTTTTCTCTTTGCAACTAGAGAGGAAAACAACTTCCATCATTGCAAACAGAAGTGTTCTGCCTAACTTAATCTGGAGGGTGATAGAGGGAGAATAAATAAGTGGACAAAACTCCCAGCCAGACAAACAGAACAACAAAACCAGAGCTTCATCTCCTGTCTGCAGTAACCTGGTACAGCCTGTGATAAAGACACAAGAGTGCCTGCTGTGCTCCCAGAAGGGAAGGAGCAGGAAT
>NW_005054349.1:2070248-2085535 GCF_000277835.1 Geospiza fortis | reverse complement strand
CAGCAGGAACGCTGTGCCCCGCTCTGAGAGCAGAGCTGGCATTTGGGATGGAACCCAGGAGGGACAATCGTGACAAAGCCACTGGCACCACAACCCCCTGAGGGCCCAGGTGCCCCAGGCTTATCTGGATTTTCCCCAGCAGACAGTTCTTCTGGAGAGACTGTCTTGCTTTTGAGTACAGATGGTTGAAATTAAAATAGTTATGGCAGCTCATTAACATTTTTGGGGTGGCTGTTTCCAGGCTGTCCTTTCTGTCTGGACTGTCCTTTCCAAGCAGGGATCTGTTCCTCACCAAGCCCAACAAACACCTCCCAAGTGGTCACTGCCAGGATTTGCTGTGGCATTGCTCAGTCACATCCCCCGGCCTCAGACTGGGAGCTGCAGCACAGAAACAGCCCCTGAAAGCCACACAAACATCTGTGATCTTCTAAAGGTTTGTGTCAAAGTCCTTGAGCAAAACTGCTTCAGCAGCTGGTGCTGCACTGCAGGGTAATAATGCATTGTGGTGTGATACAGATGGAGGTCACAGCATCATGGGGCAGTTTGGGTTGGAAGGGACCTTAAAGATGATCTCCTTTCAAACCCTGTGACATGGGCAGGGACACCTCCCACTGTCCCAGGCTGCTCCAGCCCTGTCCAGCCTGGCCTTGGGCACTGCCAGGGATCCAGGGGCAGCCCCAGCTGCTCCAGGAAATCCATTCCAGGGCCTGCCCACCCTCACAGGGAATAATTTTTCCTTAATATCCAATCCAAACCTGCTCTCCTTCAGCTCAGAGCCATTCCCCCTTGTGCTGACACTCCACATTTTTGTCCACAGCCCCTCTCCAGCTCCCTGTAGCCCCTTCAGGTACTGAAATGGGGTCTAAGGAAGTTTTAACCTCAAAAGAACCATCTTGCCTCTACTTCAAATAATTTAGTGCACATTCAGCCCAAACTGGCCTCTGTCACCAATTATTACTGGCAACACAAATCAGAGTTAAAATGTGTGTCCCCTTGCATTTTGCTGGATGGTTTTGTTCAACACACACCATGATCAACCACCCACCAGTCATTTTCCCTGGAAAAAGAGCTGTATCATCAGTATCCAAAATGTGTTATGAGTAGGGAAACGATGAATGTTTTGTTATGACACCCTGAAGAACACACAGGCACTGGATCATGTTTTTTCCTAAAAAAATCCCAACAACAACAACAAAATCCTAAAACAAAACAAAGCCTAAAACCAAAACAAATCAAACAAACAAAAATAACACAAATAATCAAACCAAACAAAAAACCAAGCCCTTGAACATCAGACCAGGGTAATTTTTCTGGAATTACAACACACCAACAAAAAACCCACCAAAAAATCCCCCAAACCCTTGAACACCAGAATCAGGGTAATTTTTGTGGAATTACAAACATCCCTGGCATATCACCGCTCTTTAGTCCAGATTCACAAGCTTATGCAAAGCATTACTGTACATTACACCCGATGTGTGATTTGAAGTCTGGATTAAATAGCTATTAAGAGATAAGAATCAATGTAGAGTGTTCAAATGCACAGCAAGCCCATTATTGCACACAGGCACCACGGGCTGCAAAGGAGCTCTGTCACCTTCACAGCTCCCAACAAGTAAAATCTGAGTTATTGCTGCCACCAACAGGATGTTCCTCAGCGCATTTTAGCTCAGCAGTTCTCCAAATTTGCCTTTCTGTACAAACACCTGTATGGCTGTAATGCTGGTGTGATATGAAACTCACAATCAGTACTGGAAAAGCTGCAAAGCAATTAATTCCATGTTTGCTATTAAAGCTGGGAAGTGAATTCCATTTCCTCCTAGCAAAAGCAGCCTGCAGAGAACAAGAGTATTGTCATAGGTTCTATTCAATTACTGTAAAAATAAACCCAGACAAAATCCCCACCCCAACAGCCCTGAGGAAGTGAAGACAGGCTGCAAAGTGGATGAAGGGTTCAATCTGGTGAGTGCCACCGAGAGCAGCAATGGCACAGTCTGAATTTCTGCAGGAGCAAGAGAGTCTCTACAGATAACAGAACTGTGATACAACCATGCCAACTGAAATGAAAGCAAAACTTGGGCTGAAAAACTCTGCTGGTGTGGACAAGTTCATTCTTTTCATATTCTCCTGCTTGATCTGGCCTTGTCCAGCATACTTAAAATGAGAGTGAAGTTGAGAAATTAAAGAGAAGGAACAGTGACATTTCATGTGCTAGAGAGAGAGGCTTCACCAGTGACACTGTCCAAGCTTTGGAGGAGGTGGCTCCAATAAAAGCTGAAAAAGAGCTAAAAAAAAAAAAGAAAATTAAAAAAAAAAGTCATTACAGCTGCTATGATATACAGATAAGTATCAAGCAGATGATAGCAAAATTATTGTCTGTAACAACAAAGCCTTGACAAGACTAGCAGATTTATAAACAAATCAATTCTAATCTGCTGAAAGGTCATCTCTCCATTAAGACTGAATAGGAATGAGATTAAATTACATGGTTGGCTACAGATATCTACAGCAGGGTCCCAAACAGGGGAGGCTGCACACAAAGGATGCAGAGTGATGCTCCATGGCTTTGCTCACAAAACACTCATGTGAGCCTGGCTCACCAAGGTTTGTGAGGCCAAGTTTGAGGTACATCTGAAATGCTTAAAATGGAAAATCTGACTAAAGAAACACTGCAGTGAGAGTTAAATCTGTTCTTGCACAGCAAATAGTTATTTCCTATAAATTAGGTCCAGCTGCTGGAACCTGCATGGGCAGGATTCAGCTGCAGTGTATCACTCTCTGCTGGTTTCCTTCCCTCTAAATTTTACCTGATTAACATCTTCCATGAATTTCTGGTTTTAAAAAGGAGATTGATAACAAAATCTATGGGCTAGAAACAGAAGCAAGGGTTGCTCATATTCAGCCGAGCTGGAGAGGAGAGAAAAGAGGCAGGGAAGGGACAGAACAACCTTTGCCATCAGCACTCCCAAGAAAGGCTAGGCCCCACCCAAAAGGATGAATTATGAAGAGAATTTGTTGGAATTTTTTGAATACATATATTTTAATGTCTCCTTTAAACCTGTCGTTATATCCTTTAGCTTAATTAGCTTATACTGGCACCTATTGGTAGGAAATATGGTTTGCATCACCATTATCAGTTATTGCTTGTTCTTTAATCAACTGCAGAAAACCTGTTTATGGTAATTATTTGTTTGCACCCTTCCCTCTTCATTAAGAGTATGATTTTTTATTGTTTTAATTGTGTGATGGACAGAAATCAATGACAAAACCAGACTTTGGATGGAAGCAGAGCATTCCTGCATCTGAGGAAGCAAACCACCATTTACAGCAACTGCAGAAGAGATAATGATAATTATCCTTTGAATAGTACTTAGCTAGAATAATAATGCTAGGGGAAAAAAATAAAAGCAAATTAATAATTAGTAAATAAAATAATATTTATGAACACTGTTCCTGTATGGATCCTGTGTGGAAATTATTTTCTAGTTTTCCTTTTTCCCTCATTTGATTATTGATCTAATTGTTCAGAAAGCTGAAAACATAGTTCTTCAATAGAAATTTATTTAGTAGATCATATGGGGAAGCTAAAATAATTTCAAGGCTATCTACAGCTGTCCTCTGAGTGCACATTTCTCTGTAATGGAAGGATCTCACCTCCAAGTCCTGATTTGGAGACTCTTTTTTCCCTTTAGGGGCTTAACAACATTTGAGATTATTAAAAATTATAGAAATTTCGAATCCTATTACGTTTCAGTTTTGCAATAGCTGTTTCCTGCCATTTCCAGAGACCATTTTTTACCTCCTAGAATCCCAAATTCTGGCTGCCATAAAGGTCATTGTTCAGTAATTCTAAGTAGTGAAAGTACAGGTTTCTTGTGCCATTTTGCAATTTCATCTGTAGCCTCTGGCTGCTGCTTCAGAGGAGGGCAGGACTTCCATCCATCCTTACACCTGCCAGCCCCACAAAGCTGCTTGTAATATTAAAAAATAGCTTTAGATCTTGATATTTAGGCAACTGAATTTTACCCTTGATAGGAAGAAGAGAGTCATGCAGTTACTTCTACTGTCAGTCCTATGAATTGCTAAAATGAATAAATAAATGGATGCAACCACTGAAGTTTCATGGAATGCATTTGTAACTGCTGTTATTTCTCCTTTTCTGTTGTCCATTTTTCAGCTGGATTGCTCAGCCAATCAAATGAGTCCAATCAAATATCTTCAATATTACAGCAATTATTGCATCTGCATCATGAATTGAGCCAGTTTTCAGATGTTGGTTGTGCCCATTACACAGGAGCTGGAATAGAGACACCCAGCAAAGCCACAAAAAAAACAAAAGAAAGAAAAAAAAAAAGCCTGAAATGCATGAAGTATTTTTATTGAGCAGCCCTGGCCAGCTCCAGCAATAAAATGAAGTGCAGGGAAGGACCAGAGTGCCTAGCAGACATTGTGACCACATCTTCTTTCACTTGGAGCTCTGTAAAGATGCCCTGAGCACACATCTTTATGGCATTGTGGTTGTGATTTCATTTCACATCATAAGCTGCTATCAACACAGCCTTGTCATTGCAATTTGTCACACACAGGAGCGTGAGTTTGCTCTATCTCACTGAAAATTTTATCTCACCCGTCACAATCACAGACTGCTAGTTTAAAGCAGGGCTCTCAGACATTATGAGAAGATGAAATCACAAAAGATAACATTAATAGACATTGCCACCACCACAGAGACAAATGCTGTGGCTTTTCTGGAGCTTATGAAAAGGGAGCTAACAGGGTATAACAGCCATGAACATGTGTGTGAGTGGGAAGTGAGCAGCCACTTACAGCTCTCCTGAAATTCACATGAAACTCATCCACTGCTGTTCATGGGAAATACCAAACTTGTCTTTTTGGAGGGTTTTTTGGTAATAATTTTAATATCTCCCCTTTTCTCCTCTTCTTCCACACAGGAACTCTCAGGGAATGTGATTTTTTTTTTCACTTCTCAGCTCTTGAGTTCCTCCTTTTTATTTTTTCACCACAATTCCGATTTTCTCTGATCATTCTCTGTTGTACTCTGGACTGTAAAAGTCCCAAGCCTGAACCCAAAGACATTAAATCAGTGGAGGTGTGGTTCAATGACAGTGTTCTAAACTAGAACGCATGAGGAATTCCCAGGAACAAAGACCTTCTGTGTTTGGGGATGTGAAATTCCTGATTCTCCATTTCTGAGCAATTATCTGGGCAGGGATCTGCGGTTACCTTTTAACTGCTCCATGAGACTGCTTCTGCACTTGGATCTCCAGCCCAGCTGATCTGTTTATTGAGTCTTGCAAATCTAAAATCAGCACTCCCATGCCTCAATTACCGGTTCCTAACTTTTTTTAGTTTCAACTGAAAAGGACAACTTCAAAAGTGTAACTTCTAAAGACCAAACATTAAGAAATTCTTTGGTATCTACTTCTCATTAGTTCCCAGTTAATACTCTGGCTGATATTGACTGAAATTTCTATCAAGAAAAAAGTTTTCCACGAAGTATTTTCAAACAGCACCCTAAGCCATGATAAACCAAAATCCTCACCTTGGGTCAGCATGTCACAAGTACCAGGGCATGGAGTTAAAGACAGGAGACAAGGAGCTGCTAATTTCTGTGAGTGAATCTGGAAACAATCATGCACAGCTTGTATTGTCTTCTTTTGATTACTGTTCTATCAAAAAAAAAAAAAAAAAAAGAGGTTCCTAATTCCTTTATCAAAAATCAGTCAAGAGTTATTTTCATTTGAGCAGCTTACTCTTCAAACAGTAAATTATGATTATAAATAAAAACCATCCACTTAAGTCTTCTCTGGTTCTTTCTTTTACTTCCACTGTAGACTAAAAAAAAAAAAATACTCTAAACATATTGGAAAAAACTCAACAGCCTAAAATCTGCTGTTTGTGCATTACTGGGTCTCTGTTCTACACCACACCAAAATGGCAGGAAGGGCAGTACCTCAGTTTGCTGCTGAAGCCAACTGGCCTCACTCTGTGCTCTGAGACAAGTTTATTATGTCCAAAAAATCAGATCTGACTTCCCTGCCCCGAGCAAACACCCTGTGATCCCATGGATCCAATAACAACCCCCAGCACTTTGAGCAGAACTCCACAATAACAAAGTGTTTTCATTTTTTCTTGTAAATGACAGTTCAAAAGATCCACACCTATGCAGAGTTACACCTAATGAAGTACTTTAAAAATAAAAAAGGCACCAAAACAAAAACCCCTGAAACCAGTTTACTACTCAGGCACTTGATTTGTCACAGTCTGAAGCTTCCTATTAAAATATTCTTCACAAAGGCATCAAATTAGCACTAGGGCTTCTGAAAGTGTGGAACCTTTTTTTGCTGCCATGACATTTTGTACATTATGCAGTTGGATTTATTCAGCTTTGGCTTTCTTTAGTGTTGTTTGCACTGTAAAAACCAGATGCTTATCCAAGGATGTACAACCTTTAGCTCCCCTTGGAAAAAAAGTATTTGTGTGACTCAAGAAAAACTTCTGGGGCCTGATATTGGAGTTTGCTTTCTCTACAGAAAGATGGCACTTCTGAATAAAGAACTGAAGCTTGGGCAAACCCATAAGGTTTTAAACACATTTGCCATTGTTGGATGTGAGAATACAACCTCCTCCTTATTAGAAATTATTATAGAAATAGATCATGCATGGATAACTCCATCTATGTTTAAAATATGCTTGGAAAAGCAATGACAGATGCATAAAATAAATTGACCACTTAGATTATTTCTGTGTATTTCTTCTCCCACCCTGACAAAATTTCTGGTACCCCTAGAAGTGGGAACCAAGCAGATTTTCCTAACAAGTCTCTATTGTCACAAAATTTTAGATGAGGAATGGTTTTCTTCTTCAAGGCTTGGCAAACACAAACAAGGTTTCCTGGCACGTAGAAAAATTGCTTAATAAGATTAACTGTTTGGGAATTTGAGATCATAAGGATAAACAGTGGCAAGGGTGCACTCCCAGGTACCAGAAGTTTGGATGATGAATCTCTTAAGCAGTTAAAAAGTTGAGGGGGGAAGGTACAAGTAGCAAGTTTTCATGTTTGATGAACCACGAGCAATTCAGAGATTTTTTTACAAGAGATATTTTTTTTTTGTGACAAAATGAGACATTCCTGAGAGGTTTCCCTCTAATACATTGCAGGTCCCCTTTGTTTCCATCAGAAAACGTAAAATTCTAGTAAAAAATACCCAAACAGTAAGAAAAATACAGATACAGTGTTCAGCTCCTATTGAAAATTCAAGCAGCTCTTCATGGAGGATCTAATCTTGAGTAAGAGGAAAAGGTTATCTTATTCCAGACTCTCTTTAGATTCTGGACAAGAGGAGCCCTTGATAAAACAGTATGTAAAGAGAAAATGTGATGCATATTAATGTGTGAAAAATGCTGTAAGGTGTTGCAGCTGGTAAAGAGAAAAGCTTAACAAAGGAGGACTTAGGAAGGGTGAGTACATATTTTCACACCTTGCTGATATTTACAAAGATAGAAAGTTTCAACAAAAATGTTTGCTTTCAATAATCAAGTAAAAAGCATGTTTTGTCTTAAGTTTTCCATGGCTATATAAGGATGATGATGCAGGAACAATATAATTTGAATTACCAAAGATGCAAAAATAGCCTTCAGGGCTTTTTCAAGTGAAAATTTCTATATTAGTGCAACTTCACCAAAAGCTGGGCTCACACAATATTGGACATTTTATAAAAGCTTTCAATAGGAAAGTAAATTATTTTTGATGAATGTATTCAGTTGGCACTTAATTGCTTGGCAAGGCAAACAGGAGATGAAAGGCTGAAGAAAAAGCTGGATTCAGAATTAACAAGATGATCATAACCAGCAATGGCTACGATGATTCACAGACATATACGAACATCTCAACAGCTTCTCAATCTACTGAGTTACTACATAAGATATTAATTCAACAAATGCACTTCTATTTCTGTTGATAAACACAAGATGCCTTTTTGAAAGGAGGAGTGGTACTAAAAATACATTTAAATAAAAGTCCAAAATATAATCATGAAATGTCTCAGTCAAAGCATTAACACTGGATATTTTCAATATTGTATATTTTTAAAATTTAATATTTTTTTCTGGAAATTTCTATGATCTTCAAAAGTATAATGAATGTCTAAATGCAGATGGGTTACACAGACTGTTTCTGCTTCTACCTGAACTAAAATATTGACTTCTTGGTTTTATAAACTGTCTTTCTAGCTCATAAACAAACATATTTTGTTCTCTCCATGTAATTTCTTTTTTGACCTCATGAAATTTATAAACTGAAATGAAAGAGGAAGCTGCAAGAAGCAAAATATGCAAGTTGCCATTTGCACAGAAAACGTAGCAGAACTCACAGCTGACCCAGACTGCTCCAAGACTCAACAAGGAAGGTGCCACCATCTGATTACACAAACGGGCACATGTAACCATGGCAGCTCCTGCTTTATGAAACCAGTCAGGGAGAGAACAGATTAGGAAGCATCAAAAAGTCTTTGTATTTCAAGCACAAGTGCACTTCACCTGTAAACGATCACCTGCCATGCTTCACAGCCTGGTAAAGCCACACTGGATGAACACAGCAGGTCACACTCTGAGCCACACCAGGAGCAGGGAGGTCTCAAGTCCCAGCAAGGCTGCTTTTGTAGAGGGTGATTATCCCTTACAAAGTGAGGTGGAGAGAAAATATGGGTTCAGGGAGCAGGTAACATATGGAATAAAAGTTTGTTGGAGTGGGAGTGTGTATTTATCTTGCAGTGTAGTGAGGAACCTGTTAATGGTGCCAGGCCTTCAAGGAGCGACAAGAACATTTTCCCTCAAGCACCAAGACAGATTGTACAGCATCTGAAGGTGCAGAGGCTAAAGGTACCCAGACCTGAAGGAAGAGGTTTTCAATGAAGTGCTCAGACACATTGCCAGCAGCATCTCAATGCTCCCATGGACCATTCAGGGAACCACAGGGCTGGAAAATCAACCCAGTGCCACCACCATGCTCACAACTAGGCCATGTCCTCAGGTGCCACATCCTTCTTGAAGGCTGACAGGGACGGTGGCTCCACCATCTCCACGCTTCCCTGGGCAGCTTCTTCCAAAGCTTCACAACCCTTTCTGTGATTCTTTTTTTCCTGATATCCAATCTATCTGTCTCCCTTGACATAACATGAGGCCATTTCCTCTTGTCCACTCAGTTATTACCTGGGAAAGGAGAGTGACCTAACACACCAAACTCCATTCAGGGAGATGTGCAAAAATACACGGGCCCCCCTGAGCCTCCTCTTCTCCAGGCTGAGCTCTCCCAGCTCCCTCAGCCCCTCCTGGGGCTCCACACCCTTCCCAGCTCTGTTCCCTTCCCTGGACCTGCTCCAGACCCTCAAGGTCCCTCTGCTCATGATGGGCCCAAAACTCAAAAATAAACTTGATGCTGCAATTCATCCTACCCCCAAACAAGGTGATAAAGTATATCATCATATGCATACGAGGGACAGGACTTTAAAATTTTCAGTATATTTATAAATTTGCTGAAAAATTAAACACTGATAACTGCTTGTGGTTTTTATTCAGAATATTCCTATCCTTCCCTGCATTACAGGAAATGGTCTCAGCTTTTTAATGCTTTTTCTGGAACACTGATAGAGAATGACTAAAAGTAAATCAGTTAAAAACTGAATTAAATTTTTTCTTCCCAATTTATCTACTTATTAATTGCCTACTATTAAGGACATTACAGTTTAAAAGTCTTCCCTTGTCCTAAAAATTACAGCAGTAAAATAGTTCACAATCAATTTCAGAAACAACTCAAATTTTTGCTTTCAGATGTGGTAAAACCCAAACTCATTCAAAAAGTCTTTCAACACAACTCCCACATCATCCTGACTGACAGATGAATCCTAAAAAATGTCAGGGCAATAGGTTACCTCAACATAATTTCAAAATCCAGAATATTAATGTTGATGAGTTAATGTTAAATGTAAAATACTGAGCAAAATCTTGAATCCCTTCCAGCCCCTCACTGGTAAATATACCCTGCAAAATTATCCTAGAGGTTATATCCTAATTAAATAAATCTAAATGATCAAAGGTTGTGATTTTACGGTCTTAAAGTCTTCTACAAATTGCTACCACAGTCATAGGATACAAATACTTTGTAAGTAACTGGAAATAATCTACAATGTCAAATAAATGGATGTATTTCACTTCACTGTATCCTTACTTTAATTTCACTTAGTAGAAAATGTCATATAACACAGACTTCAGGTTTGGACAAACAGAACTCTGGAGCACAAAATATTCCTTTTAAGGCAGCACTTTTATAAATAATATAATTTTACATGCAGTTATAACTGCGGGAGGCAAAGAGAACCCTTAGGACATTGCTGACTCCAGGAGAGGAGAGGTCAAACTCTGGGCTCAAGGACTTTGAGCTGCCTGTTTCTAACACGTGCTGTGAGTGTGCCTGCCCTTGTTCAGCTACTGGAAATCATAAAATGTCTTTTATTCCTGGAAGTTAATTACAATCCAGTTTACCCTCACCAACTTAAACACAATTAAATAGATCAAGTGCAGAGTTCAGGAGATGTCTCTCCTGATGGAATAAGCTTTGGCAGTCAGAAATCAAGCTAAGAGGAAAGATTTGCACTTAAGAAAGCAAAATGTGCTATGGCAATAATCCTGTTATTTTATTATACCTCTGACAACAAGGAATATCCTCCTTCTTGGTAGGTGGATGGCTGAGATGGCCTTAAGTACTTGATAAATGCATTTTTCAATCTATAACTGCAAAGAGCACAATAATCATGTGTCATTTGGATTTTCTGTAACTTAATAAAGTCCAGGAGACTTCCTTAGAAGCACGTGGGTTAAGCTATAGCACTTTTATATAAATTTAGTTTAAAAGGGTCTCTAGTTGAAAAGCTAAAATGTCTGAACTGCCCAAAGAGGGTGCCTGGAAAAGTATTTAATTTCTTCATGAGTCTCTCTGGATGTTTCTCTTTGCAGTAATAATAGGAGAGCAAGCAAATGTCAATTGTTTTTAGCGTGCATCATCAGAAGTGGACCTGGTATCTCAGAAATATTTAGAAATTATGTTCTCTCTAGTACAGCCTAAAAACAGAAGCAAAATAGAGAAAAGCAAGCTGAAGAGCAGATGGCACTGAATAAGATTGCAGCAGAAAACCAAAGTAAACCAAAATGAAGTGACATTTTAAAAACAAACCAGCCCACATCTGGAATAGGTATGCTTCCACAATGGCATTGCAATTCTTTTGGTGGTAACCGAAAGTTCCAGGCATGTAAACAGGCACACAGACACATCTTCAAGATAAGTCAACTAAAAGCCAACTTCTGTCCCAGAAATAAAGAGCTCCCTGTTCCAACCACATTTAATTAGTTTGCCTTATGAGGTCTTTTAGCATAACTGCTGAACTGCTCACCTGCTGTACTTTTCAATGAAAACATCAACTATATAATTTCCCCTTTGCTGGGGAAAAAAAAAAGAACTTGTTCTTTTTTCTGTGAAAGGGAAACCCATCTCATATTTGAGTCAAGACTGGATCCTTGTGAAAGGTCCTTTGGGGTTGGTCTCCTCTGAACCAAGTTTAACCTTCCAGGGGTGTTTTTACTAACAGTTAAAATAAATGTAGCATATAAGCCCCTATTTCCTGTAATAATAATTCATGGGGTGTGAGGGGTAGAGTAGCCAGTTGGCAATGAGGGACAGAAGAAACGGGACATACAAGAATTCCCATGGCCAGGAACACATTCTAACAAAAGCTTAACCCCAGTCTTTTGATTAAACATCTCTGAAGTAATAAAAAAAAAAATTAAAATACATTTAGTACCATACTCAGACAGAAGCTGATCCTACAGCAGAGACCTGTGATGGACAATACCTGGAATTTTCCCCCTAACTGTAATACAGGGCCACAGCTGGGGTAAATAGCAGCACACAGAATTAGGTGGGCAGAGCAGGGAGAGAGATCGACCACAACCATCACACTTTGGCCAAAACCAAAACACTCTGGGGAAATAAAAGCTGCAAATGAGACTTTTCTTACCTGATTTGAGCAGACTCAAAGATAAGGCCTCAGCTGGTCAGGACAAGCTCAGCAAGGCTGACCCTCAGGAAACCAGCCCAGGGAGATGACCTGAACATCCTCCTCCCCTTAAATGTGGGAGTTATTCAGCTGATTGCAATCCAGGCTGGCAATTCCAAAGATTTCACCCAGTGATCTCAATCATCCATTTTAATGAGTACATCTTTCTTAGCCCAAATATGTCATTATCAGCAAGTAGATAGTGACACATAAAATACATGACTGGAAGGTCAAGTTCAGGTAAGCATCAGAAAGAGAAATTCACTGCAACTTCTTCATCTCTTCTCCAGCATCTTCCCAATGCAGCTGTACCCCAACAAGCACAAATCATTGTCAGATACACCTTACTAAAGTGCCTGGCAGAAACCAGGAAGCTCACCACAAATACATTTTAAATAATTCAGGTGCTGTTCTAATATGTATAGCCATTCATCATTCCTTAAGACATTTACATATATACACCCTCTGCACTCTCCCCTTGCCAAAGAAAACCACAGATAAACCAAGGTATTTATTATGGGCTCTTCTGGGCCTGTAACTGAATTTTTCCCCTTGACTTTTAATTACTTATGACTCAAGAAAAACTTTATATATATATATATGAGTGCAATTTATGGTATATTGGATTCATTGTAATCAAGACTGACTAGCAGCTAAAAGTAAAATTGTTCATCCCTTTTTCAATTTTCATATAGAGTCCCTTATATGCATGCTTTCTCTATGACTGTATCTGCTGAATTAATAGGAGTAGCATGAATATAGTGTAATGAATCTGTAGAACTTCATGGAACCATTACTGAAACTTTCATTAGAGAGCTTAAATCAAGTGAATATAATCTTTTCCTGTATGTGAAATACTGCTCATGCAAACATTCATGTTAGCTATTTTTAATAAATAGAAATTAATTAATAGAAATAGAAATTAATTAATGCAAGAAAAAATTTTAGTTTGGGTTTTTTCCTTCAAATTAATACATTTGTGTTGAATTTGGTGTGCAATTCCTTGATTTGTATTCCCAGTTTTGTATAAAGAGTCATATCATTAAAGACTGCAGGTATTTTTTAATTTCTCCATCGCTTTGCTAATTTTGAGATTTAATCATCCTTTCCATCATTTAGGACCCTTGCTTGGTCCATGGATTTAATGGGAATGTTTATTAAGCGTGTCTGTGAAAAACAAGGGTTCTCATTAAGTGGAGCTGGTCGAGCCTTTCCACCGACAGCTGGCGCCCACCAGGTCACCAGAGGTTCTGGCCCTGGTAAAGGAAGGTGCCACAAACCAACCTGTTGTCCTGACCTTGATCCAATTGTTTATTGCTCACTTCTTCTTGTTCCTCTGTATTCCTCTGTGGATGGCAGTGCAGAAATACTCAGAAATACAGCAGGATGACCTCGTTTGGAAGATTCAAATTGCTAACTGGGGCAGCACAGAGCTCAGCACAGCCTTAGCGAGCATCTTTTGGGCCACGTCTCTTCCAAAAATTGAGCTTTAAAGCATCTCTCAGGGCCTGCTGTCCCATGGAACCTTCCTTTCCACTGGAGGACAAATGGCCAATTGAACACAACCACATTGTGCTGGTTTCATTATCTTGGCTCCCAAACAGATCCTCATTGGGTGGAGGATCCAATGGGGTATTGAAGTGCTCAACATCTCCAGCTCACCAAGTACAAATCTGTATTGTAGCATTCTTTGTGATACCAAAGGATTCTCCTCAACCACTTTTTGAGACTTGAAGGGCAGAAGGGTTAAAGAGCAGGAGGAAAGGTCAAGCCAGATAAGTAAAAGTCCATATTCCACAGAATTACTGTTTTACTTATCACTTTCCTTGAGATTTGACAGGCATTCTTGATTAGGTGATTAGGTTATCACCTTCAAATAGATTTATAGGCTCTAGGGAATTTCTATTCAACTTACCCTTGGGATGTCTTGACATTCTGTCTCTACATTGGCATTTGTGGTTCTTAAAGGTCTCAAAAAATGATGCAGAAAGACATAAAGAGCAAATATCTTTGGATTCACCGTGGATTCTGGTATCAAATATTTCACATTATTTTCAGCACACCTGTTTGCATTGCACATTGCTTTTGAATGCATGCTGCTGGTGTTCCAGAGAACTTTAAGGTAGTGAATGAAAACCAGCATTTCCAACTTTGATTTGTGGCTTTTGTCACCAGCAATCTCTTCTGGTGCAACATTAATTAACTTCAAGGGGTTCTTTTGTATTAATTGGACAGGTGAGCACTGAAGCAAACACAGTAATGGATCAAAATTTCTCAGATGCAGGATCAGGTGTGCACACCCTGCTGCAGTAAAGCCAGCAAGAATTTAAACAGGGAATTTTGCAAAAGCTTGTGCTCTTTGCTAGAACCAAATGCAACCGAAGCACTGCCTTGAAGCTTGACACCACAAATCCGTGGATTTACTCAGCAGACGATTTCTCGCGGTATTTTCAGTCTGTGTTTGACAGAACTGTATCTTCACAGTAAGTCCTTTAAAAAGGCCCTGCCAAGTTTGCCACAAAAGATATTCCCATCTCTGCTGGGAAAAAGAGCATCAGATAGCACTCAATGTAAGGTGTTAGATGCAGCAAACAAATGACAGCAAGATCCAGGCAGTTGCCTGTTCAGCAGTAAGACTCTGCTCTGGCTGACTTGTGGACTTCTACATTTCATTATTCTGGATTTCAATGCCTTTTTTTTTGTAAAATCAGCCAACAGCTGTAGGAAAGGGTTAGTGTTGGTGCCTGGACAACCACCCTTAGTCTCATTTCAGATGTAACAATTCCACTGCTGTCTGGGTTGCCCACCCCTCTCAATTTAATCCTAATTTCCATTTTTCAGTTTTACTGGGCCAACGTGCAATACCTGTGAACAAAAACGAGCGGGATGTTTGCTGCACTTTGTTGTTAAGACCATCAAATATTCATGTGGCTTCTCCAGACACCTCAATGTTATGGCAAGTGTTCAGAACACTTCCCCACAGGAAGGAGCTTACTCAACTCATCGTTTCTGTAGCTTCAGAAAGAAGATCCCTCCTCGCTCAGTGCAGGGAGAGGGGGAGAGCTGTCACTGCTCCTTTCACCCTTTTGAGACAAAAACATTGACCGTCAGCGACTTTCTGACAATTGGCTGTTATTAAACTCCAACTTGCGAGGGCCA
>NW_005054349.1:2062737-2070191 GCF_000277835.1 Geospiza fortis | reverse complement strand
GGTTCTGCTGGAGAGCAGTCCCGCATCAGAATCCCAGGATTAACTTCAGGCTGGCACTCCAAGGTGATTGAATGAAGAGCAGGAGGCCTCGGTAAAATCGTCGGGAGCTGGAATCAGTTTTTATATGAGCTGATTTTGGGAGCCTGTAACCCGTATTTTAATTTATTTACAGGAAGATTGTCAGAATTCTTTACTGCTTGAAGATGCATAGAAGTATATAATCTTATTTTCAAGGGGCTATTGGCTTTATTTTTAAATATCCAGCCCTTTTGCCCAAATGTTAGCATATAATAACCTTATAACCAAATCAATCTCTGAATGTGTTTAGCAATTTCTATACCTTGCCTTCTATCTGCTCTGCTAAACATCAAAATAATATATTCCATTTTCTTTTTCTTAAAAAAAACCCCAAAACAAAAATCCCCTTATTTTAAGATAACACTTTGTTCTTCCTAGTCAAAAGACATATAACAGTATTTTTGCAAGTACTGCTGTGAAATGCATACAATTAAAAAAAAATCAGAGAGTAAGAAGTATTAGTCTAAGCAGTCAGCTTTGAGTTGTGTTTCTATGCAAAAAAAGAAGTAGGAATAAAATTTTAAGTAACCATGTCATTTTGACAAACAGCTGCAGAAAAACTGCTACTACTTCATACTACTGCATGATGTAGTTCATTTTAAGCTTTTAATATGAAAACAGCAGAGAGGTTTGCTATATCACTTAAACAGCATCATTTGAAGAGTATTGCACGAAGAAAATTATGAAAAGAACCCAGCACGGAGTTTACATTTCACAGAGTCCTGTCATAAATAGCAGCATCAGGCGGAACAAAATAAAATATCTGTAGATTTGTTTCTAAGGATTTAGAAACACTTTATCTTCCACCCTTCTGACTCTGTTGTGTCACTGTAACAGAGAAAAAAATCATAGAGAAAATTAATGGTATCTTTATTTTAAGTGAGGATTACTACAAATTCTAGTTTTTCAGCTTCTTAGGATACATGTGACACACAAAAATATCAGGTACACTGACACTGTTTCCTGAAGTCAGCTTCTGCTGAAACAAAGCATAGGCTCCCTACCTCTAACAAGGTATAATTTAGGACATCAAGCCTCTACTCAAGCTAATAAGTAGATCCATGTCCTTTCAATTATTTATTCCTCTGGCAGACAATCCCATTAACCCCCTCCTGTGCAATAATTTGTTCTGCCACATGCTAGAAAAATTATTTTCCAGCTGCTCAGCAATGCTGCTAGGGTAAATGGAAAGTTTTTCCTGGCAGACAGCTGATACTCAACAGAGAGGTGAGCAGTGACATCTGATACGTGGAGGGGGATGTAGGAGTAAATAGCATGAGACAAATGTTAAGTCCTTCCAGTTTGTGGAGTGATAGCAACAGGATATGTAAAAATACTGATAAATTATTCACTCACCTCAGGAAATACCTGAAAGCTGTTCCTGCAGTGCAGGTGGAACCCAAGCACCAGGCAAACACCAACAACCTGTTGCACAGAAGTTAACTTAGCAGGATAAGCATAAAGAAACAGCACAGATGGGCTTGAGTTCACCCACCACGCTGTTTGTGGGCTTCCAAGTATGAGATGTGTAAAATAGCAAAGAATTCTTCACTCACCTTGGGTAAACAAGGAACAATTTCCTTCCTTGCACGCAGGGGCTGCTTGGTGAGTTGGAGCCAGCAAATGTGTAAGGACAGCAGCCTCTGATCCCAACTTCATTGTGTAGGAGGCTGCACACCCTGTGAGGATTTACACAAGGTTGTACAGCTACACCAGCTGGTATCTCCTCAATAGGCCCCAGTTTTGATTTGGTATCCAGTGACACACAATCCTAGACTGGGAGTGGTGACAGGAGAAATGTCCCCAGAACGCTGTAAAAGAACAGCTGGGAAGGTGGGACAGCTCAGGATTGGTACAGATGTCCTGCTCCTGAGCTAGAACAGGTCAAGGTTCCTGGAAGGCCACGCACTCACCTAATGTCTGACCAAGAAACAGAAATAGGAAGCAGCCACAAAAAGAAATGAACTAAACCCCTATGCCATCCAAAAAGTCCCATGTGGGATCACACACCACATGTTACTAAACAGAAGAGGTATCAGCAACCATTAAATCAAGACCAATTGGCTGAATTCCTTTTTTATTACCTCTTTCTCTCATTTTTGTGGGGGACTCGTTTATTTGTACTGGGTTTTTTCAGGTTCATTTTCCATGTACTCAGTGAAAATATGCATAGCTATGTTTTTGGTTTGAATACTATACACATCCACACATACATATACACATATATATAAAATGTGAATTCTCTTCCATGGTTAGAAGATAGGAGGACATTTCTCATGAACAGTTTGAGCAGAAAAGACATTATAAAGTTCTAAAAACATATAAAGAAAGAGAAATCCAGGCACCTAGCGAAGCTGGTTTAATGTGGACAAGAGAAAGCACAGCATGCTTTACAAATGCTAATGTATGTGATGGAAAACCATCAACCTCAGCTCTCAATAGAAAACTTAAAATTCCAAGCTTTGATGGTTTACCAAAAATTACACAATAAGTCACTGCTAAATTCTGAAAGTAATCCCAAACCTAATCCCCAGACCGTAGCAAGTCTCCAGGGAATTACTTATGGACGTATTTTTCACTGAGATTGTGCTTTCCCTTGTTTCCTTTGCATTTAATAGAACCCATGGCTCAACACCCTTTAAATTTATTACATTACATTTCACAAGCAGTGGGCAGAGATGAGAACCCTCTGAAGGTGTTCTCTCAGTGCTCACAGGTCACTCAGTCCCACACACATCCCTCCCTGAGGAATCTGATGAGGAATCAGGAATCTCCCTGATCAGAGAACAGGGAGTGAGCCCAGGCTGCCAAACCCCCAAACTCTGCACTCCTTAAAACTGCCTCTGCAGAAACAAAACCCAGAAATTCCTGAGTCCAGAAATGTATGGCAGGGAAATTTCCATGAGTCACTGCAATGTGTGAATGAAATTGAGAAAGAAGTATTAAATTCATCATCCTAGAGTCACCACAACCTACTGCCCCACCAGTTGTTCCTCATGCTGAAATGATTTTTAATTAACTTGATAAACTCTGTACCAAGGAGTGGTTTTAAACTTTTGGCATCACCTATTTATTTGCCTTTATTTGCTGGAGGTGCAGCCATTTCTAGACCATTTTAAAGGACATTTAGGCTGCCATAATGGAAATGTTATATATTCAAGGCTGATTGTACTTACACAATAACAGAGCTGCACTTGAAGCAGGCTCAACACAACCAAATCACCAAATTCAGAAGTAAAATTCATTTTCTTCTAGAATTCAGGATGCTGCTGCCAGTCAATGGAAAAAAATACTCTGGCAGCGTGAGAAGACATGAAATATCACTTTTATGCTTATCTCAGAGACAGCAAGGACTGAGGCAGGACACCAGGATGGAGGAACTGTTTATGGATATAGAGGGACTGAACTAAAAATTAGTCTAGCAAAAAAACCTTCTGGCTTATTGAAGAAAATGGACAAGAAAATAGACAAAGGGAGAAATGGCTTCTAGGAAGCATTCAATTAGAATGGGACACCCAACTGGACATTTTTTACAGTAAATGTTCCCAGTGAATTGTTCCCTCCTACCCTGGTTGAAGGGCCAACAGTGAGTTCTTTAGCAAGGTGTTCTGCTGGGCTGGGCAGCAAAGTCTGAACACTGCACTGGAAATCCCAAAACTGATGCTGGAAATGCAATAATATGATGAAAAACCAATGGAGAAATTTCAGCAATTAAAAACCCAGATATATGAAAGTGCCAGGACTCCAAAAAAAAAAAATCTCCAAATTTTGAGACATGAGAATAAACCTTGCCTGAAAAGAATGATTTGTCTGTCTCACATTGAGTGACTGATTAGTGGATGATACACAAACCCATTGTGCACTTGTTTGTTGTTTCAGTTCCTGTAGAAGCTGGAATGCAAATGCATCATTGTTAAAAAAGAAAAAAAAGATCGTCTGATAGTCAGAACAGCTGAATGCTGTTCTAAAATACAAATTAGAATTGCCTTTGTTGTACAAACCACATGTAATGCTGTACAATCCCTTTAATTCAGGATTTTCTAGGGCCGGTCATTTTCCTTCTGGGGAGTGTGGTATCTTCATTAATTCCCAAGCACACAGCTTTGAAAATTGATCCTGCTTATAGATATGGCATTACAGCTCACAAGTCAATGAAGCTATGGTATAAGAATAGAAAGTTCCACATAATTATGGGTCTGCTGACAACACCAGCATTTGCTTCCTTGGTTTGGGCACCCCGGATTGAGAGAATATTTGTATCTTCCTTTTGTGCCCTGATTCCCTAGTTATAATTCCCTAGTTACAGGGAGATTTTTTTTCTCTTATTGCTTTGATAGTAGACTTTTCAAATTCCACACAAAAGCCAGATAGAAACTAATTCCACCTTAATAGTGTGATTTTACTTGTGTCTCATAACTTAGGACAAGAAGAGGAACAAAAAAGTGCATCATGTGGGCAGTGGGCATCCTGTTTTAAAGGATGTAGAGTCCATGATGATTGTTTTAAAGATATTCAAATTCATATTAATGACAGGTTTAAGAATGAGCAGACAGCACTAATTCAATAAATCTTCCACTTTTTGTTGAATTAGAGTTGTTATGCTGTGTTTTGTTTGTAATTCCACCTGTATGTCTCAACAATAAGCAATGCTAAGAATAATAGAAAAAGCAGCAAAATGATAAATCAAGTAAAAATAAAAAATATAAACCCCATAAGTAGTGCCTATGAAGCTTTAATTCATGCTAAGAATACAAATGGAAAGCTGTAAATATCTCTTTTTCCTGTGTTTTAAAAGAAGTGAGTTAGAGCAAGCCCATAGAGAGATGATTGATGGAGCCTGGTGGTATTATGAGCAATATTCTGGAAACGTCTCAACAGAGCCTGTAAATCTGAGTTCACACATCCCTGCCCCTCACAGATCACACTTTCAGCGGTGTCTTCCAGCTGCCCTTGCTCTGTCACACTTCCCTGATGCTCCATGTGTCTGAACGTGTTGGGGGCTCAGTAGACCCACAGGGGGGCAAACAGGTTACCCCAAACCTTCAAATGAGCTGGAATTCTGTCCACAGCCAAGGAAATAAATATGCTGTCAAAATCAGTAACACACTAATAAATAGAAAAAGGAAGAACTCCTGACATTGATGCTAAAGGGAAAAGCAGGTTGGTATTTTTGCCTCCCCTTAGATGCAAATGCTGTATTGACACTTTGGGCAACCTGTAGAGCTTGGCTCAGGTGCTAGCTCAGAATTTATCTACCTTGACAAGGAGCAAAAGTCCTTTGGGAATGGAGCCTGGTCATCAAGAAGAAATGAAAACATATTTTCATTTTCCATTGCATCTGATCATGGTGTCTAAAACAGCAGAAATAATTTCTAGCAGCCATTAGCTGAAGTGCAGATGGATACAGAATTTATCTGGCATCAGCTCTAGAGCAGAAAGATTTCAACAACATACAAGGGATATTTGAGGTTTGGTCACATCTCAAATGTAGTGGAAACAATTCCTAATTGTGAAGCTAAAAGTGTGTATAAATGCTCACACAGCATTCATTATCTCACTTAGAACACTTGTGACACAGAACAGCAAAGGAGAAAATCTCTTTCTACATCTACATAAACAGAAAAATCCAACTTAATTATGCCTGACTCTAATGATGAATTCCTTAAAAAGTGACAAAATTGAGAGAACTATTTTAGAAACTGGTTTTATATGAAATTTTAGTTGTCTGAGACTTGCTGTAATAACTCTTTGATTCATATAATATAAATTTTTTGAAAGAAGACTCATAAAAGCTTTCTTTGGAAGACTGATATCCTGAGCTCTGCTATCTGGTACATTTGAACACACTATGAAGTCCACTTGCTCCTCATTTTAAACAGAGATTTAGTGTAGTAATAGATTTGATCTAAACATGGTTCTAATTACCTGTAGAGTTTGTCATAATAAATTGGGTTACCCTTCATCATATGACTTGGGAGGCACAAAACAAATGAATATAAACTGGCATAACATGCAGTATACTTAAAACACTTTACTAACTCTTACATGTTACTGAAAATGAATGAGGAAGTGGGACAAATCTTCCCCTAGGACAGCAATTTACCTCTAATTATGGCTTCAACTCTTAAGACCTCTTTTCTTTTAAGAAATTTGCTTCTAGTGAAAAAAAAGCCAAACTCTTCCAAAGCACCAAGACTGGAATCAAATCACATTTTCGGAGATCTTATTAAGAAAGATGAAATTGGAAGAAGAATTATGCTTTTAAAACCCTGATTCAAATGTCAGAAAGATGTGCCTTAATTGGGACTGGGAGAGGTCTAACAGGGTCATGCATTTCCACAAGGACAGTTTGTGCCTTCTGGCTTGGAGCAGGACCTGTTTATCAGGAACTGCAAACCCCACACATGTAACTATACAAATGGAAAGTCCTGAAGTGTTTAAGAGACTGATTGTGGGAACATGATCCATGCTGCTCCAGCAACAACATCACAAAGCTCATGTGCCGTTGGGAAATGTGCTACCTGAAATACTCAAATTGGCCTGAAATGTAATCTGGGCTGGGGACAAGGTGGGAGCTGGTCACAGGTTGGACTCAATGATTTCATTTTCCAACCTAAATGATTGAGTAATTCTGTAATTTTACCTAATCATGCCTACACTGGGAGTAAGGTTTTAGAGTGTTTAGATAACAATTTCACAGCAATAGTCAGGGATGAAATCTAATTAATTGTAAAATAAAGCTTGTAACATTTGCAAATAGGATTATATAATTTAATTCGTAATGATAGAGGGGCCTGGACTCCCAGCTGATACACCTGCTATTTCTAGTCCTAACACTTAGTGTGATTAATTCTGCAGAATTAATCTGCAGAATAGACTTTATATAATTTGTAAAGTATGATTAGCCAAGCTAATTTTTACTGAAATCATGTTCTCTACTTTTGCTCATGAATGGCCCATGTTCTAACTTTAATTTGGATGGGAACAATGGTAACACATTTCACATCACCTATTTTTAATCTTCTCTCCCTTCCTGCAATGAATATGATTTTTATATTCCTTCTCTGACTACACAGTGAACTCATTTATAACCTGTTTCAGCTTCCTATCTGATTAGTTCTTTTCCCTATAGATTTAGTTTTGCTGAACCACAATGGTACCACACAGACAGCAGAATAAAATATAAATTCATACATAATCATGTAAGCAGAGATGGAATACCTGCAACTCCTATTCATTTCAAAGAAGCTGCCACTGTTTAATACCTTTAGAAGCTGCACCACTGTTTATATTCAGCAGAATGCCTTATCCTAGTAGAGAGCACTGAATAATTATCACTAGATGAATGCACACTGTAAAATAAATATCAGAACTGG
>NW_005054349.1:2059006-2062709 GCF_000277835.1 Geospiza fortis | reverse complement strand
TCAGATGGGGGAAGTCTGAAAAGACCATTGAATGAAAATCTGCCCGTGTCTTTGCTTTAACAAGGGTACTACTGAAAGAACACGTACAAAGCTGGTGAGGGAACTCTGAGAAAAGCAATTGAATTTCCATCAAGATTCCAAAAGATTTTAGTACTATCAGCAGACTCAGATAAAACTCTGTACATAAGCACTTCTCTGTCTTGCAAGAGTATATAAGAGAAAAAGAGCAGCAGATTTCGTTATAATTGTCAGTTCTATTCAGATAAGCACAGAGTGGTACTGTTCCCTCACATGGAGCATTTTCTGCAGTTTATAAGGCCATTTGGAAATGTGAGCAAGCTGGCAGTTTATTACCAGCTGCACTTCACAGAGCAGGGATGGGGCAAGCAATTTCCATCAGAATTAGAATGAAGGGATGGCAGCCTCCCACTGCCAGTAACCACATGGTCCAGGAGGCTGGGTAAAAATTCAGGTTAGAGGAGCCCCATATTGCTGCTAACTGCAGCAATGGACTTAGAATCTCTTCATTTCCCAGTACATTTATTTTTTAAAGTATTGGGTACAGAAAAATCTCTTTACAGGAACTGCTACTTGTCAACAATTTTAAATTACATTAATATTGGTAGGTCTTAATTAATATAAGTTATTACTAGCAGTAAGTTAATAATAAACAACCAGGACATGAGACATCATGGATGAAGCTAACCTGAGTTACCAGGCTCACTGAGATTGAGTCTGAGCCTCTGGACAGTAACAGAAATCTGTACACAACATTTCTCTGGTTCATTGTCAAACAATGAACAGAGACCTATTCTTCTCGCACTTTTACCTTTAACTTCTGGCAAAATTAGAAAGTGCTGCATGGAAATTCAAGCACGTGGCTGGAAGGATTCTTCAGATGGATCAGAGGAATGCTGGAGCAGCAGATGCTCCGAGCAGTGAGAAAAACCTGGAAGCTGCTCACGGCTCCGCCAGTCCCATGCTGCCTGTTAAGGATAAGATGGCACTAAAAGTGGGTCACAAGTGCGCCACTTTGTGAGAATTGAGCCCTAAACAATTAAAGCAGAGCTGCTGGAAATGAGAAAGGTTAAATATTTGATGGAGTGGTGTCTAAGCAGCCCATTAGTATTTTGCCCCTACTTCGCGGCTTTCCTGAGAAAACTGGTAAGCTCAGCAGCAGCACTTCAGCAGCACTGTCTGCATACATAAAAGCAGTCTGGTGAAAGTTGTGACCAGAAAATCTGCATGAAACTGAGAGAAGGAGATAAGTGAAAGAGAAATTTTAAACATTTACTGTTTGATCACTCGGGAATGAGCTATTTCCTTGGTTTGCCTGACTCGAGGTAATAACCCAAACTTGGAGCTCCCTCAATTCTGGCTGTTACCCACCCATACTCCAGTACAGTTATTAAATGTCTTACCTTCAGCTGCCAACTTCTACAATCTGAGTTCTGTCTCTGAAGTGTGAATTAATCACCTGCGGGTTTTTTCCCTTCAAATCTGCAGTTCCATGCAGGGGAGCAATGGTTCTGGTGTCGATGGTGACTGCACAGGGGGCACTGAGGTGACCTCTGGGCCAGGAGGAGGTTCTGTTTCCCAGACAGGCTTTTGGGACCTGGCCCAAACTAACACTGCTCTGGATTTTGTGCCACACTTCATGCGGATGAGATGCTGGAGATGTGGGCTCGTTGCTGCAGATCTCAAGGAATGTTCTGAAAGCAGATGGGGGTAACCAAGGATTGCTGGCCAGCATCTCCCCCGTCCCACTGCAATCCACCTCCTGCCAGCAGAAATGGGATGCCGTGCTGGAATCCATTTCACCAGCCACTGCTGCTCATACCCAAACTGTCACTCATGGAATTCTCCTGCCGCTGCTGCCCTACCTCAACCAACAGATTCCCTCAAGAGATGCTGGTGATGATTTCTGACAAGTTTCACTCCAGGCTGTGCAGAGATTCCTTATCCTGTCCTTTGAACTACCTCCCATCTCATTTTCAGCCGAGGCAAGAGCTCAGCAAAGTCATTCCTTAATTTCAGGTAACTGTGCAAGCAGCTTGATTTGTCTCCAGTGAAACTTTCACAGAGCTTGGCTTTGGTGTTTTTAAAATAAATAAGACTTTTCAAACAGTACAGAAATAAAACCAAAATCAATGATCATGTGATCAAATGTCTTGCTGAGTAGCAAAGTTACTTTGAAGTTTCTTTTATGCTCCACAACAGGGAATTTCAGCCTGGCCTAAGCTAGAAATATCTTTCCATAGCCCGATAATATGGTTTCTTTTCAATTAGTTAATTATAGAACCATATTCTTATTTTATCTTTCTCTACTGAAAAGAGAGGCACAAGTAAATGTCTTGTACAGGGCTTTCATGTCACTTTGATACCTCTATTTCTACATAAAAATCGCAAAAAAGGCCAAAAATCCTTTAAAAAGAACACCATCGTCATTTTCCTGATGGCATGCAAAATCCAGTCACTCTTTTAGTTCTTTCTGATTACTTTTTCACAGGAGGAGAAAGATGTCACAGACTAGGAAGCATGAAAGGAAAGGAGAAGATAATCCAGACAAAAATCTGCAGGATTTTGCTGGAATAATGGATCCAAAGCACCAAACACAATAGAGTTGAAGGGCCTGCCTTCTTTTCCACACACACTCCAGTGAAAGTGCATTTTCACAGCTGGAAAGTGTGGAACTTGTTCTGTGCTTCTTTCCCTATGCTTCCCTGCTCTCCCTCCAGAGATAAGCCTAAAACTGAGATTCAACAAAACAACACAAGCAACACCATGGAAAAGAATCAACTCTCTGCTAACTCCAATAGAAAGTGCATTTTCCTGACCAATAAAAGTGATATTTGTGTGGGTTGTTATTCTCAATACCTCAGGGCATGATTGTGCAGTTAATTGGATTCAAGGGAGTGCCACACAGTATAGGTGGTATCTGTCAATAATAATTGTTGCTAAAAGCAGGGGGATGTTTTAGAAGTAAAATTACAGATGAGATATTACAGGAGTGTTTATTTTTCTACTGAGAATACAAAAATATTTGTGCACTTTTACACCTCTACAGCAGATGTCATATCACTTCTGATTAAAATTGCTTGCCAATAATAAATTTCTGTGGGACACAAATGAAAATCAGCTTCTATAGATAACTCCACAAAATAAAAATTTCCGCTGCATTTGCCAACACATCCTCCATATTTTCTAATAAAAATATGTTCAAAACCAGACAAACAGACATCAGGAACTGCAAGCTGGGGATCACAAGTGTTCTGAATATCTTCTGAGAGCTTGTTCATTTAGAGACCCCTCTACCTGTGGATAATTTATGTGTGTTCATTCCAACTATTGCTGACGTAAAATATTAAGACAGCTCAGCAACCTCAGTAAAGACACTCACAGGCTTCAAAGATAGGACGAAGCAAAAAGAACAAGCTTGCTTGATGAAAAATTTATACTTTTAATATTTTGTATTTCCACATTCTGTTCTATGTTCATCAGAATCTGAAGCATGGAAGAGCAGTGACTTAATTTCTTTTCTGCCTCCAGGTATACACCAGGGCATCAGGCTGATGGCTGGCTCACAGAACACCAGCTCTTTTATTACTCCAGATAATTTATTTATTACGAGGTTCATGTGTTCTCCCTGTTAGATGTTGATGCAATTTGACTGAGCTTTCATTTATAAAGACATATAATTGTT
>NW_005054349.1:2047169-2058979 GCF_000277835.1 Geospiza fortis | reverse complement strand
TACAGGGAGGGTTTTCAAAAAGAAATCCTGGGAGATATATTGCACATCAACTGCTTTTCTGCCCAATGAGAAAAATCCTCAATGTTAAAGGTCTAACTGCAGAGGAGCTTTAATATTTTAAGTTAATATTTCCACTTCCATATTAATTAGCCCATTCACAATTACCTGGAAGTGCTTCACTGCATGTGAGAGTGCTGTTTACTGGGCTTAGCTCCTGGAGAATGGACACTGAGGTTGTGTTTGGAACCTGAATGGATGGAAATGCAGAGACTGCTTATTCCATACATTAAACCACGACACAAAATTGTTCTCTGACATAACAGGATGCACAAAAAATGCAGATTCACTGAGAATCGTGATGGGAGAAATGAGGAGGTTGCGTCAACCTTTCTTGCATGGCCACGATCCTCACCAAGGACAAATCAACTCCCTGTGTGACTCCAGGCCCTGCAATAGATGTAAAAAAACACTGAAAACAGTTCAGGTTGCCTACAGCAAGATGAGGCCACAAAAGTTATCAATAAGCCAACCTCACCTTCTAAACTCTTTGGAGAATTGAGTACAAATCTTTCGCGGGTTGCTGGAAGTGAAAGATAATAAGAGACCACCTGAGAAGCTTTTCACAGGTGTGAGTCAAGTTACTTAGATCAGTTTAGGCAATGCAAAACTAAAGAAAAACAAATGAAAACTGCACGCATCTGAAGGTACACCTACAGCTGGCATAACCTTCCTCAGAGGAAAGTGAGATTCAAATGTTTTGATTCTGCATGATTCTTAAAATTTGTCAAAAAAAGAATGCTGTGACTTCGAATGTTAGATATTAAAGCTTTCTTTTAGGATCAGTAGCCACAGAGATGGTGAATATCTTCTACTCTACCCAAACCAGTACCCTGTACCCTGGGCAGTACAGCACTTTTTCAGTTCAGAAGTTAAGTGGCACAATTGGAGCTTTGGTTTGTGCCCAAATGACTTGGCAAGACTAAATTCAGTGATAATGAAACTTCACAGATTTGCAGACGTCCTGGAAACAGCAGAAGCAAGTTTAGTATTGTACTCCAGGACATAATTACAGCACTCACATATTTTCATTTAAAAAAATAAAAATAAAAAAATTACGGAGAGGAAGAGACAGAAATTGTTCACAAAATTGAACAGCCCTATCAAAGGACAGCTATAAAGGAGAAACCTCTCCAGCCCTCCAAAAATGATATAGTCATTTGAACTGGTGATTTCAGTAATTAAATTTCAAAATACTTTTGTTTCACCACCTCTAAAATGCTCCTGCTGGCATGTAAGAAGCAGTGATGTGACTGAGGACATTAGCAGGTAGTGCTGCAGTAATTAGCAGTGTGCTCTGACTGTGTTTAAACACAGGTCATCATGTCCTTACCAGAGATTATTCCTAAACGATGAAGTTCAGCCCTTTATGCAGAAAGTAATTTAGGATCAAAACCCAGCAGTGCAGGAGCCTGGAGCATGCCAAGAGGAGAAACAAAGTACCCCCAGCCCAACACTTAGCAGCGTGATAAAAACAGTTTTGCCTCTTAAGCATTTTTATTCCTAAAATCTGAGTTTAGCCATACAAGAAAACCCACAGCCACAGCAACCAACCAACCAAAATAATATTTTCTGTTTGAATGTCAAACACAGCCTATGACAGTTTCAGAGTCTCCCTCTAAAGAAAACTGTAAAATTCATCTGCTCTGATGGGCAAAAATAAATAAATAAATAAATATCCCCCTAACCCTTTTCACATTCCAGGCATGTCCATTAACTTTCTCTATTAACACCCTTTGGACAGAAATAGCACATAGAATGCACAAGAGCTAATATTGGAAAAGCTAAACAAAAGCTGTAATCAGATTTTAAAACAGACAATATAAGGCATTGTAATTAACTGGGTTGAAATAAAGTGGTCTTTATTAGTGCAAATGAGCTCATCTGCTATAGGAATGAATATTTCACAATCTAATCCAGAATGTATTGACACCAGCCACACATTTACATTTCTTCCATGGACAGATTGTTATTGACCTTGTGATGTGACATATCTACTGTCACCAAGCTACAAAATGGGAATCTCATCCTGCCTCTCCTCTTTTATATACAGAAAGCAACTAATTTGTCAGCATGCCAGCTTTAACTAGCTGAGATGAAGGTAAGCTAATTTAATAGGAACTGTTCAATAGCTTCGACCCACCTGACACTGTCAGTTAAGGCAGCTCCACATTGCAGTGCCTTTCATTATTTCCAGCTCTTTCTTCAGACTACTTGAACAGCAAGTCAAATAATGTGCTCAGGAGTCAATAGGCCTGACTTTTTCTCAAGGACATTCTTTTGATGCCAGGAAGCGTCAAGTGGGAAAACACGTAGCGTGAAGGTGAGAGGACACTAATTAAATATACATAGCTCTGGCCAGGGAAGAATGAGGCACAGCTTGCTATCTGAAAACTCAGTTGCCTGCTTGGCTGAGGTCACAGCTGTTGACTTGTACAAGTTCTTAAGTTGCAGGCTCAGTATGAGACACTTTAGCACTCTTAAACACCAGACAAAGGCTATCTGGGAGGATGCTGTGTGCAGCTCTGCGTGCTTTTGTACTTGAAAGACACAGAAAAGAGATTCCTTGTTTAAGTTTGACTGAAATGAATACGTATCTTTTATCTATCAAACTGTTCTGGTGTTTCCTGAAGCTGGGAAAGGCTCTGTGCTTGTCACACCATGAGTAATGCCATTAATCTTGTCCATGCAGGATCTGACTTTCTAAAGGATTGTTTCAAAGTGTTATTATTCAAACCACAACACCCCTTCAGATTAAATTGGCTGCAGTGAAAAGCAGGTGTTTACGTGCAAGCACTTGGATTGTTTCAGAGGGAAGCATGCAGACTCCCACCTACCTAAAACACTTCCAGGACATGAACTTTCATAAAAATATCAAATAGTCCAATCCTCTCCTCCCTTTCCTAGGTTTTCTTGGCACTGCTGATTGCTCCCATTTAATAGATTGCCTAAAAACCAAAATTTCAGTTACCAGCTTGCCAAATGCCAACCTGACCTGCCAAGTCTGACTTTTACCTGCCATGTGTGATGTGAATTTTGGATGTTTGTCCTTCCACAGACACCTGGGCAGCAGTGGCCCCACCTACAAAGTCATTTCTGGTTTTGCTCCTGTGTTTGTGCAGGAAGAGGAGATTCTGTAGGGCTGTTTGCATGCTATGAGTACTATCCCTCCCTTCAGGCTCAAGGGTAATCAAAACTCACATTATCTCTAAATGGACAGATGAGGAAGTGCTCAAAACTGGGCTTGTTTGATAGAAAAATTATGCAAATTAAGACATTTAATAGTTGCATAATTTCACACTAACAACTGAGCATTCAGAACTCCAACGTTTACTATTCCTAGAACATAAATATAATGGTGCACCCCATCCATTCTTTGTTTTGCAGCCTCTTGCAATTTTATCAGTCTACGGCCAAAGAGAGTGTTTTCCTGGAAGCTGAATATTTCCTCTCAGTTTCTCCCTGCTGACCATGCAAACAACATTGCACTTTTACTTTATGAGAATGACTTTTGCTCACCATGAAGTTCTTGCTTTCTTCAGAGACTGGGCTTGACCTCCTCCTTCCCTCCAGCTGGAAGCTGTGGGATTAAACGCCATCTGATAAATTGCTAATACACCATTTATCTCATTCTCTCAAAGTATCTGAGAGCAATTGCAGGTCTCAGCTCATAAGATTTTCGAGTTAACAGCCTTTTTGCCCAGGCTGTAAGCGCATTTACACTCTGAGCACATTAATATGCAGGTTGAGAGCAATGCACTCCACGCTCCTCGGGAGGAATGTGGGAAGGCCAAGACTCCAGCAGGATTAGCACAGCTTTCACTGTTTGTCACCCCTGTTTACCTTTGGTTGTGGTTTTCATGTTTAGTTGGTTAACAGGCTCTGTAAATGCCTCAGCCCCTTCAGCTGGGCTGTGGCTGTTCCTGGACCAGCAGGTTCCTGGCGTTCCTGGAGGGAAACTGAGGCACCTCCCTGTTGTCCATTCCATCCTGTGTTGTTGGGTGTAGGAACATGGCCCCTGTTCACAGAGTGAACAAATTATTAGTGAAAAAAGCCCAGAAGTTTCTCTCCTCAACTTAGTAAAAAAGACATCTCATAAGACCTTTGAGATTTCACCTCAAACCTAAAGCTAACCAATTAGACAGAAGCCAAAAAAGTCCCACCTAAGTAATTCACTAGAAAAACAAGAGAACAAAATAAATAATCGCTTTTATGAAGTGTTTTTAGCAAGCGCAAGAAATTCTTGTCCCTAGCTCAAGTTTTCTCTACAGAGAACTTTGTTATTTTGCCTTTTATTAAAACTTTTCTGTTTCCAACACTACCTCAGAAGCCATCCTGCTAATTTTGTGCCATTTGAGCTATCTTGGGTGTGATAGGCTTCTCTGAGAGCTCCTAAAACCTGGCTCAGGAGTGTGGGGGTCCCAGTTGTGGGTTTCTGTGGGTCTTGAGACAGTAATTCATGTTCAAACTCAGGTGTTTATTATTTCTTATCAGTAAAACAGTCTCACTGCTGTGAGTTCAGCAGCTTTACATTAGAAGGCACAAAATGGCCAACAATCTCTGGTTACAAGATCTTTTAAGACCAAACTGTCCAATTAAGAGCTGTCACCTGGATTGTTTCCCTTTTAACCCAATAACTGATCCCAAAGAGCTGCAATGGGGACTTTTCTGCCCAATTACAAAATGCCACCCAAACTCATGGAGAAGAAGGAAGAAGAAGCACGAAGAAGAAACCCAGGATGACACCCTGTGCCCTCCATCTTGCTCCCATCCACAACACACTAAAAACCCCAAAACCTCAATTTCTCACCCAGTGACACACCTGCACTGCTCTCTACAATCTATTGCACACTTTTGTGGGTTCCAGTCTATCTTGAAGTCTGGGAAACTTTCTCCATGGATGAGGGTCACAGTCAGTGCTGCCCTGGGGTCAGGGCACCCCAGAGCAGACAGAGAAATATTCCCTGTGTGCCCTGGGTTTGCACAGAGGAGAAAATGGATCAGCTGGGCACTTCCACAAACACAAATGCAGCACAGATCCTCACTCCCTGCCCCCTTCCATCACATTTTCCAGCCCTTTGGGTGTCACAGGTACAGCTGTGAAAGGCTGGAAAAGCTGAAGGGTTTGGTGGGGCAGCTCAGGAGACATTTCCTTGTGGATCCTCCTCCCTCCACTGCCACTCTGCAGCGGGGCTGTTCTGCTGAATGCAGAGGAAAGCCTCACGTCTATAAAAATGTCACACATAGCAGATTTTGTCCTTTTGGGCTTAAACACAGATGAATATTGGCTGTGCTTGCTGGTTTCAGATCCTTTAACACGTTACACTCCATATTCTGATACTTGCGCTACAATCACGCTTTCATCCAAAACCACTGAAAGAAAAATTATATGCTTTGATCTTTGCAAAAATGTGTATTATTTCCAGAGCAGTTTTCAACTGTGGTAATAGAGAGAGGAAATGCAAACACAACCATCAAGAAAACTGCAAGAGACAGTAGCTTGTGATAGAGGCAAATTGGATGAAGGCAAAATGTTCAAGAAAAATATTTTTTGACTTCCCATTCACCCTGAAACAATTGCAATATATTGATGGGAGATAAGAAATGTGAGATACTAAGATTTCTACAAAATAATACATCTGCCTCCTAGCCAATGGCTGTTCTGTAATTAGTGCACCTCTGGCACTGACCCACTTAAAAAAAAAATCAAAAAAATTAACTTATTTTCCTTCCTTCATTTCTTCAGGGCAGGAAGCATGTCAATGTTTATAAGCTGTTATGTAAATGCACAGCACTACATAAATTTTGTTAACAATGAAATAATTCTGTTTCTATGCCCAAAATCCTGATATTAGGAGTAACCCTTTTCTAGCCAGTGACTCTGTGTGGATGCATCCCCCAGCAGGGCAGAAGAAAGGGAAGCCCAGAGCAGCAGCTTTGTTTGGTCACACAATTTTCAGCCTCATGAGCAGCTCAGGGTGATCTCAGAGCTGGCCTTATCAATCTGCACAGAAAACATCGACTGAAGATGTTTAGCAGCACTTCCAGCTTCACTTCTTTCTCATAAAAATCTACTGAGAGTATATTACAAGGTCATTTGATTGATCTCTGGTATTTAGAGATATTAAATATTTCAACATTTTGGCCAAATCACAAAACTGAAATGCTAAGAATTTAGAGATTGCATCCATGCTTGCCACACCAATGCTGTTCTGGTTCAGACCTTGTGTCCTGCAGCATTTTTTAGATTATAATACTGTCCTTTAAATTAATCAATCAAACTAATGACATAGTTTTTTAACATGTAGTTGTAAAAAAAAATCATGTTCCATGCATCGATTCAAGAAAGGATATGACAGGTATATAAGATAATGAATTACGTTAATCAAAATTCACCATCTCCTCATAAATGATCTGAGAGCTAATGGAAACTGGGAAGTAATTATTAAAACAGATTTTTTTAATATAATATGTAATTAACACATGGAAGTCACTGCTTCCAGGCATCATTTAATGAAGCTGTTTATAGGGCTGAGGGTTTTACTCTGTGTGGGTAACAGGAAATTTCACATATAATCCAGAGGAAATGTTCTGCTCCAAGCTAAAAACCAGGGCCATCGTTTAAAAAGCAATACTAAAAGACTTCAGGTTTCTAATCCACTAAGCCATGATTAAACTACTGTGCATTTGATCATTAAAAGTCACAAATAGATGCACTTGGGAAATTTATCCTCGTAATAAAAACCACTTCTACATCAGGTAAGGAGCAAAATGACAAACCAAGGCTCACTCAGAAGGCAGATTAGACAAGGTTTTGTGTGCCAAGGCCCAAAAAACTCCACAGATAAACCCCAAATTTCAGTCCTAAAGTTCCTGAGAAAGGAGGAAGAGCTCAAATGGATGAGATCAAAGAACCCTCAGTGGAAACAACCTCTTTGTCTCTACGGGGGCACTGAAGGAAAAACTTGCATGGAAAATGCTCCCACCATCCATCATTTTGAAGCCCCAAACCTTCCTGACTTTCTGAGGCCTTTCTCTACCTGGCAAACCTTAATAAATTTTCCCCCCAAAAGATTTTCAATTCTTTCTTGTTTATTACTGAGAAATGGAAAATTCAGTGAGGATGGATTTGATTAGGTTTCTTTAACTTCCAGTTTGGTTACCAAGTAAAAAAAGCAAACAATTTGCATAGCGCCAGAACAGATTCTCTCCGACAAAATAAGAAGATATAAATATCAGCAACCAACAGCTATAATAAAAATAAACAAAAATTGGACTGAAACCCAAAGTTACTGATCTCCTTAAAGAGACCCAAGCAGAATTTCAAGGCTGTAGGAATTCCTCTGCTTTCCGTGGATGGGGAAGAAGGAGAACTGAGAATATGCAAATAGGCCAAGTATTTCATGATATGCAGATGGTAAGAAGCTAATTTCCATCTGACTTTTTTTTTTCCACTGGGTAATTACACTCTCCCTAGCAGAAGCTTTATGTCTGCATTGAAAGCAATAGCCAGTTCTCTGCAAATAACCTGCTTCCTATAGTGGGATGGAGGAAAGGGAGTTCAGAAAAAGCATTTTTACCTTTTTTTTTGGTTAGAATTTTTGTGCTGTAATTTCACTTCAAGTGGCTACTGCAATTACAGGTTAAATTTGGCACCTACATTCTACTAATCCAATATTTTGCTAACTCATTAAAGCTATAACATAAGAGGAGAGAAAATTGGTTTTAGGCTTCTGTAATGTAATTATTACCTTTTATTAAAAAAAAAAGCATGCCCAATTTGTAAATAATTTCTTTTTGGCAGTTGGCAAAAAAAAGTGCAATTTTGTTCTTACAAATTTTTAAAAAATTACCTGCTGTATATGAGCAATTTTTCTTCTAAGTTTTGTAAGCACTTTTGCACAAATAAACATCAAAATTCTATAATTACAAATTAGAGTCACTGATTACATGTATTTATAGTAATTACATAATTAGCAATAATTACATTAATTAGGCAAACAATACACTGCATTGACTAGCAATGGAAAACAAGAACATTCACACATATAAAAACCTGCTTTGAGCTAGGAAAGAAAGATTTTATCATTAGCACTAAATGCAGAATTAAAACACAGAGCAGCACCACTGGAGCGTGCCCTGCTTTGTTCAAGCACCAAAAACTTTTGAAAATGCTGTTACAAACACAATGAAGTATTTTGGAATACATATATCCCATAAAACACAAGCAGAGGAATACTGAATTGATGTGGAAAGCCTTAGGGACGAGAATTTCTGTTTCAGGATCCCCTAACTCGTTTTATTCCAGAGCTTGACCCCATGGCTGCAGAAAGCAGCAGCTGCCCATGCCATGGGCTGTCACTGAGAAATGTGATTTTGGTACTGACGCCCCTGCTGCACCCTCCCACCCTTTCTCTGGGGCTGCCTCTGATATTCAGAGCTCAAATACTCATTTTTATCCAGCCTGGTTTGTTTCCTGCCAAGCTGCTCCAGATCACCCTCAGGCTGATGCTAGGAGGGAGAACAAAACTCCTCTGGAGCAGCAGCAGTACCTTGGATCCAGGGAAGCAGGCAGGGAACTCGCTAATTTAGGTGAATAAATTACACAACCATGGCAAGTAAAACCAAGCAAGAAGACAAAGTCACCCTGGGGACTCCTCACTGCTCAGAGCACAGAACCTGCTGCAAGGGAACTGGGAGGGGATCAGGGCAGGAAGCTCAGGAACACAAATGTGTGTTTTCCTGAGAAAAGGAAAAACCCCAACATCCCATCTGCCACCAGAGACTGGTCACAGCCTGTAACTGCTAATATAGAAAGAGTATTTTTAGTCTGGACCTTGCAAGTAACAACCTCACCCTGTTCTAGTGCGGTGCTAATTCTGTTCCCATCCAGGGAGTGAATCCCAAATTTCAGACAGCTCGTGCAGAGTGGCCCCAGATTCCTTGGGGCTTCACACCATGGGGTCCCTGGGCTTCACACCATCTCTCATGGGGCGTTTTGTGGGGTTTTTTATGGGTATTGGTAGGATGTGAGAGCTGTGCTGCAGCCCGCCTGAACAAAGGCATTGATGCCCCACAGTGCCAGCTCCAGAGCTCAGGATTTTCCTAGGGGAAGGCAGCTTGTCACAGAGGTGTCCCAGGGAAGGGACAGTCTCCTCCACTGTAAAGGAATGCTGAAGGAATCCCACTGCAGCAAGGGATTCCCAGAAACACACCTGTGCTAGGGAGAACTTGGAGGGAAAACTAATTAGTTCAAACCAAAAGAGAGATTATCACTGAATTAATATTTATGCAACACAGGCAACCAAGGGACCAGGAAATAGGACAGGATGGGGAGAGAAAGTCCTTGAAAACATAGCTGGTCATATTGGATTTGTCAGAGTTGTAGCGAAGGACTATGGAAACAGTGAGGGTGAGGCAACCTGGAATAAGTCAAGGTAGCTGCTCTGAGGGTTTCATTAAACAGATGACATCTGTATTTTCTGAGGGTTTCATTAAACACATGACATCTGTATTTTCTGTCAGACAAGCACAAAAGAACTCAGGAGAAAACTGAAGGTAGCTGGGTTAGAGCCCTCCCTGGTCAGTGCGAAGGTGCCGGGCCCCTCAAAACGTGAGACCAGAGCTTTGGGGCTGTCTGTGGCCACTTCTCACCTCCTCAGGGACCGATGGCCTGCCATCCATTCTTCTTTCCCAGGAAAGCCAGGGCTGGCAAGGAGGCAATGATGGTGCTGATGCTCATGTGGGATCAGGAGGGAGAGGCTCCCCACTGCAAACTGGTTGGCAGCTGAGAAGGCAGGTAGGCAGGAGCAGGCAATCCCACACACAAAGGCGTTTTATTGGTTAATTAAGACTTTGATACAAAATAAACTACCTAAATATTGTTTTCTTGTTCTGACAGTGAAGTTGTTCCCTAATATAAATTCTCCACTGTGTCTGAGCACAGGCTCAGATGTTTTCAGTACATCACCAAGTGGTCCCCAGGACTCACCTGCTTTTAACTTCATTGCCAAGTGACCACACTATCACATTCTGATAGTGCACTTATGATATTAATCTGAACATCAGCAGGACAGCAGGACCTCAGTTTGTTTCAGTACCCAGACAACTTTGACAGCAAAGGCTCAGCCACTGGGAAGGTCTACCAGGTTCAATAGAAGGCCGAAGCTTCTGGGGTGCACTGGGACCTTACTCATTATCTGCTCTACTCCTTGTTCCACAGAACCACAGGTAAAGTGGTTGCTGTTTAGAAATTTAGCTACAGCAGTCTGCCTAAAACACTTCAATTATGCAGTTCCCAAGCTACCTTTGTGTTTAGTGAAAGACAGCACTGCTGAAGGTTTAATGAGCTGTGAATGACTGTACAAAACTTAGAGGATCACAAAACCTGCTTCTGGTAATTTACATGAGCAGTTACATCTAAGTGCCAGAATCTATGTCATGATCCATTGTTAATACACTCTCTGTGTTCCTTCTTAAGACTGGTTGGAATATAATTATTTCCAAGTCTCCAAGCTAAACCTGTCCATTCTGGTTTTCCTTTGTCTGAAGCACTCATTGATACACAAAAAGCCTGCCTGGAAACATCAGCTCTCTAGAGCTTTTAGCAGTTAAAATATTTGATACCTTCATACTTTCCGCCTCGCACGAGGTTTTTTTTTTGGAGGAAAAGCTTTACATTTCTGTTTAAATCTGTCACATTGTGCTGGTGGGTTTGCAGACTGCCAGTGTTCCCTGCTGGAATAGCTGCGGGCTCATGGCACTGCTCACAGAGCCCACAGAGGCTCCTCAGGAGTGAGCTGATGCATCACCTTCACCTAACCTGGCACACACATTTCACCCCGCGCTTTTCCCGGCTGCCCAGGGCGCCACAGCCTTGGCTTTTTGCACATTTGAGCTGAGAACATGCCTGAATGAGGTGTTGCTCCTGGTATTCCTGCAAAGTGTCCAGATCAGATCCCTGCTTGCCTCGGGAGACACAAAAACCCCGTCTCAGAGGGACACAGATCAGCACAGTAATCCTTTTAGCCATCAGATAGTGTTATCTCATTACTTGTAGCTATTCCCTAACAAAGAGTTCTTCATCTCCTGTATTCTCATCTGCACTTCTATCTCTACTTATAAATAGTAGCCACATAATTTAAGAAATTCCTATTATTAAGAAACCCTGCCTTTGAGTGTCTCATCTTGACATCATTTATCCATTAATTACATAGAGAACCAAAAGCTACATCCCACATTAACAAGGGAAAGCTGTAGGAAACAAAGAAACCAAAAGCAGAATTGATGAATGTTCACTGCATCTTTGCTCTTAAGACACCTTCAATCCAGAGCATAAAAATTGTTTTAAAAGGTACAGGAAAATGTATCAGGAAAAATAATTCACTTTTAGCCCTTAATATATACATACATAGGTGCAATTACTATCATTGCTATTTCTGCAGTCTACAGAATGCTCAAAAATAAGTGAGATTCAACTGCAGAAGCATGGCTAATGTTGCAATGCTGCCATGGAAAATAAAATCAGAAATGCTGGAAAGCAAAGCATTGTTCTTTACTGCCAGCTTGCTGAAGATTTGAGAAAAAAAATCTGTAAAAAAAAAAAAACCCAACCACTTTTTTTTTTTACAATTCCATTTATAAAAGTTAACACCAGTTATAGAAATATAAAGTAATTTTCAAGAGGTTTCATGCAAAGAATCTTGCCCTTGATGTTACAAAGTCAGATTCAGAAACACACTTTATGTATGACT
>NW_005054349.1:2034754-2047100 GCF_000277835.1 Geospiza fortis | reverse complement strand
GATCAGAAGCCCCAGAAAACCAGGAGCACACAGCATAGAAATTTCATCATGCAAGAGAAAAATGAAACACACCCAGGAATAGGAACTGACTACAGCCTGGGCTGATGTGGACATGGAGAAGTGAGTGTGGGGCTGCTATTCCATTCCCAAAGATGAATCCACAGCAAAGGGAAACATTTTTCTTCTTATATGTGAGTTCTGCACATCAATCACTTCATACGAGACAGAGGCAAAAAAAGTGGAGAAAATAAAGCCCACAAATAATTCACCTTTCCAACACCTCAGTTCTGAACTCAATGACCCAGCTTGGCCAAACCACACAGGCCTGCACTGCTTTTCTCTGTGCCTTAAACATGAACACAGAATGATTGACTGCAAGTATCCAGTGTCAAGTGTCCAGCTGTGTCTGCCCACCAGCTGTCACAAAATCCTGAGTCCTACCCCAGGATTAAGGCAAACTTTAATTGTGCTGGGTGGGGAGCCTGGTTTAGAGTCAAAGCCACATGTTCTCTGGCATGTTCTGGGAATTGATCATGCAGATCAGTGGGCAAAACCCAATTTAAATCATAACCACAACTCAGCAGTTACAGCAGAGTGCTGGTGACCTTCCATGGTGTTAGCAAGTACGTTATGTTTTGCCAGGGCTGATACACTTGTTCCCAAAGAAACATTCCATTATCTAGATGTTGAAAGATAGTTATCACCCTGCTTTAAACAATGTTGGTCAGAGCTACCTTTTTTCTTTATTTTTCTGGCTTTTCGCAAGGAAAACCAAATATGCTGGCTTCAAAATCTTTAACTCCTTCTTTGTTTTTCCATCTAAAAAGCAGGAAAATTAACACCCTTGGAAAACAGTCCCAAATTATTGGTTTATATTTATTCCCATTTGGGGAGAAGCTGTTTATTCTGGAATTTCAGTAATTTGGGTGATGAGTTCCCTGTATAAAGCATAGGGAAGGTCATGAATACCACTCCAAAATTGTCTAACCAGTGTTGCCAGCAGGAGAGGGAGGTTTCTTCTCCTTTGAGCCTCAACATCATCCATCCCCTCTTGCTGGGTCTGCAATTCCCACCCGGACCTTGGTGCACTGGTCATACAACTCCCTTCTAAAGCAACATCTTTATCTCACCGTGGCATCCTCCTTCATTTAACAGAACTATTGCTCTTTGTTCCATTCAGCAGACATGGTTTGAATGCTTACCAGGCACAGGGGGTCGTTGATAAATAGGTAGATCAATTAATCTGAAAAGGTTGTAAATTGCTGTTTCGTTTCCCTTGAAAAATTACGATTGATGAAAATTTATTTGAAGGCAGAATTCTACAAGAGACTTTCATAATTAACAATCCAATGTAACAATCATTCCAATTCCCAAAGGTTCAGAAGATCAATTTTATAGTATTTTTCTCACTGGAGCATTATTTATTCAGGCATTCATCTTAAATTGTTGATTTTTTTGTTGTTGTTTTTTGCTGCAATATGATGATTTGTCAAAGACAAAGCATTTTCCAATTTTTTTTGTAACACCAGCGAGGTGTTAAAAAATGAAACTAATATATTTTAAGCCAATCACTAACAGATAGCCACAAGACTCCCTGAAATGCTGTGGAATTCTATTCCAGGAATATAATCAGAACTGCCTCTCCTGTATCTCAGGTTTGTGTCCTGACCCTGGTGTCTACATTGCTTCATTTCCCTCCTTTTCTCACCCCTAAAAAAATTCCAATCCCCCCACAACACAACCTTATGCTTCAACAAAGATGGATATTTCAGGAATATTTAAATTGCCTGAGCTGACAATGCTGAGAGGGTGGACTTCACTCTCAGTTTCTCAAGGAATAGAGATAACTTGTGAATGCTCCACTTTAGGTGTAGCCAAAAGGAATTACAGCATAATAACTGCAGTTGTGAGACCTTTCAGAGTTCATCAATAAATCTCTCTTTGATACTATGTGAAGATATAGGGAAGTTTAATCAATAATTAATGTTAATCACATTCAGTCTTAATCAATGCCAGAACTACTGCTCTTCACAAAGCCCAGAGACAGCTCTGTGAGGTACAAAATCTCATTTAATTAAAGCTGCGCATGCAGAAGAGTTTTTAATGCTATCATAATTAGTTTGTTTAATACTGCAATTTCCAAACTCCCCTGTACATTTTTGCAGAGCACTGGAATATCAAATCCATTATTTGCACCTGCTGTAAGAGCCAGTTGGGCTGGTCACATACAGCTCCCACACATGAGACTGCACAGGGACAGAACTCCTCTCATCCTTCCAACACCCAGAAATAAGGAGATGGTGCCCAGAATCCAAACCTTCCTGAAGATCAAAACCATCAGTGGAAGATGCAACAGAGTCACTCAAAATGCAAGTTATGGCTTTCTCAGCCTCCCAGGATTACTGTGGAGAAGAGCACTTTCACTCAGTGCTGGTTGTCAGGGAAAAAAGGATTCTTCTGTAACCTGGGGGATCAAAAAAGGGAAGTGGTGCCCATCACTGCACCCCACCTCCTGAGAGGTGTGTTGAGGATGGGCCTTTCTATTTCCCTTCTCACTGGGAAGGGGAGGCCACAACCTAAAATACAAATATTTATCAACCCTCCAAAGAGGAGATTCAATGCCAGAGCACCCAAGTCAGAAGAGGCCAACATTCCCCAGCCCTGCTCTTGGAGACCCTTCCCATCCCAGTTGGATGGTGCCTGTTTCCACACATCATAAATTAGGTAAATGTTAACCCATTCACTGCCTATAATGGTACATTTCACACAGAGAAAAGGAAAACCCCTGTTCTGCCATTATTTCTCATTCACACTGGCAAATGTCACCAGTCAAAGGACTGCTCGATAACATGGTTTTATTGAGAAAACAGGAGAGCAATGAGCTCTGATTTTTACTTGATTAACACCTAAGTTGTTCTTTTGACAACTAATTTGTTTTTCATTTATATAAAAAAAAAATCTGCCCTGCATTCAGTCTTAGCCTAAGTGTTAATGTAGGAATGAATATTGCAACTCATACCAATATTTTGAGTGTCAGTTGTTTGCATAGCTGCCTCAAGCTCCCAGGTGTGAAGGTGAGCAAGCCCCTAGAGATTTGTGAGCTCAAGACCTTCAGACCTCAGCCATTCTCCAGCAGTCAGGTTTGACTAAACTCCAACAGTAAAAAATCCCTTGGCATCAAATAAACAATCAAAAGACAAAAGCACAAAATGGAAATGTCGTGAGCCAGTGCGCCACCACCACAATAAGGAATACCATAGATTACCTGCCTGAATGGCTGCCATTGCTCTTTTATACATTTTTTTAAATAAAGCACTGAGAGAAATTTGCTGTCTGTATTTTTCTGCCTTAAGCATTCCTGATTGCTGCAAGATTTAGTCTTGTTAAAGAGCAGTCTTGCATCATTATATATTTCATTGACCATTTACTGTAACGCTGAATGACCGATCAATCGGCAGTTAAACTGCTCATTAAGAAAAAAGTACAAGTTTCTCTAAACTCAGCTACTCCATTTTTCTCCCAATCATTTCCTAGGTCTATTAATGGGCAGGATTTGTCCTGCTGTTCAATAGTTCAAAGTTAGATTTACCTTATCCTGCGTAGTGTAAAGCACTTAGGCAGTTTGAAAGTGAAAGGACTTTTTGAGAATCTTCTTTAAAGCCAAAGTGACAGTAATAACATGCATCTTAGATGCTAGATTTTTATGTTAAAGCATCAATTGAATAATCTGTGATCTGTGAAAAAGCAGTTATTTTCCTGCAATTTTATTTGTTACAATGAACCAACTGCGATTCTCAGGGACAAATTATGCAGGCTATAAAATTTAAACTTAAAAATTTGACACTAATGGAAACTCCAATACACAGATAGAAATCTACTTAGTCAGCAGCCACAAATCAGGACCAACATTTTCTTTCAATAACCTTTGCAACTTGTCTTGCAAGTTGAAAGGGCTTATTAATGACACCAAAAGCAGCTGCTCCCAGGGGTGAAGCCCCTCAATTTTTCACCCCCTTACTGCAAGCCTGGCAAGGTGGGGTCTGTGCACAAGAACCTGTCTGGGTCACTTCAGATGATCCCAAATTATCCACATCATAAGAACTTCTTTTTTATCTTCTGTACAAGATCCAGTCACTATATATATATATATATATTTATTTAAATAATTAAGTCACATGAGCAGATCTTCAGAACTGAGATATTAATGACTCATGAAACACAGGTTAGTGCTGATCTGCATAAAACCCATCAAACTCGTGGTTAGATTGAGCACTGTCTCATTTATTACATCACCACACATTCCCTTTCCCCACACTGATGAGTCTGCAGCACTTTGGCTCCGAGCTGGAGGACCAGATGCCAAAAAAAAATAAAAGGCACCTGTTTTCTGAAGCTCAGGAGCAATTCATCCATCTCACAACACAGCAACCACTCAAAACTTGCTAAAGGCACCGTGCCTCCATTCAGAGCCACTGCGAGAGCAGAACTATCATCTCAAACACCTGCACATGAAAAGGTACCATTAAAAACCCCCACGCGCCTCCAAACCCCTGAGAAGCTGATCTCCACAGGGATGGGAGCAGTGAGGAAGGGTGGATGAAGAGCAGGAAAAACACAAGAGGACATGAGTAGGATGCTGAAGAGCCCAGAGGAGCAGGGAGACCATAAAAAAGATGAAATTTTGGGCAATAGCATGACCAGGAGCAGCCTGGAACAGCCAGAGGCACCGTTCTGGTCCACAAAATTCAGAAGTTGTTATTTGGCAGCACTTGAAATTTTTTTTATATATATTATTTGTAGTTTTGCACAGAATGCATCCAGAACAGGCAGAGGAAAGAGCAGTTTAGCACAAAAAAATCCAATTTATCACATGCTTATCACCAATATGGATAAAGACTGTAGAGAGAGGGACCATTTGCTTCCATTTTTGGTTTGAAATTCTGCAACCTGTGGAAAAGCTGTAAATCAGAACCATGTACGTAAAATGTCAGTTTAACCCAGCTTCTGAGAATTTTATAACAGTAAAGGGAATGGTTGGTGGTTTTTTTTTTTAAGTTTTAAAATGCAAGTTATTGGATTTGCAGTTTTGTATATTAAACACAACTTCAATCCTATTAGCTTTATTTTTTTTTTACTTGACTGAGTGACAAAATTTCATCAAATATCTTTAAGAACATTACTGAAAACCTGTTCAAGTTTTTATTAGTATATGTTGTCATTCAGTGGTAATGATAAAGTTAAAATAATGTTTAGGATGATAAGGAAGGATATGATAAGGACACCCATCACTGCTGTTACAATCATGCACAAAAATAAAGTCCCTATTGAGAAGAAAAATCTGAATTCTCTCACTTAAGCTCACAGAAGCTAAAAAAGCAACATTTATGTTTGATTCAGAAACTAAAATAGGAAATAGAGAGATAATATGGAGCCATCTGTCCTGGTCAAGTGTGGTGAGGGGAAGTCACTGGACTTTCAGCTCATGAACAGGTTTTACACCCACTGCCACAGCAGCCAGGACTGCAAATGAAATAAATAATCTGCAAATATCACAATAAACAGCCCCAGCCTTCTGATACATAACCCTTTCAGTGAATCCCTCTCCTGTTTTGCTTTTGTGAGCTGCATTATTCAGCTGGTTCCTTTGATGAGGAAATGCTCAGCCTCAGACCTTTGCACACTCTTATTCCACTGCTGTGGGCAGGACAATCAAAGCAAAACATGCAAATAGCAGAGCAAAGCAGTGACCATCTGGAAAGACATTTAATATGTTCATATATCCAAGCAGCTCTTCACAATGGGAGCCTGAGCAGATTTTTGCCCTTTACAGATTTTTTGCTCTTCCCTCATTTTGAAAAAAAAAAAAGCTTTACATGGTTTACACAGAAAACTCCAGTTTGCTTCCCCCCCTGATTTGCAGTTTTCTGCATGATTCCCAAACACAGGGACTGAAATGGCACTCCATGACTCAGTAATAAAGATAAAACAACCCCCATAATCTTTACTGAGATCTGAAAACACAACCTCAGAGTCACTCCAATAAAGGCAGCGTCAGGCGCAGGCAGCACTGAGCAATTCTGCTCCAAAACTTTCCAAAAAAACCTGACAAGGTTTCTAAAAAGCCACACAGCTTTTCAGATTCAACTCTATTTTAAAATGAGAACAAAATACGTGCTTAGATAAGTCACCTCTCTCTAAGTTTTATATATTAATAAGCCTTCATTTCTACAGCATATAAAGTTATAACATAAAACAAATAAATGCCAAGAGGTGGATTTTGTTTAAATGGGAGGCCTAAAAGCCATCCCTGCCTCTTTAACTTTTAAGTACAAGACTTTCTCACAATAAATAGTCAGCTAGCTCCCCACTGAACTATAAAGAACAGATTTAGTGGATACATTATTAGCACTCTGCTCCTAGACCTTTGCAGCAGAAAGCCAAATTAAATGCTGGCCTAAGCAAGATCAATTTGGTTGCAGTCAGCAGAGATGCATTAGCCTACCTGTGATCACAACACATCTGTAAATGAAAATAATGCCAGTTACAGAAGTCCTGGGGAACAGCACCTGGAAGGTTTGTTTCCTTTACAAACACATGGCTTTTGAATTTAGTCCAAAAGCGATGATTTTCTCACCTAATTGAAAACAATGGGTTTTAGGGGCTCTGTATATTAACACTTGAGAGGGAACTCTGACAGCATTTGTAGCAGTGAACAATTATGAAAGGGGGAGGAATTAAAACACACTCATCTGCTCCAGCCATTTCCACATGGCTTCATCACACCTTGCAACACAGGAGGAAACAGTCCAACAAAGTTATTAAAGAGGCCTAAAACTTGAAATTTTTAAGAAAGAATGAGCTATGTGGGATTCACTGCATGCAATGATCCTCTTGAATGCAGTGGGACAAATGAAGGTCAATGAGTACATGAATAAACTGAAGTGAAATCAAAGTTCCTCATTTTGAGTTGTTCTGGAGCAGCATCCCAGCATCCTGAAGCAGCAGAGTCAACATACAGATCCTAACTGCTTTTGAGATGTAGCTTGATCAATTTATTTTACAATCCCTCTCCCATGCCTGGCTGCACCAGTAGGAGACTGGATTCCGTCATGCAGGGTGCTCCTCCCATTTCTCTCCTTTGCTAAGAGATATAAATAATACCTTCACTGCTTGTATTGTTTAATATTAAAAAATCAGTGGAGTGAATTTTCTAGTTAGCTGGAGCTCTGGTGCTGGTGCAGAAGGAAGGAGGCTTTGCCAAGGTAAGGATGTAATTTGCAGTGACTGCAATTTGAGTGCACCTGGATGGAGATGCCCAAGGAACTCAGTGGTGAGCTGACAAGATCATCACAAAATGCACAGGAAGTAAATAGCTGCTCCCAGCTGTGCACAAGCTCTTTAAACAATAATGGTTTGGCATGATTCTGCAGAGATTAACATGGGTACATAAATATGGACAGGATCTTCCTACAATGGCATGGCTCTTTTTCCTCCGTGCAGGTGAAAGAGCTCAGCAGAACCATTAAACCCGTTCTAATCTGGGATCTCTCCATGCCTGTGTGAGCAGGCACAGGCAGACTTGTGCTCAGAACCCCTAAATGTGACATCTGAACCCTGATCTGAGGCTGTTTATGCTCTCATGGTCAAATGATGGGCTCAGGTTTGCCTCTGGATAAATATCCCACCCCTAGCTCACTTCAGAGGGTGGTGATGCACAGGTGAGTCTGGGAAGGGAAATACAGCTACACCTTAAATTTAATTTTCTGTAAACACAGGGGTGTATTTTTTCTCATACCTAATTGGTTTATCACTTTTCAATAAAAGAATGGAGTTAAGCCTCTTGTCTTTGAAAATGGCTCCCAAGGACTAAATTTGCACCAAATGATGCCTTTTGCTAATGTTCGAAATCTTTTGTCCACTGAAATGCTGAAATCTTCCACGTTTGTTATCAAAGCCCAGGGTGGGCCCTTCCATTTAGGGTGAACTGGAATAGCCATAAAGGATGCTTAAGTATGAAAGAGAAAAATGCAGAAAAATTGTGCTTAAATTTGTTAGAAAATTAAGAAAAGAAAGATGTCTGTGATAATCATTGTTACTTTATTACCAAAAATAAATATTTCCTACATTTTATTTTCTTCTGGCATTTTTTGGTTGGATAGTTAACTTTCTGTAATTTTGTTTCTGGTTTTGTTTGTTGCTTTGGTTTTTAAATGTATTTTGTTTTAAATATATTTTCCATTTTAAACAAAGTTGACAGTAATTACTATATTTAATATGGGTGTGCTGGGGGTAACTGGAAAGCCAACTATGAACTATGGAGAGATACTAAAAGTTCATTTTATCCTAAGATAAAAATTCTGTTAATCCTATAAATCCAACGATATTCTGATGTTTCTAATAAGTTTGGACTTGTGTAGCACTTTAACTCACAGCCTGTTACTTTTAGATTATATTTTTTAAAGTATTTTAAATTAACAAAAAAAGAAGAAAGATCTGGTCTTCCTTTGCTGTAATTTAATACAGACCTCTTCTAAAATGTCATATCTTTAGTTTGGATTATACCAGCATCTAGCTTGGATCTTAACAAATACATTTTTAATTAATCACACTGGTTTTTTTGGTTTTTTTTTTTCCTTGTGAACTTCAACAGTTTGTCTAAAACACTGCAATCCAGAAATACTTCCATGTCATATCATAAAGCTAATAACCTCACCAACCACTAACTTGCTGACAGAACACACTGTCTCATTTGCAGAATGTGAAGAATTTAGAATTTGAAAGGAAACCAAACGCCTTTAACAAGGTGTAAAGCACAATTTCCGAAGGAAGCTTCATCACCTCGCTAAATTCATACAGTAGCCTTCTTTCCTCTATAACCAGTCTAATTAAATACAGCTGGAGATAGCACAAAAGAATTCCATTAATTAATTGGCAACCTGCTGACACTAATTAAGCTATGAAAATTCAACTCCCTCACACCAGATTTTGAACATTAGTCAGTTGCATTTGTTGGGAAGTTTGCCTCGCGTCTCTAACGCAACCAGAAAGGAGAAAATGAACTTTGTGGTTAACATGTGTGGGAACAAAGTGACCTATTATTGGAGAAATGAGATATTAAAGCTTGCAGGGATACAGAGAAGCTGTGCTGAAGAAGCCCTTGCTGAGAAATTCCCTCACATGAGGGTTTAAGGCCATCCCAACTGCAGGGAAAGTATCCCAAAACAACAATGGCACGGTTCAGGGTAATCAATTTATTTAATCCTCTCCACCCTCTGTAAGTTGCCTCAAATCTTCACTTCAGCCATCCACTAGTCAAAATTTCATGCAATGACTGGGGGAAAACATCCAAACTCCATTACCCCTCTTCTAAATCTCATGTAAAGCATCCAACCAGACCTCAGTTAACATTTTAACAGTTAATTACACAGTAACAAGGAAGATTTATTATTTAATGTCTCAAGGCCTACTGGCAGTGAGTGGCTCTGCTATTATCTGAGTGGACACTAATGAACACCATCTGCTGCTCATTCCCTTCCCAAAATCCCAGCCCCATCTCATGAGGAAGGTTTCAATGCCGTGTTGGAAATGTGCTAAATCTGATCTGTGTCCACATTATTTACTCACAATCCCAACAAAAAAGAGGAACATGGCACAGAATAAAATTATTGTCTACTTTTCTTGAAATCCAAACTGCTGTAAGGCTTCAGAGACCATAAGAATCAAGAAGAAACTAATTTGAACAAATAAATAAACAAGTTACTGTAGAAAAGTAGCATATAACTTTCCTGCTTTTTCTTCTTTTCAGTTTTTCACATGGTACTTAACAGTTAAATCACTTAGCCTTCAGATAATGCAGTGCAGCCCACATAATCCAATTGATAATACAATTTGCCCACCTCACCATATTTTCAGAAATCTAATTAATTGGAAGGTGTTAATTAGTTTTGAATCTACAGGAAAGTAGATTTCTGAAGCAATTTTATAAGAATTGATTTATAGAAAGGGCCTGTAACCTGATATGCTTTCAGTTCTGAAATTTTCAGCACATGGAAAATCAACCAGAACATGGCAAACTTCTGGCAATGAATGGGTCATTCATCATCAAAAGCAAAAATCTTTAAAAAAAATAAAATAATGAAAAAAAAAAGTCAGTGTATATACCAGTTCACATCCTGCCCTGTAAATACACATCTCTTTTTCTAAGGTATGAGTTTTGTATCAAGGCTGTAGCTCAGTGTAAAGTCCAATAAAACTCCACCTTTCTGTGCAGGTTAAGCTGACTCACCGTGAGCCTCAAGGGTGGCAAGATCTGAAGAGCTGCATCTGAGTCTTCCCTTAAATCCCTTCTTGCTGTGGCTGAGAAAATGGGCAGAAGGTGATGCTTAAAAGTTGCTGCTTCTGCCAACCGGGAATAATCAGTCAATGAAAAATAACAGAGGTTTCATTGCCTCGGGCACTGTGTAAAAATCAGAGAGATACAGGTGTGACCAGCACCACCAGAATCAGCCTCTGCAATGAGCTGGTTGAAACACACAAAATATAATGAAAATTAAGATAATAAAGAATATTTGCTTGCCATTTAGGGTGGAGAAGAACTATGCTGAGCAGTGTAGCATTCCTACTTCTAAACTTTATTATACTCTCATTTACTACAGTCATAACTGTAATATTTTATCATGAGATTAGAGTGCAACTGGCAGTGCTGGATAATGCATTTGATTCATAGGTGATCTAGAGTAGAATGCTGGCTTGAATCCCACAGTTCTCCCAGGGAACCTTCCATTCCTCAGCCTACCTCATGTTATCCAGCTTTGGGAACATCTTCAAAATGCTGAGAAGCCAAACTGGCAGCAAAACCAGCACGGGGCAAGAAAACACTGAGATTGTCACCAGAATCTGCTCGGAGGCTTCACCTGGGCACAAAGCAAGGTCAGGCAAGATCAGATGGGATAAGGCCATTTTAGAGACTGGTCTTCACATTTAGACATTTAATTAGTTTTCAAGAGAGACTCACAAATTAATACACAAAGTTTTTTTTACGAACATTTGTTTTTATAACAGTAATAAAAAATTGGGTGCTTAAGGGTGATTGGCTTTCATGCAAGGGCTACTGTCAAGCGAGGGCTGGGAAGAGGAAGGGTTTAATGCAGTGTCTTGTTGTGAGAACAGTTCTCATAATAACACCCAGAGTCATCTTCTGGGTGACTGGCAGTTTAACTCTTCCACTTATCATAAAACTACAAAAAAAAAACAAAAAAAACAACCAAACAAACAAACAAACAAAAAAAAAAAACTACAAAAAAAAAAGAAGGGAAAGGAAGAGAGGCAAAAAATGAAAGCAGTATCTCATTTTAATAACACATTTTTTTAGTCTATTGCAATTGAAAATACTTGGATATTACGAAGAATAAATACTAACAGTCAGAAGTAGCAAGCTCTTCTATTGGGGACTGTATCCTTCAGTTTTCCTGAAGACAACAACGTGAAAACTGAGACAATGAAGGTTATATTGATAATAGGAAGGAAAAAAAAAATCAAACCATGCCTGGGGCATGAAATGCAGAGCAAAAGTTGAAGGAAAAAATCATGAAAGATGCATGACTATCAGATTCTCATGTATTACTGTTAAGTGCATTCATTAAATGATCATAAAGAATATATGGCATAAAAATGAAAGAGAAGATCAGTCTCTAATAGAACCCGATAATTTCAGAGTGGGAAAAGCAGCAGACCATGACAACAATTTAAACTAAGAACACTAAATCTTACATTCCAGCTTTCACTGCAAGCAAAGGGGAAAAAAGGAAACACAAAGTAAATTATAGAAGTGACAAAAGAAAATATGACATCGAATTTTAAGGCTATGCTGGCATAGCAGAAATGAAGAGATCATTTGTTTTGAAATAATTACAAAATTATCTGATAATTTACCACTCATTTCTCATTTCATGAGAAAAGCATTGGTTCTGAAAGCACACACGCTGCAAATCTCCTGAAAACACATGTCCAGCTAAGTGAGTTGCTGTGATTGTGACCAGGACATTTGGTGTTTGAAGCCCTTTATGTTCCATTGTGGTTTATATCATCTGTATTATTTCACATAACAGGTTCTAACAGGTCCCTTGGCCGGGGTTTTGACACCTCTGCATGAGGCTGTGTTTAACACCTCATCAGTTGGTATACATATGCTAATTGTTGCTGTTTAGCACCTGTTTTCTCCTTTCCTGCTGTTCAGGCACAACATTCAACTACCACCACTCTGCCTTTGCAGAGCATTTCACCATTTTGCAGGGTAAATCAGATCTTTTGAAAATGTAGCAGGGAAAATTCTGTCCCCGCTTAGAGT
>NW_005054349.1:2032190-2034711 GCF_000277835.1 Geospiza fortis | reverse complement strand
GTTTTATAATTATATTTAAAAAAGAGAAAATCAGGTATGGAGAATGGGACTTGGAGCAGGAGCCTCTCCTCATCAGTTTTGGAACTTCTTTGTGGTCATTGTCACCAATCTCCACACCACAAACACACTGGTGCTCTGACCACCCCACCACGCTTGTTACCTGAGCACGATTCCTTGTGAAATAATTCTCAGATTAAACACAACCCACTGGGTTTGCAACCAAGGAATTCAGTAATTAGCACTCTGTGCCACTGGATTGGAAATTGGTGATGGAGCCGACAGAGATTGATCCAATGGCAGTTCCCACATCTCTGTCTTCATTTCTCAAGGTCTTAAAACTCACCCTCTTTCATAATTTCACTGATGTGATGAGTTTTCTTCTTGGGAAGTAAATGAAGGATGTGAGCAAATGAAGAGAACACTTTAGAATTTATCACAAGAATGATACAGGGTTTTTGATCAGATCATTTTAAGGAGAGGTTAGAAGATAACCACAGAACATCAGGGTGAAAGAACTGTGTTCTTGAACCTCCAAACATGAGTGGAATGCCTGCCAAGTGTGAGGTAAAGGCAAATTAAGGACCAGAGAATGATTGCTAGAATGAACTATTGCAACCATGATCCAAGAACATACTAAATGACTTTAAAATGAGTAATCCTTATGAAGGTTACCACGATACACACCTGAACACCAGCACTGAAATATTTGTCAATACTAAAGGAATACACCAGCCTTTGGTGAGAGCAATCATCAGAAATGTACATAATGCCCACCCCTAATCTAAAACATGAGTATGTCCCCAATTTTAACAGGTGAATATCAATCCTGGAAGAAGAATCTCACATATTGCAAAGCCCTGCACTCACAGAATCACACTCTGTGCTCTTGAGAGATGTTCCCATTGTTAAATTCACTAATTAGGACGATAGCATGGCTGCTTCAGATATCAAGAGATTTTAAAGCTCAGAGCAGAAGGAGAACAACATCAGCGCTTCAGGCTCTGCTGCTTGAGCTTTCAAGATAACCTGAAGCATAATTTGGCTTCATGTTGTAAGCAAGTCTAGAGCCAAATTCAGCACTCCCTGCTGAGCCAGTCTAGATGTCCCATGTAGCTGTGGCATGGAAATGTATAAAAGAACAGAAATTTGACCAATTTAATTTGAAGAACAGAAAACATTGCATAAAGCTTTCCAGCTCCTTGACATTGAGAATAATGGTGTCTGACAGTTCTAGGGTTAAGTAGCCACTCATTCAGCACAGCATCGTTTATCTGCCAACAGTATGTGTCTCTTGTTGTTACTTCAAAGAAAAAATTCAATAAAAATTTAAATAAAAACAGATCTGTCAGTAGAAAGCTTTAATATTTTACACCAAACTCAATCCCTTTCCTTTGTAAAGTGCTTTCATACTTCCTGAACTCGTCCTGCAGTACACAATTCTCATTTTTATAAAATAAACCATGAATCACCTTTAAACATCTCCACTTTCCTGAAACATTAACATTTATTTTTAATAGGCATCACTCTGAAAAGGCTTCACTAAGTACTGCAGAATGCTAAAGAATTCTGTAGATTGAGAGAACTAAGAATATATATATGTTAAGTCCTTGAGCATCATTGCATACAAGCAGGTTACTTGGTTAAGAATTCATGATTCAGAATATAACAGTAATTATTTAATGCAATTAATTCCAAATGCTCTCTCACAGAGTACATTTGTTGTTACTGACTGCAGACTGCGCTATAAATATACTTTGAAATAAGTGAAACAAAGGATTCAGTTATTCAAGGCCATGTCCTCTCTACATATTTCTGCCCAATTTTTCCTTTGCCTCCCACATATTTTATGAAACTAACAATTAAATGCTGCACAATCACTGCTTATGTCAGACTTTTTGTTTTAAAGTTGCTAGATTTGAGAAATCAGAGACATTTTATGAGAGATAATTAATGTCTCTCCTCTGTAAGTGCACTTGGCAAGGTATAATCTCTCCATTTTAAGCTTTCTCCCACATACCTTTGAATAATAAAATCATTACTCTATTTAGAAACCTCTCATATTATTTAGCAATTCATCTCTGGATTGTAACTACTTTGAGAAGAGAAAACGTGACTTACCGGCCCCATGGAGCAGTTTCTGATTCTAACAACCTCAATAAAAACATTTTTTAAACTTTGATTGCACACCCTAAAAGCAAAATTAACAATCTGCCAAAGCCAATATGTTCAAATAGAGAAAAGTTGTAAAATATGACCATAATTTTATATATGCAAACAGGCTCAGTTCTATTTGATTTTAAAAGTTTCTCCCAGCATCTTTTTTCCTATCACAGACACAAGTTTATAACCATGCTACAAATTACAGCAATAAAATTTTGTGAAGAAGATTACAATAAAATTGTCATTTCATGTCAACTTTGCTGGGCAAAATATATGCAGTAACATGATAACAGGAATAATCTATTACCTTATTTAAGTATCTTCATTATTTGAAATGATAGTTGCTCCACACTATTTGCCA
>NW_005054349.1:2015075-2032129 GCF_000277835.1 Geospiza fortis | reverse complement strand
TTAACTATAGAGTTCTACCATAAATTATGAAACAAAAGGGTTTAAGCCAACCCAATAATACAAAATCTGTTCTTTCAATAATAAAATCTGCGCAGCTGGGAGCTGCTCATTATTTATTTAGCTTCTGCAAACCAACACCTCTATTTGTTTCCTTGTAACTTCACTGTTTTCCTTGCTTTTCTTAGGGGAAAAAGCACAAAAGCCAAACAAGCTGCAGTTGTACCTGCTCAGTGCTGTGTGTGGCACTATTCCCCGGGCTAATTACCTCTGCCACCCCATTTCATCACCCTTTGTCAGCTCAGGTGAGCATCACATAGCAGCCCAATGAACACATGCTCCTATCACCACCACCACCAAAAATCACCCATCTGAGATCTCCAAATCACCTAAATGGGATCTCAGTATGACAATACTGCGAATTACTTGGAGTTTTCATTTGTTAATTTTCATTAATTACCTTTCCGAAAGCTGGTGATATGTCCCTGCCTGAGAGGAAAAACAAAAACCACGTCCAAAGCAAGCCACAGTGGAAGAGAATCCCCACAAACAGCAGAAACATGATCAAGTGCTGGTCAAAGCCACTCTTTCTGAATTTTCTTCAGAAACGTGCATTCTGCGCATCTAAATTGCCACACAACCCTTCCACTGCATTCCAGAAGATGCTGGAAAGTTCTTCAGCTGCAGGCACCTTGCTGCTGCTCCTGGTCTGCTGTGAGAGCAGCCCAGCTTCTGAAAAGAAAAAGGCAGAAAGGTGAAGCAGATGAAAATAAATAAATAAATATTTTTAAACCATGATAAATATACTGGAATATTTGTAGAGGGTGTAGAGGTACATGAGGTGGAACTTTAACCAGTACCAGTGAGGCAGCCTGGCTGCAGGACCCAATTCCAAGCCATGGGCACACTGGAGAGCTCTGCTCACACCCACAAGTCACAGGACAGAATAATCTCAAAAAGCCAGCAGAATTTCTGTAACCAAAGTGGAGAAAATGAAGTGGCACAAGCCAAGTTCAGTTCTGCAAGTCCAGGGTGGAACACAAGACCCCATTCATCTGTCAGCATTAGTATGAATCCTGCATTTATTAGTGACACAACTTGTTCTGCTCCTTTGAAAATACTAATCCTGGTCTTGTGTTGGAGCAGGAGTCTGCAAAGAGCCAAGGATATGGCTGGGAGGCTGCAGAATAATTACCTGAATCAAAGAGCTGAGGAAAACGGTGCCCAAAAGTGCAGAAGAAGGCAGCTGCATTCCAGATGTGGGAGGGGTGAGTTAAAGGGGACTCCTTGGCTTAACCTTGGTTAGATAACTGTGAAAACGATGGTAGGAAAGGTCAGCTGCTTGCTTCTCCCCACACAGCAGCGCTGAGGCTTCTAAAAGGATAAGCTGACATCCACATGCAATCATTTTGGACAGGAGGAGGTTCAGAGAAACAGCTCCTGCCAGGAGGGGCTGCAGAGGAGACCCTGGATGTGGCTCTGGGATGGAGCTGGGCTGGCAGCTGGACAAGAGGAGCTTGAAGGTCTCTGTATGAACTGTAACTTCACCTGAAAAGGACATGAGTTCAGATATTCCCCTGCACTTATTTAATATTATATACGTAATAAAAATATATAGCATTTTGCAAAAATATAATTTATTTAATATTCCCCTGCACTTATTTAAACTTCCTTGCTGCCTTTCAGATGGCAGAGACCAACAGCACCCAGCTGGGACCTGGGCTGAATGCACCCCTCTCAGGAGAATGGCATAAAAAAACTTATTCCAGCAAATCTGGAGCAAAGTATATCAAAATTCCTGGCACTTCGAGGGAAGAAAATTTCTCCCCTCTTCCTGATTTACATCTGACAATAATGCCATAATGCATACAATACACAAAATGCTCTTTTATGGCTTAGAAATACTACACAAATAAAGTTTGAAATCTTCCCGTGGAACTGAAAATGTGCAATCAATGAAAGCCCAACAGTTAATCAATGGTAGTTTCATCAGTGATTACTTTATGTAAGGGCAGCCTTCCTAAAGTCCTTGATTTAAAAATTTGAGGTTAATTCAGAGCAACAGGAGGCAGCCAGAAAAGCATTGTCTGCCGCCTAAAAAGTCACACATTTGAAAGTTATTTTGCATCCAAAAGAATTCCTACTGCTAATAATCACCACAAAAGTAGCAGAGGATTTGACAATATACCCAGGAATTAATGTAATCAAAAAAATATGTTTTCAGGGGAAAAAAAGAACAACCTTTTAATATTTGTAGAAGTCTGGTAAAATAGCAATTGGTACAGTGAAGCTTGCAAGCATCAAGAAAACAATGAGCAACTCTTCCCATTAATTATCTGTTATAACATTCATAAAGTCTCAGTATTTCAGACAAACTTAAATGAAGACATAATTCTCTCTGAAATTCAGAGGCATTATCAGATAAACAGAATTAATCAACATGCAGAATTCATTGAATGCTATGGATTTTAATTCCAACAGCAGCTTTCATATCTGCCCCATAACAATGTAATATTAACAGGGTTTTTTGGGGTTTTTTTTGCAGTTCAGTGAAAGTTTAGGTCAATTTGTAACCCATTCACTGGTAAAACACAAACTTCAAACCCAGCCACATCAGAGCAGAGGAAATGTGGGAACAGCAGCAGGATGAGGCTCAAAGAAACCCCTCAAAAAGGAGGAGAACACATCCCCAAAATGCTGGACAGACAGAGGGAGCACTGGGGCAGCTCCCCCTGCCTCTGCCTCCACATATTCACTGATGTGATTTTACAGAATTCATAGAAATATTCACTGATGAACCCAGGCCAGGATAGTACAGAATTCATAGAAATATTCACTGATGAACCCAGGCCAAGATTTTGCAGAATTCATAGAAATGCACAGGACAGATCACCTCTGGAGCCAAACAGCAAAGTTTAATTCCTGCAGCACTCTTGCTGGGTTTCTGTCTTGCTGCTTTCCCAATATCCCTTTTTGTTGCCTTTTCTACTTTTCATCACACTTCTGCCGAGGTACAGACAGTAACCTTTGGCTAAAATTGAAGAAGGAAAGATTAATTTTGCTTTAACAAAGAAAGGTTAAAGGTACAGAACATGTACCTCCAAGTCTATCCACTCCAACACGAGTTCTTCTTGATCTATTGAATGTATGCCCAAAAGAGTTCCTGTCCTAAATGCAAAGACTTGTTAGAAGATAAATAATACAAATGCTCCATTTCCCCCCCTAATTCTCAAATTCTTTCATTGTTTTATGTCCACACAAGAGAAAAAATAACATTTCTGAACACCTGATATTTTCCTTTAGCAGGAACAACATTACTAGGAGAGCAAAATTGTGTAAGTCTTATTCAGAGAAATAGGTTCCATAGTTTAAAAAAATCACTAATTGTAGCAGGCAAAAATGCAGCATTAAGGATTCTTTATCTCTGGTGGAACTAGGTCATAGCTGCACATGTACAGGCATCAGAACAGAAGCTTCAATAAACAGGATTATTCCTATCAATGTTGAAAAGAATATTACTAATTACATCTAAGGTAATTAGAACCATAAACAATCTTTAAATGAAACTGGTGATCAGAATTTATTCTCTTTTCTTCATTTTGCAATATGTTTTACCCTCCAGAATGAAGCACTGGTGCACACTTGGTAGGTGTGTTTAACAGCACTTCAACAGAAAATTGTATTTGTTCTTGGATTTGCTAAAAGGAGCAAAAAAAAGGAAGTCACAGGCCATGGAAACACACTTTGCTCTGTGCCCTTGTTGAGACTTCCCCCAGGCTGGGCTGCATGTGCCATTTTCTCACAGCTGAAGAGAACTGCCAGCACTGTGTTTATAGAAATTGGAAAAGGAATCAATTAAAGCTGTTAACTAGATCACCACGGCAGTTCAAGTGCCAGTGAGCTGGAGGTGCTGCTGCAGAGTGAGGTTAACCCCTTCCATCCCATCTCTGCCAGGTGCCTTCACCTCCAGGCTCACCTGGCAGGCACCAGCCCTCACCTGGGACTGCTCCTCCCTTGTGTCTCTTATGGGTTTAACTCTCCTATGATTTATGGGTTAAATCTCTTATGGGTTTAAAGCTCTTATGATTTAACTCGCTGCTGGTAGGAGTTCCCCCTGCCCTCCCAAAATACTCCTTGGACAAAATTTTATTTTGTTAATTTTTCAAAAATTCTCTTCTACCCCCCAGAATTTGTCTTTTATTTGCTCGCTTCTGAATAGATTTTTCCTTCTTTTTTTTTTTTTTTAATGGTGTCAGGACTGATTTCTTTCTTTATCTGAGAAATTAGAAAACAAAGAAAAAAAGCATTAAAAAATCATGCACAATCTGCAGTTTTCCTATAAGAAGCAGCAACTCCTCCTACCTGCCACTGGAAATAGCTACTCAACATTATTAAGTACCTCCAGTTCCCCACAGCTAGACAAATCCCAAAGTACCTCCTTTACTGCATTTTTTTATTGATGAGGTTTGTCATTTTATGGGATGTGGTACAATAGAAAGCAATTAAGTCACTGATGCACACAAATGTTACCTTTTTGCAATGCGTCAGCAGCAATAATCTTCTTTCAAATATGCTGAGAAGCAGCTATAAACCTTCTCCTGCCAGAGGCAAGCTCTGGTGAGCCTCCTTGTGCTCAAAGTTCCTCACAGAAGGTGCTGCTTAAGGTCTGCATCCATCAAAAACAGAGATAATTAAGGAGCATGAGCAGCTCCGTTTTGGCATGGCTCAAAGAGAATAGCCACTGAATCATCCCTCAGCTTCCCAAAACTGTTTATTTGATCCCTTTAGTGGCTCTGTGTGAGAACCTTGAGGAGGACAGGAAGCCAGGTGCTATTTTCATGCCTTATTCATCTCCTGGGCCACAGGAACCAAGGAGCCCCAGGATTTCAGCATTCCAGCTGCTGGCAGAACTCCTCTGAATTGAACATTTTGAGGTGTAGACCCCTGATTTCAGTCAGGATCAAACCTTTTTTCCCTTAACCTTGGTGAAAGCATCACTTTTGACTTCACCAGAAGAAGAAAGAAATGAAAGTCTGATCCTCTCCTCAACCTTTACAAGTCAGCTAAATAAAAGGCATTACAGCATGCAATTGCTTGAAGCGGTAATATTCATTGAAATGAATATTTTTTTTTCCCCCAAGTACCAGAGAAACACTCGATATTTGCTGAAGGAAATGGAAATATTTCATGGAACAATTTATGGAGGTGACATTTTCACTGGAAACAATCCTGCACCAAATCATTCAATCACAATTTATATCCAGAAGTGAAACGTTGGACAGATTAAAAAAAATAAAATAAAGGGGGACCTCATGCACAAAACTTGTTTCTGAATAAGCTGAGCCTGTAAACTCTGACTGCCATTGATGGAGAAACAGCTCCCAGGGCCAGTAATTCCAGCAGTGAGAGCCAGGCCTGGGGACTGCAGGAAGCACAAACTGCTCCGGAGTCATTTTGATTCCAATCGCAGTTTATGGCCCTGTGGAAATCACTTCATTTCTATCTCCAGGTTGTTTTTTTTTTTTCATTTCTATCTCCAGTTTTTCTCATTTCTATAAGGAGGAGGAGGATGTGCATTTTCCTATAAACCTCTTTCAGAGGGGTGGTGGGCAATTACGACTTGCAAAGCTTTCTGAGGTAACAAATCTCTTTTGATCAAGCTGTGTGTTTTTAAAGGGCTGCCATTTTCATAAATCTACCTCCAAACAGCTCATGGCACCAGGAAATCTAACCTGGACCTTGATTATACTTCCAGACTGAAATAAAAGTGACCTAAGAAAATATAAATGAATTGTTTCAATATCAAACATTAACCCTCATTGTGCCTGGGGAGAATTTTCTCAGCATCAATGATGGTGATGTATTGCAGGACCACTGCAATTAGCACCACTGTAAACTCTTAACTTAGCAAATATTCCCACTGCAGGAACTTTAATGTATGTATTTATCAATATCTATCTATATATGTGTATGTATTTACATATGTATATATACATACGTCTCCCAGATGAGTTTGTCAACTATTTTTTTGGATTATTTTTGGTACACTTACATTTCCACTTCATGTTTTACATTATATAAACACACAGATGGAAACTCAAACATGTCACGAAAGATTCCAGCCAGTAACTCTGAGATATCTCTTTGCATTTTTGTCTCTTCTCCTAAAGCAATTAGCAAACAGTTGTTCCATAAGCTGACAAGGTAGGAACAGGAGTGAGACACTATTAAACCTAGAGCTGTCCTTCAAACTTCAATCATTTAATGGAGGTAAAAGGAACTGCAGATTCTGTGCACTGCCAAAAATGAGATGCAGGACTTGCAGAGCACAATTCCTCTTTTACCACCACCATTCTCCTGATGTGCATCTTTCTCCTTAATAGCTACAGAGGGACTCCATGATCAGAAAGTTCTTCATCTGGAAACTTGAGAACTTGTTCTCCCACCTTCTGTATCTTCTACTCTGCTTATCCATGTGACCACAGCAGGTTAAACATGGTCAGTGTCAGCCTCAGAAGTAAATTTCTAATAGTACTTGGATCAATCATCACCTAGGAATACTGAAAGTTCCAGGCATTAAATCTTGCTTTTCAAACTGTTTTATTATTTTATTTATATGTACCACTGTCCTCTAAATGCATTCACCTTGTGATTATTTCTCCCTTGTCTGAAGAGCACAATGAAATAAAGCCTGGACATTTTTTCACTATATTTGGCATATTCCAAAAACCTCAGCCTTTCTTCCTGTTAGCAGCTACCTACAGAAGCTACTTCAGCCTGCACTGAATGGCCTGAGCAAGTGAAAAGCACTTACATTGTCCCCCAAGACCAAAACCTTCCAATCCCTACTTTTAAGTTGCTCTGGGCTGGAGACACAATTCCATTCTGCTAAACTGCAGCACCATCCATTGCTGCAATTCCACAGGGTCATTCTTTATGCAAATTCTCATTAGGAGAGGCCTGGGTAACATTACATTTGCAACATTCCTCTCCAGATTCTGTGTTTTGAAATCCAGCTCCAAGGCTAAAGCAGCTCTCTCATCAACTCACAAATGCCAGACAGATCACTTGCTTGGCAGCCACACACAAGTTCTTTTGGAATGTTTACAGGCAAAAAAATCCTTTCCCTTGACCAAAACAATAAAAGGAATTATGCCCACAGCTTTGGTCTGAAGATTTGTACGTAGGGCAGCTGGAACAGAGAGTTAATGGGAAGGCAGTGCTGGCTGATCCAGCTCCATACAACATTCCAACCCCATTGACCTTCTGAGGGGAATGTGGCACCATTATTCCCTCCAAATGGGGACATCTCAAGAGAGAAACCCACAGCACTCATTTTTCTTAAATGATGTTTTTTGTGCATTGCAACACAAAGGATGCTTGTAGGAATGGCAATAATTAACAGATTTAAATGAAGCCTCAGTTAGAAAGCCATTAATATATTCACTTTCCACGGGTTTTTGAGCTAGAAATTGAGCAAAGTATGATCCTCTGGCCCCAAGGTGGCAAATTAGTTTCCACTAAATGATATAATACTACATTGCATGGGTCAACTGCTTGTAAAAATGTGATTTTAAAGAAAAGAAATTAAAAAATGTAAATTTCCTTTTTGCTTGTTGCAACAAAATGACTTAATGACTGGACATAGCATTTGGTGCAATGGTTCAGCTGGGGAAACATCACTGTGTCAACTAAACCTAATCAAAGGCTGGACTTGATCTTGGAGATCTGTTCCAACCTAAATGACTCTCTGATTCCATAAGCTTGTTTTATTTTGACTCCATCAAAGGTCCTTTCACGTCCCTGTGTTCTAACATTTTCCAAAGTGAATAAGCATTAAAGAATGGCCATGAAGGAACTTGGTTGAGCTGCTGAAGGATGCTGTTGACAAAGTTTTCTTAGCATGGAAGTGTTCTTGGAAACCCCATCCCAGAGGCCATGGGAGCGTGCCCAAACTGAAAAACCCCATGGCAGTGCTGCAGGTAACTGATGCCACTTTGGCTTTAAGTACCACAGTGAAGAATTGCACAGAATTCCTAAGAAAAAGGCTTGTCCAAGCTCCCATCACTCATCTTCCAGGGGAAGGTGCCAACTCCTGGACCCTTTCTACTGCAGAAAACTCACTTTCTTCTTTTACATTTACTCTGCTTTACATGAGACTGAAGCCAGGCCTCCCATTCTAGATAGCTGCACTAATTAAGCTAATTAGCTCTTTAGATCAGTTTTCTTCCCATGGACTGATGAATATTAGATTATTTAGAGCACAGTCAGCTGCCAGAAGGCAGTGAGATGATCTATCCCCTGAACAGCCAGTGCAACTCAGGTGGAACAGGAGTTCCACCTCAAACCCTGCAATAAACACGGAACTGTTGCACTACAACATTCTGCTCAATCCTTAAAATAGAGCTGTGCTAGTTAACCCATAAATACCTGTCCTGCAATTACACAGAGTGTTTGCACATACAAGAGAGAGCTAAATTGGAAAATAAAAAAATACAGCATCCTAAATCATTCTAACACATGAGCCAATCTGCTAAACTGAATCAATATGAAAGCAGTAAAGGCAGGTATCACAAAAAGACACAAAACGTGGGGCAGACTTAAAATCTGTGAAGACAACTGGAGTCATGCTTAGCTTAAATTACAGTTTCATTTTAATTTTTACTTTTTACATATGCATGCATTATGAATAGCCCTAAAAAAATTATTTGGTCTAACTAATATTAACCAAAATATTTTAAATTGAAAATTATATTAAAATACCATTTTACAGTTTGCATATGTACTTACAAATAGGAATAAAGATATTTTTAGGCAGAATAAAATCAGACTCCTCTATGTTAAATTGTAATTTGGACATCTCCTGTAAGAGAAAATTCCTGCTCATTTACACACGTAATTCAGAACCGCTGCAGCTCAATTGGTGATTACCTGAAGCACAAAAAAAGGACATTATCAGACCTCTCATTACAAAATGCTCATATTTATATCATTCTAGCAGAGCTGAAAAAAGGTTATGTGATATTGCAAATATTAAATTAATTCTGTTAATACAAATAGACTCTTCAGGAGGAAAACACTGTTTATGTTTTTAATACTGAGAACATTTCCTTTGTAAAGGGACATTTGTGGACCTGATCAATTTTTCAGTTTCCTGTCTGTGATTGAATTCACCAGCTAAAATGTGATTATTTTATAGTAGATAGTACTTTAGTATTTGGTGTTTGCTAAGGAAGGATTCTGAAGTTAGGATGGAAATTCTACTTCAATTAAGAGTAAGAAAACAACCCTGGAATAAAAGGGTGATGGATATAAAACTGGGAGGGGGAATTGTAAGTGCTAAATCATTTAGACTTCAGGGGTGCCTGGCTGTCACTCACCTGGCACTGTGAGAAATGGTGATCCAAAATGATGGGGACACACAGGATCCATGTAGGCAAAATGTTCACATGGCACTCACCAGATCCATTTCCAGTCCAGTGCTATAAAATACTTTGGCTCTTCTGAGCTCTTCTCTTTGCTACTGGGAGACACAGGGAGATATGGATGCTGGTTGGAGGATATTTCTTAAATTTCAGAAGGAAAATTAAGTTATTTGGAATATTTTCAAAGTTCTTTGCATGTGTGCTTTCCAACAGCATTTCTACGCTCCATTTTCAGAAGTTCATTAATAAAAATGCTAACCCTGTGAGCAAAATGTTCTCTAAACCGCAAGCTACAAATCCCTGAACCAAGAAATGCACATTGAACACTATTCCTGGGAAAAATGGCAGCAGCAGGATCAGACTCATTCCTGTGCTAGACCTCTTTCCACAGGCAGCCTCTGCCTTTGGATAAGTCATTAGAAAGGATGACATGTGTATCCTGGCACAACTAGGTCCTGGGGAAAAGTTGACAGATGTTACAGCATAAATCAGTTCTGATGCACATTGCGTTGCCTCCAGAGGCATCTTCTGGTCTTCCACAAAAGGTTACTGAACCATATATAATACAAAAATGCAGATACAATTGTAAGGAATAAATGTAAGGTTCTGTTCTACCCCACTTAGAAAGTCTAATGCATGAATAATGTTCCATCTGCACAGTGGTCAAATGCGACTGAAATTGATTTTAGATGTAGCACATGGAGCAGCACAGACCTTAACAAGCTCTGTGACATGGGGGACCTTGTCAGGAATCTGTACAAAATTCATGATACAAGAAATTTGTATCAATGAGAATCTGGGACAATGAAGAATGGGGGTTATATTATCACAAACTTTTGTACCAAGTAATCAAAATGAATCACATACCAGAGGCATTCTCAAGTAGAAGATAACAAAGTTTAGTCACATTAAATTTATAATAAACAAGTGAAACATGTCAAATGTGCAGCTACATAGCCTGACCATTAACTTTTCTGGATGCATGAATAAAATGTGAGCAATGGGAACAAAACTGTCTTCTCTTCTGCTAACCTGTTTAGCTGGGTAGAGGATTTTTTTTTTTTGCCTGCAGCTTCAATTTTTCCACCACTTACCTATCAGGGTAGTCACACCTGTAACAATCTGGAGTGGTTTAGGATTGCACATATCACTCCTAAAACTTTGACACTGATCCAATTCCATCTGGTGACTCTGCAGAAGAAAGAAAGATAAAAACAATTATTTAAAAAATGTAAAAAGCTGTAAATGGAAAAGCAGTAAAATAAGTCACCTAGATTTTGGAAACACCCTGTGGCAGAACTGGTACATTTATTCACTTAAACATGATGATCAACAACAGTCTTTCAACAAGCATTCATGAATATTTTACCTTTCCCCTGACCAATCCTTTTCATCAATATGTAAATGCCATTGATGATATTTACATCCATTGATGACATTTACATCCATTGATGACATTTACATCCATGTGCATTCACTTTAACACGTGGGTGACATGAGACCTGGAGGCTGTGGGTGCAGTTTGGCTGCTCTGGAATAATAAATGGAGGAGACCAAAGCTTCTTCCTCTCTTCCCTGTGAGTTGATGGTTTCAGAGCTCAGGATGCAAAGCAGACTCACAAAAATATGTCTGATCCAATATGTTCTGTTCAGGCACCACAAATTCATGAACTAAAAGGCCTGTCAGCCTACCAATTTAATACAGAGATTTATTTTTACATGTTGCAATGACATTATGAGCCACATAATATTTTGCTTTGAAAGAAAACAAGAGCAATATTTTTCAAATCGCGTTAGAATTTATACATTCACTCCATAATGTCTCAAGATGCTTTTCACTTCAAGATTTTGATTATGGAGCCCATAGAATTTAAAGACAAGCAAACTAAATAAAAGTTAATATAATAAAACCAGTTAAATGTTTCTTTCTACTGTCAGTCAATTCAATTTTCACAGACAGGAAAGAGAAATAATTCAAAAAGGCATCCACCCAGTCTCCTTTTCTGGATTTTAACACACTTTGTTTTGCATTCTTCTAAATGCATCACACTTTAAAGTGGTTAGGGATCATATTCCTTGGCATATAAAGATTCTTCAGGATAGATTTATACAGAGGGGACTGCAGCAGCTTGAAGGATGGAAACTAATAACATCAGCACAGCATGCATATCATTGTGTGCCCAGAAACTTGGCAAGACTAAGAGTGTTTTTAGTGGAATGTGGCTGTGCTAATACTCCCTCCTGTGAACTGCTCCTCTTCACTGGATAATCAAGATCTCCGCGCAGCCATCTGAGATGGCTTTTCACAGAGCTGCTCTCAAAAATGAAATTATCTTCATTATTATTAATTCCGTGAAAATAAATTGCCTCGGAGTTTAGTGCTAATTACTGTCCCTGTCATACAGCCCAGGGAGGGGAGGTGTGGAATCTTATGCAACAGAGTCTCAGAGACACAGGCACACCTTGCAGAGTGAGGAAATGCCTTCTAATAACCATTACAGAAACCTTCAGCTGAAATATCTCTGCAATTACCTCACAACACATCTTTTCCCTTTATTTTAAACTCCATACATATTTATTTGAGACTCCAATTATATTACTTTTATGTTTGGAGACAGCTTCAAACTAAATGTTACCATTTCTCTAGTGTGTTTTACAAGATGCCAACAAGTTTACATGGCTGACAAGTACGGCAACCCACATGTGAATTTTGGCACATCTGGGCTTTTATTTCCTTCTTTTGCAAATCAGAGTTTATACTGAAATGCTACTGGAACAAGGATTAAAAAGCACCTGTGAGGACCCATTCAGCCTCAGAGGTTTGTGCCCTGCCCTGACCTGCAGAGCAAAGAAAACTCACTGACCTTGATTCCTGTTATCACCTGAGAGCAGGCCAGATAAGCTCTTGGATCAAATTAAAGATACTCCAGCCTAAAATCACCTGCCAAGTGCTCAACCATGGGCTTAGGCTGAGCTTACTGTCCAAGACAGCGCTGTCCTACAGGTCACACTGGATGTACCTGAGACAGGAGCCCTGCCCAGGGTGATTTCTCCAGGATTTATCCCTAAAATCGAGCCCCAGGGTGCTGAGAGCAGCAACCTGAGCAGATCAGCTTGGCGAGACTGAAACCACCCAGCAGCTTGGGAAAACCACCACACTAATAACAGCACATCCCCTCAAGAAACCGCAGTTTTGAAAATGACTGGTTTTGTTCTCTGACCTTAAAAGTGATGAGAGAAAGAAGCTGGAGACTTCTGAAACACAAACCAACCCCACAAAACCCTAATTCACATTGTTTCAGTCAAAGAGAAGCCCCACAAGGCTGTCTGCACGAGAAGAGGGGAATGAGGAAACTCCTGCTGCTTTTAGTGCCTTTCTATAAACCACAGTCAGCAGAACTAAAGAGAATTACACAACATTTTCTGCATAAACAGAGTTTAGTAACTGCTAGGTAAGAGAAATAAAAGTTAAAGGAGGAAATACTTCTTTCCGTTCTCTCTTCCCCTCTCCCCTCATGCCAACATGAAGCTGATCAATAAATCTCAGGGCCTGCTTAGGTAAAAAATTAGGAAAGAAATAATTTACTGAGAAATCCCTGTCTGGGTACAGGTGTAAATATCATTTTAGTTCAATAGTGAGCCAAATGCAGCACAAATCACCAAGTATATGAAAATAGCTACCACTTAAACAGTATTGCAAGGAGATAAGTTACACTGTACACCCCTGAGGCTTTGGGGATTGAAAGTAAAAAACATTGATCTGCTGAAACACCACCTCCCTAATTCTTTGGGTTTTTAAACCCAAAGGATTCCTTCAAGGTATTCTACGCAATGAACACTTCAATTTTATGAAAAACCCACCTTGTATATTTACAGGGGTTTTAGAAATATCTATTTAAAGGTGGCTTTAGAGATATCTATTTAAATAATAGAACACTTATTTTTCTCACAGTTTGAGAAAGCAAACATGAGGTTTCATTAAATATGAAAAATGAGACAAAATGACAAACACCACATCCATCACAACCTCATTCAGTTAATTAAAATCAGATGCTCAGCTGAGTAATTTTAATTAGTAGCACTGGACACATTTTCAATTGTTTGGAATCAGGAGTTTTTAATAATTTATCCTCATTTCTTGGAACTCAGAAGTATATTTCACTCTTGGACCTTAAATATCTATGCCCATAAATTTTACCCATGAAGGATGAATTACTGTAACTGTTTGTTCACAATTAACAAGTGCCTAAACAGGAGTAGCAGTGTGTTAACTGCAGCTCTTCATTGGAAGCTTGATGGAGTCAGAGTACATTATTTCCTTTTTTCTTAATCAAATCTCAAGTGCAGATCTCCTGTAAAAGCACTTTTTGTTTTCAGATGAGTTAAGGTTGCACTTCAACTCACTTACAGGATTCCCAAGGGACCCCATGAAGTTGTTTTTTCATCCAGAGTGGTAGCTGTACTTTTGACCTCAGCAAGCAACAAAAATACTGACTGACTTGTTTTTCTTAGAAGGAGAAATGGATATTGCTTGATACTCTGTTAATTGAGAATTTGTTATCTTATAAAATAGAAATACTTGGGAACGGGAGATATGAAGGTACAAAAATCTTTGTCTTCAATAATATAGGTGCCTATACATGTTTTGATCTGGTAACTGCTCCTTTTCTCTACACTAAATTGTAATAATCTCTCACAGCTGTCTTAAATGACAAAAATCCTACGTTCTTAGCTGAATTACACCCAGTTCATAACCACCAAATACAAACCAAATTCTTTCACTGCTAAAAATGCTGCTAAAACTGCTAATTCAAGTACTGAAGGCTAGAAAATGTCCCCAGGGTTTCCTGTTCAACCTTGCCTCTACCTCCAGGGCACCATTAAATACTGTTAATTTTTAATAGGCTACTAATATCCCAATTTTTTTCCCGCTGACTCCATTACTGGGGAGTCATTTTCCCACTGATGCAGCCCCATTCTTGATTTCAGTTGGTGTCAAGTGAATGCTACAGAGGTTCCAAAAAAAACAACACAGAGATTAATGCTAAAAGAATCAGAACACTCCCTCAGCCTGGAGATTTCCTTCATTATCCTCACATCAGACCAGGCTCAAGCACAAAGGGTTAGTCAGGGATGTGCCACCACGTGCAGAATTTCTCAGCCTAATGCAGTCAATAAAACAATATATTCACTGTTTACACAACCCCCAGTGCTGGCTGAGTGCTGCTGCTGAGATTCTCATGCATAATTTTGGTTTAACAGTCAATCTTGTTAATATTTTTTATAGGGACAAAGTAAAGTGCCACTGTATTAGTCTGCCTGCATGAGAGCTCAACCTGAAAGCAGAGTGTTCCACTTTTTCCTGTGGAACATCTGTGGAGTATAATTATAATTAAGCACATCTTGAATATTAATTGTTCTAATGTCACTGATGTAATGTCCTAGGATACACTGAATCAGTTCTGTTTCAAAGTACTGTTTTATTTAAGAGCTCTGCCAGATGTTCTCATCATTTCACTTAGATTTTTCCACCAGGAAAACAGTTGCTGAGACTTGTGAATCTTCTGCCTGTGCCAACTGTCAAGGAAATAATTTCATCCCCAAAGAGGACGCAAAATCACCAAGTTTTTTGGATTTTTTTTTTCTTTAAAGGAAAAAGGCAATTGATGTTCCAGAATTGTTTGTACTGCTGTTGGCTCAGAAAAGATTTTGCTGAGAACAACAAAATTATTGTAATCTTGGGCAACAATGAGCGCCTTAATTCACTCAAGTCACCACCTTAGGTTTTCATTTGCATCTTATTTTCCACCATATTCTGCAGCAGAAATTCAGTGCAGCTGGTTTCAGTGTTACAGAAACTAGAAATTACCATTTTGAAGGACCATATCCTTTACCAATACCTTGCTCTATTTTTGCTGATCATATGCCAGAAAAGAGCACCAGGGGATCCAACCCCCCTCTAATCAACAACTTTTGTAATAGCGGAAACTCAACAACCGCTGAAACTAAAACATATTTTACAATTACTGATTCTGATATTCCCACAACACTGGATCTAAATTCACCTGCATTACTTCACAGGTGAACTACTTTAAACATGTTATTTTAGTTTATTTGTAAAGAACAATAAAAGAAAGGCTTTCTCATCAAGGTTCAGCAGCGACAGTGAAACACTGAAACATCAAACCAGGCCTCAGTTAGAAGCCTATTTGCTTGACATATTTGTTCTGAAATAGTTCTTTCAAAGAAACTACTTCAAAAAAAATTGCTGAATACCGCGGTAATTAAGGATTTGATCTCATAATGTGGCAAGTGCCTTTCAAAAAGCAGTAAGTTTTTTGTTATGTATTGTTCTCAGCAAGAATGAAGGTTCCATGGAGTGGGTTGGAATGTTTGAAACTCACATGAGCTTAACAGGGACTCGACAGGTTTGTGAATCTTGGGTTGGACTGACATGACCCCCAGACCCCTTCCATAGGTTCATCCCTAAGTAAGAAGACTTTTGATTAGAAAAGCACTTTTTTTTCAATTAACAATAGAACACTAAGCAGTGCTGGTCAAGCCTTAACAAATTCCAGTGTCCTCTTGCCAGCTGATGAAGAGAGAAGAAAATTAATTCCATTACCTCTGCTAATAGAACAGGTTTGCCAGAGAGTAACTCTAAATAAATGAGCACATGAAAAAAAACTATCAGGATTTACTGGGCTGCTCTTTATAAAGCAGACTTTTGTTCTATACCATTGCCATAATTTCCAAGCAGGTCTGACCTTGCAATCTTACAAGCTGCACTATCAAAATCCATTTTCCAGTGACTGATTTGCAGAAGTTCACAGAATTACCAGCAAGGCTGGGCACCAAAGCTGCAGATCCACGATTTCAGTGCTCTGTAACTGCTCCCTCCCTTTGGGGGACTCTGCAGCTGTCCTCACATCAGCAAAACAGATGGGAGCATTTTTTATCTCAACAAAGTAAGTGAGCCTATAGTGCAGTTGCTTCCACAGAGAGCAAAGGTTCCCTTTAATGGGCTCACGGCATCCTCATTTCCATAATTAATTCTGTTAATCAAGAGGCTGAGGTTTAATCCTGCATCCTCTTTTTTAGGCTAAACCAAAGGCTGATGGCTTCACATCTCATCATGGCACAGGTACTGCTGAGCAAACCACAAGTTTCCACCAACATTGACAGTTCTGCTTCCACTCACAGCCTGACTCACAGGAAGGAACATAATTAAGGAATGAACATTAATTCTCCACAAACTCCCTTTTTTTTTTAATATTACCTTGCCATGAAATACATTCACCATCAAACTTTATCATTGTAGTCAACAACACTCATGGTTTGAAACGCGTCCTGCTCTTCAGCTGAACATCAAAGTGAAAATATGAAGTAATTTCTAATTATAAACAACTTGAAGAAACAGCAAGCCTATTTCTTGTTAAATATACTTAATATTAAAATAGATTTTGCTTTTCAGAGGAATTCATATCCTCAGATCTTTCTGTTCTCACTCTCTGATAATGTTCCTTTGAAAGTGCTACTGTGTGCAGCTGAGGTCACTGTATGAGCTCCTCGAGTGGCTGAAAAGCACAAAGTTTGAAAATACTACAAACAGTTGCTCTAGAAATCCCCCTA
>NW_005054349.1:1946803-2015034 GCF_000277835.1 Geospiza fortis | reverse complement strand
TTTCCCTATTAGCAATATGTGCAAATTGCACTTTAAAAAAACCTCAAATAAATGTTAGAAAACCATAGATAACATTGTGTGCATCCTGTCTTGTGTGACACTTGACTCTCAAATATTGGCAGTTTGGTGTATTTTTAATTTCATGCGTTATTAAAGACTCCTCATATGTAAAACACTTAAAGAGATACTCCTGACAAGACTCTCCTAATAATAAAGAGCAAATACCTAAATACATGGCATAGCCACAAGAAATACAATTTAACTTATGAATTAACATGTGTTTTACTACACATTTCAACTCTGAAGCTTTAGAGTTTTATAGCCATCATTGTTTTATCCAAATTTCCCAAAGCATTTGTGCATCTTGCACCACAAAAGCTGATAAACAACCTGTATTTTCCAAATGGTGCTATTGACCTATCTCTACTCACAAAAGCAATCTCTTATTTAATGTGATCCCTCACATGAGGCAGGCTCCACTGAGAAATGGAAAGGAATCTACCTTTGCAAGCCTGCCAGTAAAATATATTTGGGTTTGGACAGTGCAAGCTATAAACAAGATAATTTGTTCCTCATTACCTTTATCCCACTCAATACACTCTCCTTTGTTAATTATACCAACGTGCCCTCTGCTGCATAGCTCCTTTATTTTCAGCTAAGAAGTAAGAGAAAATATGGCTAAAGCAGAAAGGCTGAGGGAAAACCAGCTAGGAAATGATCTTTGAGTATAGTTCAACGTGATCAAATTCCTATTGATCGCAAATTGTCAGAGGCTGACAAACACCCAAGTCCCTGTCTCTTGCTTTCTGATTTCATTACCTAATGTACCAGGCTGTGACAGATTTTTAATGTGCTTACTTGCTGCCATCACTGCTGGACACAGAGCAAAGACTTCTGGAGTTCTTTTTAATGGAGGCATTATGAAAATGGAAATGAAATGAAACGAAAATGAAAATACTTGTTTATTAAATGAAGGTACCTCAATATTACTTGAAATAAGTTCTCTTAAACAGCCTAAGCAGAAAAGTAGGTTTTAAATTTCTGTGGGATCTTGCAGCAACTATTCTCTTGACTTAAAGACTAAAAGTGGAACTTTTCTGAAGGTAAAAAAAAAAATCACCTTGTGCACCACTGGAAGGTGCTGCACAAGCTGCTGGGCCACACTTCATCCATCCCCCTTCATGGTGGAGCAGCAGATCCTGGGGTTTGGTCCCCTGATGATCTGCAAACCCTTCCAGGGACACTGCTGAGGACTGAAACAAAGAATTAAGAGCACACAGAGCAAACTTCAGGGGATTTCAGTGCATTTTCTGTGGCAATCCACAGGTGGCATCTCCCATTCTCAGTTCAAGGCTGCAGAGCTCCCTTCTGCACACTGGGATAAAGTTACTCCAACTGGAGCAACAAGTTGCTTCACACAACGACTGCTTCAGCAAATTGAAGTTTATTTTGTGATAACCAGTGGAAAGTTAAGCAAAACATAAGTCCTAAGGACAACAAAAAATTTCAAATGCTGATGGGTTGGGCTGATGAAGCAGCTCTGCTGCACGCAGTCACTGCGATGCAAGCATGGGGTTTTCAGTTTCTGCATACCAGACTTCTATTTTTGCTGAGCACTTTCTCAGCATTGTTAATATTCATACCTCCATGGGAAAATTCGTAGGACTGAAACCATGCTGAAGTTTTGCCCATTATTTTTCTAAACAGAAAGACATTAGTAACAATTTCTTTCAGTTCACAAAAAAATATGGTCAATAAATATATATATATAACCCATACGAAAATAGGGTAACAAAGTAAAATATTCAGGATTTTTTTGTGCCTAGCAGTGAAGAGAACAAATAAAAGGAGTCATAATTTTTTTCTTCAATTATTATTTTTAATTGGATCTTTAAATATCATATTTTATTTTCATCACGGTGAGAAACATCTAGAAATTTTCTCATATTTAATGAATATGGCTGAGCATATTTAATCAAATAAAAGGGAAATACTTCATGAAAAAATAAGTATAAATGAAGGTACAAATGACTCAATCAGAAGTCTAAAAACCTTGACAAAGTGCTGGAAGGCCAGCACACAATTGGAGTCATGTAAGAACAAAGACCTTATGATTCAACCTCAAAGAATTAATCGTAAATTAAAAGTGAGTTACCTGAGATAGTGAGTTTGACAGCCCATGCTGTCAGGTCTGACACTACATAAATTACTGTAATCCAAAAATGAAAAGGGTATCATTCAACCTTCTCTTGCCTAAAAGACCTTGAGCTCTCATTAATTTCTTAATAATGTCTACAAGTTATTCCTATAAAAAATGATAACTGATTTTCCTGCTCAAAAAAAAGAAAAAAAAACAAACAACAAAAAAAACCCAAAAAAAACCACCCTCAAAATAAACGTCCCAAAATTCTAATGAGCTATTTTTCTGCTTTTATTTTCCATGGAGAGTCTCTAAACTTTCCCCAAAGTCTGCAGAACTTGCAAGCCAAGGGCAGAGCAGCACGTGGGACATCAGGCAGGAGCTGAGCCCTCTGTCCTTGCCAAGAGCTGCGAGGGTTTGGTGTGTGGGAGCCCTGCAGAGGGGAGTGAATCCATCTGCACCCAGCTCTGGCAGGCTGCTTGCACACCTCCCTGCACGTGGCGTGGGCAATCTGCATTCAGAGGATGAAATCCTGCTCAACCAGGCTTTATTTCCCTCACAAATGTGGGGAGCAGCGGTGTCCACTCCAGGCTGCAGCTCCTTTTCTCCCCTCTGCCTCTAAAGGGATCAGCCCAAGCACTGAGGTATCAAGTGCTGAAGCCCAAATTCTGAAATCAGAGCAGTTCCAGACCATCAACTCCTCTCTGGGAGGATATTTCAAATGAATGCAGCCCTAGCTCAGCCTGGAGGCAGTGGGAAATGCAGCCCCAAGGAACTCACTCCAAATTCCAGGAAAGCTACTGGAAGCGATCGGTTCTGTGTTTATTTTACAGCACCTCTCCCTCAGAACGCAAACCTGTTGTGTGTAATCCTGTGTGGGACACTCGAGTCCTGGATTGTCCCTCAGGATCTTCCCAAACCTTCAATCCCTGGCCTAGGGAATGCCAGAGGGTGAGACTGCCTGAAATGGCCTTTGGAGACTCCAAATGCTACTTGAACACACAAGGCTGGATTCTACATATTTTTTCTCATGGCTTCAATTAAGAGCACTGTTTTGTTGCAGAATTTTTAAGTTTCAGAAAGGAAGTTTTCACTAAACTAGATTTGGCTGAAAAAGGCAGTGATATCTGAGACTGAAGGCAGCAATCAGGATCTTCAGACTGAGCTGATGTGCAGCAATACTCACAGCAGGCTTCAGCCATGACTCTCAAACATAGCCCACAACTTGGATTTAACATCCAATCCCAGGCACAGAATTGAATATAATTACCCCAGTAAAAGAAAAATCTGCTCAATCCCTAACAATCAATCCAACAAATATGCTCTTCCACAAATCTTATTTATAAAATTAACTTCAGCTTGCCTGTCCATAAGTCTCTGTATCAGGGGCTGAAAGCACCCAGAACAATAATCAATATGTCACGTTGCCAAGTTAGATGCAGGAAATAAGCAGAGATATTTTCACATATCATATGAAAAACATCCTGAAATATGCATAAAGTCCATATGAACCAGCAGGAAATACAGACAAAAATAATCAAATGCAAATAGATTCTGAAAGTGAAAGATATCCAATGTATTCAAAGAATCAGAAAAGCAATCTGTGTGGTGGGAGAAACATGAAGGAAAGTATCCTTCCAGCCTCCAACTCCTGCCTCAGGAAAGGCTGGAAAAAATGCCCAAAGAGGAGCAGGATAAATTTTGCTTTGAGGGAACTTTAAGGTCTTGGCTGCTTTTTCCTTTCATTGCTCGCTCCCATTTCTTCTGGAGCTGCTGCATTTTTGTGCTCCCTGCTGCCCTCACTTTGTTCTGCCCCACTCACTGTGGCTCCCCTGCTCTTGGCTCTCCCTAATCGCCAAAGAACTGCCCATAAACGCTCGTTTTCCCCAAAATAAGTTCATAAACTGTCTCAAATACAGCACCCTGGGGGCTCCTGGCGCACAGGTACCCCAAGCCCAGGGAGCTGCCTGGAGAACAGAATTATTCTCCTCCTGTGTTCCTGCAGGGCAGCACCAGGGATAATTCACTGACAGAAAACCAGAGATTCTCTGCACGCAGGGCAGCCTGGGATGATCAGACTGAGGTTAATCTGAGATAACATCCTTGGAAAAACCTCAGCCCAAAGTCCTGATGCTGCTCCTGAGCACACAAGCTCTGTGCTAAAACCTCTCCTGGTAATGCCAGTGGGGACACAATTGGTGCTCTGCAGAGCAGAACGTGCCTGCAAATGGCAGCTTCCATTTCTAGAGGAAAAACGTTTAAGCTGTGAGCTCTGTACAGGGTAATACACAGAAATTAATCCAGAAATTAGGGACAGGGGAGTGAATATTCATATCTGCCTTGTAAATTCCTTTAGAGATTCATATGTCTGGATTTAGACCCTTACATAGTTTTAAAAACCGTTCCTATACAAGTCACCAGAGACCAGCAAAATTTAGGTCTGACCCATATTTACACAACTTCCAGAAGCACAAGGGTGGTTTCCAAATTCTGTTCCTTCTGGGGGTGCTGAGGACAAAACCCCCACACCTTCAATTGGAGCTCAGCTTCGAGGCTGGTCCACGGTGAATAAAGTTGAAGGTAAACATGAAAGTGAATTTAAATTCTAAGAGCGACTGTCAGGACTTAACCCTCACTCTGATTGTGCTTTTGGGTTGGAAAGGGTGCATTCCCCTAACCCAGAGTTAACAAAATCTGCTCCTTAATCCAGCCTCAGCTAGCATGGAAAACGATCTCTGTGTGCTAGAGCAGCCACAGAGCATGCAAGGGTACAAACAACACAAAAACATTTTCTGTGGTTTCCCTTTGAGTGAATTTTCCCCCTTATGTATCTTGAGTTCTTCTTGTTTTTCTTTATTTGACTTAACATGAAGATGCCTGGAAGCAGCAAAATATTTTCTCTTCCTTATTCTACTGTCAGCAGCATTACTTTGACCTTATCAGACAAATTTATGTTGAAAATTTTCTCAAGCAGTATTCTCTTGTGAGCTGCTATAATGTGCATCTTTAGATTATCTGCTGTAATTTAAATATGTGAGGAATTTCTTAATTATTAATTTTGTCCTGTTTTAAAAGTATGTATTAAAAATTGAAAGAAATCCCTGGACACAGACATCTGTGTTGCGCTTTATAAATAATACCAATAAATAAATATTAATGCTTATATTTCATTTATATTTCAAGATTAAGGCTATGAATCTTGAAACTCCCAATAATTAAAGTTAAAATTGCCTAATGCTTCACACTAAAAATGTTATAGCAATTTCTCAGGTTGAAAGTATGAGGAGCTGCTGCTTGCAACACCTCACCACAGCAAGAACAAAACAAAGCACCTCTGATTTTATAAATCAATGAATAAGGGATCATGTAATGGCATTTACATCCTGTTAAAGATGATGTAGTGGCAGCAGAGGTCCACAAAGCTGTTCTATTACACATGTTCATTAATTATTTCAATAGTATTTTTGTTAGGCAACAAAAGAAAAAAATATAAATGTGGGCATAGAAGTGTTCAAAAAATTATAAAGCTGCAGAAATTTAACCAAATTCCATTTGCAAAAATCTTAAAAGCTCTTCCTTAAACAGCATTAACATGATTTAACTGATGTTATAGAATTCATTAGAGCCAACTTAGACTTTTTGCAAAGTCCAATGGAAACTTGGTGCAGTTAATCTCACATTTCCTGCACCTGGAAGCAAAACCTTTATTCTCACACAAGAAAATTACCTGGAGCACAAAGTGTCAATGTGCAGCTTGCACCTGCCTCCATCAGCACATCTCCTGCACCCCTGCCTGGGCACAGAAATAATCCACAGCTCTAAAGGATCTGTTCAAAGCCTAAAGCACTCCACGGAAAGGAGAGGAAGGGAGCACAAAGGGGCTCAAGGAGGCCCCTCCAGGGATCCTCTCCATCCCTGCTTCCCTCCTGAGAGGCCTCTCCAGCCCAGGCATGCAGGCTCAGAGGAAGCACTTGAGGCTCTGCAGCTCCCTGAGCACCCTGGCTCTGCCCTTTGCTGCCCTCTCCCATCCAGCAGCACATCCCAGCGCTCAGTGCCAAGGTCGTGGAGCAGCTCCTCAAAGACCCAAATGGAAAATGGCCCCAAGGATCAGGAAACACCATCACCACTCCAAAAGAAAAAAAAATTAAAAAATAGAGGAAAAAGAATAGAAATGTGCTAAAGCAACACAAATAGATTTTACTTTGAACATCCTCAGCAAGCTCTAACTTGCTCAGGCTATGTCTCAGGAATGAGGCTGGAACAACAACCAGCTTTGTCCCAGTGAAATTCTCTTCTTGCTCTTGCCACAGCCTCTGCCTGTCCCAGCTCCCCACAGCAGCCATGGGCACTGCAGATTTCACTTCCAGCTCAAAACTGGCACATTGTCTTCATCCACTCACATGTGAGAGCCCAGGAGGAATTACAGCTCTGAAAGCCAGCTTCTGCAGCTTTTCCCTGTGTTTCAGCTCGGCACAAACCCATCTTTCTTTGGTGTGAAATTTAGGCAGACTGGTTGGGAACCTGTGCCGTGCCATGGGGAGTCCCCACTCCAGAGACAATTCTGAGTATTTCTGTTTTGACTTCTGGTTTCTTTTTTGCTTTACTCTTCTCTCATCTGTTTGTCAGGGTAACCTCTAAAGTGAGCCTATGGGGAAGCTGCAAAGAGGAAGCTGAAGGATAAAAGTCAAGCTTCCTAGCCCACAGAGCCTGGATTTTGTTTGGTATGGAAATGTGTGGCTGGAGAAGAGTCTTGTTGTGAGCCCTGAAAGAGAGGCAGGAGTGCAGGACCTCACAAGGAGATCTGAATTGCTCTGTGCAGCTGGGCTGGGCTGACACTGTTACCTGCTTAGGAGGAGGGAGCCAGAACCACTGGGGTAAAAACAACCTTTATGATGGATGTTGGACTTCACAAGTAAAACCTCCTGAGTGAAGGAAAACTGCTTTGCTGTGCCCCAGCATAGATGTTGTCCCCTTGCTCTCCAGGTACTGCTGGTGGAAAAGGACTTTGAGATTAAGTAGACAATAAAGTTTCCTTCTCACTTTGAAAGCTGGGGGAATAGGTTTCCGTGGCAAGGCAGCAATAGAGAGGCTTTGGGAAAAAAAAAATTAAAAATGAAATCCAGCCACATGGCATTTCTTGCAACTCCCTCAGCTGCTGTGGCAGGGACTCACCCATCTGTTATCCGACAACACTTTCACTGCAGCTCCAAATTGTTCAGGGTGGAGATTATTCACATGTCAGCTGGGACCTGGCTTTAGTGCAGCCTGCTCAGCCATCCTGGCACAGCATTTGTCATGGAACATTTGGGAGATGAGTTTCTATGGCCTGTCAATTATGATGAAAGAATTGGAAAGCGACACGTTCCTCAAAACATTACTTCAAAGAGGGCTTTCTTTTTTAATTTTATGTGGGGTTGGTGATAAAAAAAAACTAAACAAAAAAACAAACCAAACCAGTGGAAAATATAAAAGTTATTTTACTTGTACAGAGCTTTTAGAAGTCCTGCATGAATTCTTCAGTACCATAGTAGGTGCTGAGGCAGGAATTCCAGGAGCTCTGCTGCAGAACTGGGGCCACCCAATGTCACCGAAAAGATCTCACAATGTCACAAAAAGACCTCACAGTGTCACCAAAAATATCACCTCACCTGCCTCTCCCAGCACTGCTGGCTTCTGCCCCACAGCCAACAACCAACCCTTAACATGCACCATGTTTAACTTGATCATTTCTGTCCTGGAAACTGAAGAAGACATATGGATCCCACAAAAGATTTATTACTGTTATATCATCTTTTCTTTCACAAATATTAATCTTCCCAGGGTCCATTATTGATTTCTGTAGAAAAGATGGAGAAATTAATCAGCTGCTTCAAATCATGCCCATAAGCAATGACTATGGGAAGAAGAGTTACTTAAATTTTAATGTACAATCATGAAGAAAATATTTTAGCCAGATAGCATCAAACTAAAATAAGCAGAATCTTGAGTTATTCAAGGAAAAAAAAATCCTTCCTGAAATCAAGCCCTGCCATTCAATACATAGTGCCCACAGTATTCCCCACCTGCATTTCTGCTTCCCAATTAATAATTTGGGTTTGTTGCTGGGCAAGCTGCCAGTGCATATAGTTCCCACTACAGGATTGTGCTGCTCTTGTGTGAAAGTGACCTAAAATGACATTGAATAATTCTTTAGCCATAGTAGGTGTCAGAACAGCCCATAGCAAACACCAGAAACAGCCATAAGAACACAGGTGAATGTTGGAGAGGCCAAATCCAGACAGATTGGACATTTGACCTCTACTTTAAAACAACATTGTCTCTTCATAAATATATATTTGTATATTATACACATGTATTAAATCTTTTATGGGTTTTTTTCTCTCTAAATAAAAATAAATCATGGTGACAACTATTGTTTATTAGTCCTGCCAGCTGGACTCAAATCTGCTGCATATGTCAGCACAAATCTGTGACTGGGGACATGCTCAGCTGATATTTCACTCAACTAAACATTCCTGCCTGGGAAATACCTAAACCAAGCCACTGGAAATACAGCATCACCCTACACCAAGCTAATCCTAGGCTGAAAAGCAAGAGATTACATTGCAATTGTAATTACAGCTGATTTCTCAGTCAGCTTGAAAATTCATGAAAAATCAGAAAAATGCTGTCCCTTCTGCAGTGTTTGAAGAGCGGCACACTGTGAACCAAACCTGAAACTTCTCAAGCTTCCCATGCCCCTGTGGCTCCCCAGCCCTGTCCTGGAGCTGGCTGGTGAGGGCACAGCTGAAAACAGGGATGTGCTTTGAGCTCTGCAGCCTCCTGCCTGCCCCGGGGCACCTCTGGGCAATGGGAGAAGCTTCAGCTCTGCTGGAGGAGCCGGGAGGAAAAAACAGACGATACAGTCACGCCTTAGGATTTAAGTTTTTATATTTTTCATGTATTTGTAATCCTGTAGTTCTTCAGTGTGTAACTCTGAACTCCATGTACAGTGGGAGCTGCTGCTTCCCCATTTTGGGCAGACACAACAATTCCTCTCCAGGCTGGGAACCAAGGACACCTCACTGCCTCAGGCCTGAGATGGGAACAAAAGGGAGCTGGGGGAGAAAACTTGGGGTCAACGACATTAGCTGAAGCTGTAATTGGAACATTAACCCCCAACATGCAAATGAACCAAACTTATAAAAGTGTGAAAACCCGTGACCCATCATCCATTTTGGGTGCAGCCCCTGGGGTGCTTTGCCTGCCCAAAATGTACCTGAAGGCCCTTCAATAAATATAAATGCTTTTTATTCCCTTAATTCCGTCTGACCTTTGTTTTTAGGTGGCCCAAACAAGGCACCACAGAGGTGACCCCACATCAGCACTCCCAGCAGCATTCAGGATGTCAGACCTGATTGGGGCTGCAGCCCCTCCAGCTGAACACAGTGACCAAACAATTGTACAGCTTGTACAGTTTGTACATCCCTTTGTCAGGCAACAGGAACGCCCAGCACAAACCCACAGCCCTACAGAAGCAAACGGCTTTGGATGTTGCAGTGCCCAAGGTCTGAGCCATTGCTGCCTGCAGCCATCCCCTGCAATCACAGACCCTAATTCCCGTGACAATAATGTCAGGGGCTGCATGTGCTGCCTCAGCCAGCCAGCAGCAATGCACAACAAAATCCTACTCATTTTCAGGGCTCACTCACTCCACAACAGCCTCAGATAAACTGCAAATCCAGTTTAACAGCTGAGCTGAGCAATCAGTCATTCAGAAACAAGATTCAGAGCAGTCCTGGTGAACACACAGAAGGCAATTAGATGCCACTGTTTGTAAAATAATATTGGTGGGAATTCTTTTCCCTCGTCTGATTTATTTCTGTCAATCTGCAGTTTAGATTCTGTGTCATGATTAACTCCTTTGTCCTGAGATGCCACATAAAAGTAACGCTGGCATTATGAAATGCCTCTGAAAGCAATTCTGAACCTCACAATTGCTAAGGAAATTGATTAAAGAGAGTCAGCTAGCACTGCTAATTTGCAACTGGTTATTTTTAATGACAGACTGATAAAATGAAATGCTAAACTTGAGAATAAAACTCGCTTTGTGTCATATGTTAACTTGTACAGAACACATTTGCATAAACATTTGTAGGATAAAATGAGTCCTTGGGCAGTTCAGACTATTTGGGCTGGCTGGTTGGGAAGAGATGCTCGACAGAAATGTAGTGCCTACACTGACAAATCCCAATGTCAAAAGTATCCATCAAAAGTCATAATCTCTGTAACTTCTTTGCCAGGTTTTACAGAATAAGTTTTTAGGTTGTGCTTTTATCAATACCAGCAACTAAACTCATCTGAGGGAGCTCAAAGAGTCAATTAATGTGGTGTTCAAGGGCAAGAGGGCACAAGAAATTCAAACAAATACCAAGGTATGCAGAGGTTTCCAAGTATTGAATGTATTTCTGGTATTCCATGTTTGTATTGTATGTATTTATGGTTTCCATGAGCATCCTTTCAGGAATACCAGGGTGATATTAAACAGAAAACCTGAATAAAACAGGTTTGACTAAATTGTATATTGCCCTTCTCCTCCAAAAAGAGAGACAGGAAAGTGTTTGAAGCAATCAAAAGATAAAAATCTGCATTGATTGCTCTCAGGAAAGCAGGCTAAAATTGAATGCCTCTGTCCTTACAAACACTTTGGAAAGATTTCCAAAACCCTCTGAAAAGCAAGTTTAAGGCAGAGAGAAACAGAAAACTCTGATTTGCAGGGAGAATTTTGTGTACTCATTCCATTGAAACTGCATTAAGTGAAAGCTTAAGTGATCACTATTTTAAAATTATTTAGAATATTACAGTAGCAGAGACATATTTACTGCAAACATTGCAAATTAATCAGGTTTACTGACAATCAATGCATGAGAAGCATTTTCAGAGCCCTGAAAACTGATTAGCTCATTTTGAAACCTCTATAAATTAATTTACCACAGCTCAGCAAAAGGTGAAAATCAGGTTTATAGTAATTCAGGAGTTTTCCACAGAAGCACATTTGAGTTCTGAGTGTTTCTAGAGGGACAAAAGCAAATCTTTCGAGCACTGCTCTGAGAAAGGACTTTGCATTCTGCATTCAGAGCAGGCTCTGGGCTTTGCAGGATGTCTGAGCTGGCAACACTCACCCCTCAAGTGCTGGTTCTTTCCTGTTGCCACACTTGACACCTGAATGCCTGGTGAACCTCACACCAGGACCTATTCCCAGTTAGGAGGGTAGAGATGCTAAAGATGATTTTTTCTTTCCCTCGTTGATTCTGTTTTTTTTTTTTACTGTCACTGTATGACAGAGAAACCCTTTCCCCCTAAATGAGAGGGGGCAAGATCCACTCTCCCTTTTGCTTTGGAGAGCAAAAGCCACTGTCCAGTTTCTTCCCAAGGCATTTCCTAGCACAAAATCACCATCAGGGTTTGAAAACCTTTTGAGATTCTTCTGGTCCTTATCAGTGAAACGCCCCTGAAACCACATTGGAGCTTCTTTGTGCTTCTAAGTATCCTCCAGCTGATTTACTGGTTTACATTAACCACTTCAGAGTATTTAAACCCTTTTTTCCCTCTACTATGGCTCACCACAGCCACTCTTCTCAGCACATTTCAGACAATATTCTTAATAAGTTTTCTCCTTCAGGTATGGGCTTTATGAAAAAATTACCTGTACAAACACATTCCTTGCACTTTCGGCTTACAATGCACACAAGTATGACTCCATCTGACTTTTTTTCTCATTGTCAGAGGCCAAAACCTCATGAAATACTCACTAATCAGCATTTCTAGGGGGGAAGGAAAAGCCCTGAACACAGATTCCCTTAATGCAGACAATTATATTAATAAGGCAGCAGTTCCAAGCAATCCATGGAGCACTGCAGTTCACACACACACTTGAGATTTGCAGCCCTTGTCAAAGAGTTTGCTTCTGGCTATCCTCAGCCTTGCAACATTTTCACATTAATTTTGGGCAGCATGAATTATCCCGCTTGGGGCATTTTAAACATGCTTGAAAATTAATAATTAATGCATTGGACACTATTAATTAGCAAAACTCAGAAACAGCCACTGTTACGGAGCCTGAAAAGTTTTTCTAAACTTGTCAGGCTGTTAATAATAAATAGGGTGGAAATGGCCAATTAACATACTTAAATAGCAACCTTTATAAACAGTGGAAAATACCACTTTTAATGATCTTTTGATATGAGAAATAAAAACCACTAACTCTGCTACTTTAGTCATAACACTTCACTAACAGAAGTGTGGATTTACACTTGTAGGTGGAACCAAACACAAGATCTTACTACAGCAATTCCTTTCAGTTACTAGAAATCCATTTTCTGACACTTATTATGTGGCAATAAAGTTTGTTTAAAATAACATGTGAAGGTGAAGATCTATGACCATATTTACATAGATCTATGACCATATTAACATTAGTCAATGACCACATTTACTCATTCCTGCAATTTTGGGAATCCCAGATCTACAGGGATACAGGTTGTATTATAAATCAGGATTTCTCTAAGGCATTAATACAGAATAAAAATAATTTATTTCCTAGTCTCAGCTTTTTGTAACAACGGCTTGCTTTTGTTGTAGGACTGGAAATAATGAGATAAAGGCAGGATGATGATTTGGAGCATGGATTTAGAAAGCAGGCTGACCTTTCCCATAAGGAGAGGCGCTCAGTGGAGGATGGCAGGGCAGGGCTGATGTTCACCTTGACTCCAGCAAGGTTTCCAGGGCTCTCTCCCCAATATTCACCTGCACAAACTGACAAGGCAGGAGCCAGAGGAGCAGACAGCTGAGCAGGTTTAAAACTGGCTGAAGTGCTCAAAGGTTTCTGGTGACACATTCCAGCTGCAGGCCCTGCTATTACACCCATGGAAAATACCCCACAGCAGTGTGATGGCAGCAGGAAAAAGGAGAGGAGAAGATGCAAAGCCGGGCAGCAGCACTGCTCCTTCACTTCCCCTTCTCATAAAAACTAATAGAGAGGGTAAAAGAGAAAATTATACAAAATTGACTGCTGTAGCATTTGAGTCCTATCAATATTCATCTGGAGGTGACTGAGGCACTGACAGAGCTCCCACACAGCCCTGGTACAGCATAAACCATCTACTTGACAGTCAACAAAAACACCAGTACCCTGAGCTATAATATTGTTGCACTGCCAGTTCATTTATTCATGAACTGCAGAGGAAAATAAGCACGTGGAATGTATATAAATTCTCAGTTCAAAAGTTGCTGCCATCAAGGGAGAGCCCTAAGTTATGCACTACCTTTATAAAAAAGTTTGTGGTTTGTTTCTGTTTCCCCAGGAATGCTGCAGCACATCTAATGAGCACACCCCTTAGCCTTTCTCTCTTGGAACAAAGCTTCCCTTTGCTGCTCGGGGCTCACACTCAGCTGACATGTGCACCAGAAACAAAACTGCTCTAAAAGTTTGGAAATAAGAATGTTCGATTTACTGCCTCTTTCTTTTCTTTTTTTTTTTCCTTCTTCCAAATACCAAGAGTCCATCTGCATTTTTATTTGAGACCTCATTGGCTGTTTTTGCCTACATTTGGTCACGCAGTAAAACCACTTTGCACAGCAGAGGAATCTACTAAAGGACACAGATTTAAGATAAAATCAGATTTTTAGGCAATAATCAGACACTAAATTCTATCCTGGAATGCAATGCAGCCCAGAGAGCATTTTTGTTTTCTTTACAACACCTGAAAAGTGTAAAATTCTTGACTGGCTTATGAAAGAGCAAAATAACCCGAGTTTGACAGGCAGCTGTCGTGAATAATATGAATTATTATTTCTCTTTACCTGAGCTGGGTGATTGTCAGAGCAGGCTGAGCTCTGGCTGTCCTGGGGTCCAGATGTCCAAACCCTTTGAATCCAAACCCTTGGGACAGGGGGCACCAGGAGGATTGCAGCCCAGGAGCTCTTCCTCCTCTGCGTGGAATGATGCACACACGGGCTTGGGAAGTGGCCAGGTCCAGCTGTTCAGGAAAGCTCCAAATAACAGTGTGAACACTCAGGATATCCAGGCCTTTTTAAAACAGATTAACCAAGATTCAGTGCCTCAAGGTACCTCTAAGTACTGACAAAAAAAGAAAAAAAAAGTTTAAATCTTTGTGTTAAGGTCGATATTTTGGGTTTATTAATATGTTGTGCTCTGTGCCAACAAAAGCACAATGCCATGGGTTTGGGCTGGGCTTACAATGAAAAAGAACAATGAATATTTATAGTTTTCATGTAAAAGATTGGTTAATGAATAAATGCAATTGATAATTAAGAATTACAAGTAAAGGTGTTCCTACCAACACCTCTGCCTAATGACATTTAAAACCTGACCTGCTCAATCACCAAACATTCCCAATAAAGCCACACTCAGATATTCTGAATAACCACGGAGATTTCAAATTTATGAAATCTTCAGGTTTAGTTATGATGAAATTTAAAACTCTCCAAAAAGCAGTGATGGCTTCAGAAATAATCTAAGTGTAAAGTGCATAGCTACACACTTGAAATGAAAAAGTATCAGTGAATGAGAAAGAAAAGATGCAATTTGTTGTTTCTCTATAAAATTCAAAACAATCAAATACATTTAAAATATTTTATACGCATACTTTACCATTTTTCTTATTCCTCAATTTAGATTTCACAATATGGTAATTATTAAAACAGGCCATTAAGTCATTTCTTCAAGCTCAGAGAACCAAAACAAACTGCTAAGACATGTTCCTTCTTTTTCCTTGCTTTAAAATCCTCTTTTATTGCAGCTATCAAAGTGTTACCATGCTGCTTTGTTTTCCTCTGTTCACCTCATGTGAAAACAAGCACCAAAAAAAAATGGGAGGAGGGGGAGAGAGGGATGAGGCAAAGCTCTGGTGGAGCTGCCATCTGATCTGAATCCTGATTGCCACCTGCTGCATCGTTTAACTGGAAACAAGACCTGAAATCTCCCTGGAGAACGGGTGGCTGTGATTTAGCTAACTGACATCTGGATGCTGCACACAAATAGAGCTGAGAGAACAGTTTCCTGGCGCTTCCAAGCCCTGCTGATAAAGGAAGCACTTTGGGCATTAAGGCTTCAGGTGCCTCATTACATCTCTATTGACAACTCCAATATTTTTTCCTGAAATCTCAAGCCAGCTCCTGCACAAACTCGTGGCACCATGCACACTTGACTCCTGTGAGGAATTTGGGAGGGGAGGTCTTTGTCTGCCTGGGAAAACACCCATAAACTGCACAGGTACAGATAACCCAGGAGCAGAAGGGTTTCCTTGTAAAAGTTGTACTTTGCAATAGGCATTCCTCATGTTCTAGCCCATATTTTGCAATAAAAACTACAAAGTCTCAAAAACCATATCTGTAAATGCAGGTTCATTCCATTATACACAGGTCCAAAACCAGATTAGCACAAACAGCAAATGCAGAAGGGCAGAAAAGTACAAATCACTGGAACAACCTGCCTAAAGTCTAAAATATCTTTACGCATTTTTTAATATTTCTTGTCACCAATATCAGCAAACATCATGAACAGAATCAGATTAAATTAATATTATTGAGCAGATCCTCTGCTCTTGACAAATAAACCCACCTTGTTCAGCAATTCAGCAGAGGAAAAAAAAAAGACTTTTTTATCAACATCAAAAAGTCTTACTAGAAAAACAGAGGGGATGAATACTCAGGACAAAGTTTAGCTGTTGAAAAACTTAACAGCCTAAAGCATAGATTTACACCAAACACCTGTAAAAGTACAAAATGATGCACTGCTAAAATGTAAAATTTTTTTGCTTATGATAAAATCACTTGGAGATAGAATTTTTGTGGCACAGCTGAACAAATTTAAAGAGTTTCAGCACAAATAGTTTCATTTTCTAAATATATAGGATACAATTTCTCTATATATTTCTAAATATATAGGATAAATAAAATAAATGGAATCTACCCTCTTAAAAATAAAAAACTCAAACAGATAAATGCATCTTAAAGTCAGTAACAAGTACAGAACCCTCACTCCATCAAGCTGTTACCCAGATTTATGGAATTAAGAGATTCATTCAGAAGCCTTAATATGATAATGCATTAATATAATGGAGCATTGTGTCTCAATAGCACTACGGGACAGCTCCAAAAATGCAAAACAAAATTAAGCTGCAATCTAATTTGTTAAATTCCATTTAGTCAGGTTTGTAAAGTCTTTTCTGCCGACATCAGCTGTTTTGGTTGCCAGTTAGTAAAACGCTGCTAGGAATGCAAGGAGAGGTGAAGGCACATGCACAGCCACAAAGCACAGACCTCTGCAGCAAATAAATGCTGGATAGAAGGAATCCCAATGAACTGGGCATGACTCAAACACTGAAATCCTCTAATTTCTCAAAAGTTTCCCAAATTTCCATCATCACAGGTTTCTCACATTAATGTGATTGGTTCACTTCTCAGAACTGCTCAGAAAATCATAAAAGCAGTGAATGTGCTCTCTGAGTAGGCAATAGGAACTGGGAATTTTCTGCTCAGGGGAAAAAACAGAGGGGTGCCTGGAAAACACAAATCTTGATGCTTCCAATAGAGCAGAATACATGAGCTTGAAGTGGATTTTCCCAGGTCTGTTTAAAATTACAACGGGCCAATTCCGTTTACTCTGGTGAGTTCCTCAGTTACAAAGCTGCTTAGGAATTTCTTGGCTCTGAGCTGCAGCTCAGTGCTATTTATGCTTATGGCTGATAACTGAAACTGACTGGGCTACAATGTGTTGGATGCATCTCAGAAGTCTAAAAAAACGTCATTTTTTTTGCTTTGATAGTCCAGAATAGTTCCACTAACATCTAGATCAGCAGAACCAAGGGGACAGCGATGAAAACGTCTCATGGAACAGAGCAGAAACCCCAAGGACACCACCAGGAGCTCTGAGGAGCTCACTGGACATCCTTGCAGTGAGATGAGAACTACTCCAGCACCATTACTGATTTTAAACTCCTTATTAAATCATTTCAGCTCATGGCAGGGACCCCATGTGGCACAGGGGGAGTGTGACAGCATCACAGGGGTCTGAGGGTGAGGGAAGAGACGAGGATCTGACTCCATGTTTCAGAAGGCTGATTTATTATTTTATGATATATATTACATTAAAACTATACTAAAAGAATAGAAGAAATGATTTCATCAAAAGGCTAGCTAAGAATAGAAAAAGAAGAAAGGATAACAAAGGCTTTTGTCTCAGAGTCCGAGCCAGCTGGGCTGTGATTGGCCATTACTTAGAAACAACCACATGACACCAATCACAGATGCACCTGTTGCATTCCACAGCAGCAGATAACCATTGGTTACATTTTGTTCCTGAGGCCTCTCAGCTTCTCAGGAGAACAAACTCCTAAGGAAAGGATTTTTCAGAAAATATCATGGCTACAGGGGAGGAATGAGCTGCCTGGGGCAGGAGTGGCAGGGCTGCTGCAGGCAGCAGCTCCCAGCCCTTGCCAAGATGCAGCTCCTGGTGGCTCTGTGGGACACCTGAGGGGATGGGAGGGCTGCTGGTGTCACAAGGGGCAATCCCACTGCTCCTGGACTGGCCACACATTCATCTGACCTCTCAAGCAAGCTGCTCAGCTTCTTGCCAGAAATATAACAACTCAGAAGGGAGAAAAGGTGACAAGTATTGGAGTTGACACGGGAGAGGCTGGAGAGGTGCCTGGACTGCAGGATGAGGGAGAGGAAGCCCAGCAGGAAGCTGCAAGCTGTTAGGTGAACTCAGGTGTCACCAAACTTCACGCTTCAAGACCGAGGTTAAAATTGCTATTTGAACAATTCATTATTTCAGGCACACGAGCACTCCCAGGGAAATGAAACAAAAGCAGTGAACTTCATTTAAATACAGGCTGGGAACAACTGCCAAGAGGAACAAGGTCAGCATCAATTCCCCTGATCATATCCCTCAGAGCTGTAAAGTACACGCTGCTTTTATCTCCTAACAGTCTAACTGATTAATATGACGAGCTAAAATTGCCAGCCTCCATGGGATGGAGAGGAACAGAGAGATGTGAACATGTGCTGAAAATTAAAAGGTGCTAAGAAACGAGCAGGCCATTCCCCCAAGTCTGCAGAAAGAACAACTTCTGGCAGCCAAATTCTGAATTGTGGCTCCCAGGCTCATTGCAGAGTTGCCAATGCCGTGCCAGACATGAAGACAACTTCACTGGCACTGAGGTGCTTTGTTTTCAACAAGACTCTTGGGCTGATGGAACATGAGACAGAAGAAATTCCATCTTTAGTCACAACATCACGCCAGCCCCACCACGCTCAAAACAACCAGAAAAAGGAGAGAGCTCATGGCTGGCACTGAGATAACTCAACCATTGGCTTCTTCTCTTCCCATTTTCTCAGCATGACCCAAAATACCTTGGTGTAATACTGGTTCTTGTCAAGAATACTGCTGAGAGCTCAGAACTTTTTTATCAAATAGATTTACTGAGAAGCTGGGAACAAATCCATTTAGATGAATTGTAAAATGAGGGCTTAGCATTCAGTGACACAAAATGACAGGCACATGCTGAAATGAACTAACCCCACTGGCTTGGATGTAATACCCAGTGTCTTTAAATGTATCATCCCTCCATTTCTAAAATTATTTAAAAAGAAAAACTCCTAAAATGTCATGAAAGTAAAGGAAGGGGCTGAAAGTAGAATTGAGCTCCTCATTCTGGTTTTGATTTCTTAGTGATCTTAGTAAATCACTAACTCATTCTTCACTTTCTGCCTCATAAAGCTGAGAAAAAAACCTTGATATATACCTGACACTTTTAATATGAAAAGCACTTTAGAGAAGCTTTTTGACACAGGATGAAAGATTGTACTTTGCCATACAGAATAGCTGTATTACCTGACATGCTCATTATACACTGTCAGAGCCCAACAACTTTCAGAATATTTTCCTTTTATTATTCCTCACTCTTCAGCTGTGTTCAGTAATTACAGATGGAATTCTGCAGATTGGTTTAGTGACTTAGGAGAGTACTTTTCCCCAGAAATCCAGATAAACCTGCTTCTCAACTGTTCAGAAATGTTTTCACAAGAGTCTTGCAGGATTTGGGTAAAGGTTTTTGTAGCGCAGCCTTCTCAGCCCACAGAGCAGTGAAAAAAGGAACCATTCCTATTTAAAAATCTCTGGCATTCCTTAATGCCACAAACAGAAAATAACCCAAATTAACTGTATTTCCTGTCTGGCATCACTAAACACTGCACACATCCGCACAAGCAGCACTCACAGCACAAACACAATTATTTGTCATTTCTACTCCTATGTTCTAGGTCACAACCCAGAGTGGGTTTTGCTCCTTCTCCCTTTTTGCCTCTGCTGCACAAGGTGAGATGCCCACACTGTGAGCAGCACGTGATTATTTGTGCAGCACACCCCAGCCCAGCTCCCCTGGCTGTGCTCACAGCACTGGAATTTCTCTGGAACCACTTCTGGCACACTTCAGACCCGCTCTCCTTCAGCAGAGATTTCCCTGCCCATTTCAGAAACAATCAGCTGCACATTTATTTGACTACCTGCCCTGCCCTTCAGAGCAGGATAATGCTTATAATGTTTAAAAAATAATTATTGCCATGCAGGATAATGACATTCCAAGGGGAGGCAAGTGCTGCTCTCAAAGGCTTTTGGGAATCATTTCAGCAAGCCAAACAATGCCAATGAACTGACATCACTCCCAAAAATACCTCTTTGTGTGGCAGTGAAGTGATGCCCAGACACACCAAACAAGGGGCTGTGTGTTCCTGGGGGTGGCAGACACCCATCTGCTCCTTTCACTCTGCCAAATCCAAGGGCCTTTATTCAAAACAGGGCTTGGGTTATGCAATTTGCCAGACTCTGCCCCTTTCCTGCTCCTCACACAGAGCCACACTCACGTCTGGAGGGATGGGGAGAAAAAACCTGCTTCTCCCACTGGCTCTCACAGGAAATTTAGCCAAAACACACAAATTGCTGCTGAAAGTTCTGAGAAAATTCATGGCTCTGTGCATTTCTGTTTCTTAGCTCCTCATGCCAGTAAGATTACTGATTTTCCCCAGAGTGAAAGTCATTGCAGAGAACAACTTAGCCAAGTGCAGAGGAACCTCAAGGGATGGCCCCTGATGAAGATTTGGCTCCTGGTGAGGATCTGGCTCCTCACAACCACCCTATCTTGGAGCACTGTGGGGAAATCTTTCCAGCACAGGATGACCCAAATATGGACTGGAGATGAGCTCTGAGCTCTGGGACTCCTCACACCCAAAATCCCCACCTGAGGCTGTCCCAGGCCTGGGAACACATCCTAGGGTTAATTTGGGTAATTCCGTTCAAATGCTGTGAATGTTTGGTGTCTACCAAGAAGTTCCAGATCCCAGAACTATTTCAGGACTAATTAATTGCTGGTGTTATGTTTTGCATTTTTTCCATGCATTAAAAAAAATACTTAATGATTATCAATAAAACAGAAAACGCAAAAGAAAAAGCTTTTCAAAGACTGCACAGAAAAAATTGATATATAGTTAAAGTAGGGGGAAAATGGAAAGAAATAGTGACTTTTAAAAATATATTGGACTGAATATATTTTAAAAAGTCATTATTTTAAAATACAGAATACACAGCAGTGAATAAAGACCAGTGTCTGTTATATTATGGTAATATATATATTATGGTAGGAGCTCATGTTGTCCCAAAGTTTCTGTTGGTTAATAGTTTAGCCTTAAGGTTCTGTAGGAAAAAAAAAAAAAGAAAAATTGTTTAATTTAGGAAGTAAGAGTAACTCCTTGTTATAAACAACATGCACTCTGGGGCCAAGATAATTTCACTGTGCACTTGTTATTTAAATGAGTGCAGTGTCTCCATATGGCCATATGGATGTGAGATATATGTTACGTGCTCAAGGGGCACTGAAGGATTTAAAGTACATATGTTAACAAATAATGCTGAGTTGGCACCCAGCATTGCTGTCCTCACCATGGCAAATAGTAACCTGCTCCATTTTTTCATTTGTTATTTTCCTTAGAAGTGTTTCTAAGAGCTGAAAAGCACGTGGGGACTTCACAGAGGCTTTACTGCATAATCAAGTTATTTCAAGAATTACACAACTGGAAGCATCATACCTTTGTCTATGTTCTTCCAATCAAAACCAAGCCCAAGTTCCATATATAACTATAAATACTGGTTAAATTGAGAATTCCCAGAAAATCTTCCCGGTATTAACACTTCTCATTTATTATGATACTATGTTAATTCATGCCAGATGGAGACGATTCAAATGTTCATGACTTGTACTTGTCACGAACATATGTTCCTGGAATAATGGAGTGGTTTCATAGCAAACAACATCCCATATTTAAAGACCTGTGATGAGGCTCATAAAAGAAGAAAAAAATAAACAGAGAAGGGCACAGCTGGAAAACAACAACAAAAAAAATCAGGTTCTTCACTACCAAGAGGATTATGGAGGGCAATGCATTCTCTGCACACTCCTGACCCTACACTGGGCACAGCCCTTTAACACAGCCCACCCAAACATGTGGAAGGGAACACTTTGTATTTCCTGACTTCCCCACATCACAGCAATTCTTGTATATTCAAGGCAAGTACTTCCATTACAGGGGAAAGCAAGATAAAAACCAGATCTTCCCAATCCTGCATTCCAGTTCGAGGCCTGCCTTGTAGAAGTGCCCAGGGTGGAGATGCCAAGGTCGTGCCTGGGAGGTGACAGTGACAGGGCCCCAGTGGAGGCAGAATTTGGGCCTTGCTGCTCTAAACCCAGGGAAGGCATGGCCAGGGTTAATAAAGGCTTGATCTCGCAGTGCTGCCATTGATTAAGCTACCAGAAAGATGGGCTGTAGAAAAAAAGTATCTGTTATTTATTTTGAAAGTATTCTGCTTAATTAAGAAAATAGATTTCTCAGCTTGTTGCCATGATGCTCTTGCATTATGAGCCCAATTCCTCCTCCCCACCTATGTACCAGTGTAACTTTCCTTTCCCCTATGTACCACAGCTAACTTCTACCTGCTTCCTTTCCAACACAGGAAATTACTGCTTTGGGGTTTTGCCCTAAATTGCAAAGCAAACAACTCCAACTAATTTTGTTGCACACAGGCTGGTTTCTGCTTCTAAAAATATGATCTGACTAGTTAAATGTTCTTTATTCCCCTTTTAAACAGAGACAGAATTATTTTTGCTAATGCAATGAAAGGTTACAGAATGCCTTCCTCAGGTTTTTACAGGACATTCACAAACTCCAAACCTCACTCCTGTCCTGTCATACCCAGAACAATCAGAATTTGCAAACTCTTTGTGCATAGGTTTGAATGTGAAGTTTGAAAAACGAGAACAAGGGATGATAGATTAATTTTGGGGGAATAAAACAGCAGCAGAGTTGAAAATGTCATGGGATGGATTGAGAGGTGGGGGACAGGTACAAGTGGGAAGACAGAGAAGAAATCCATGAAGGAAAGGATCTCACACTCCAATGGATACCAAAGACGAGGTAGGAGCAGTTATGGAAATATATTTAGATGGAATGAGCAACAAAGGAATAATCTCGACATTTCTTCCACAACACAGAAGTTGCTTACAAAAGAAAGAAATTGTAATTGACAAAGGTAAAAAGGCACTTTTGTTTCAAAACAAAAACACTAAATTAATTGAACAGACTGAACTGCATGTCACACCAAGAGTTTTAAGCTTTAAATTTCAGATGTGCAGAGATGTTAAAAATCAAGGACACAATCTTTATCCTTATGCGCTGATAAAATTCTGCAAGAAAACCTGATTTGAAAAAAAAAAAAAAACAAAACAAACAAAACAAGCCTTTGTTTTCTTTATTTTTGCCTGCTGGGGAAGTGAAAAATATAGAAAGCTGACGTGTTTATATTCAGAGGCTCCACAAATTCATTTGACTGATTAAATCAATTTGTAGCACAGTAATAGGCACCATCTTTTAGGCAGCTCAGGTCAGGATACCACCCATTTTGGAAGGGCAAATGGGAGATAGGAAAAGACAGGAAATAAGGACTTGGATTCTGAATTATCATGACAGAGCAAGCTCCTGCAGCCTGCAAAGATTGTTATAATATTTATTGATTTCTGCCAGTGGTAATGGCAGCGTGCTCCCCTCTGAGCTGACTCAATGGGCACAGAGAGTGAAAACCTGTTGGGTGAGATAATAAAATGTGCATGTGTTCAGCCTGATAGCAGTAGCCCTGGTGATAATCCTATGAATTCCCAAAATATGTTCCAGCATGATTCAGAGGACAAGTATTACATCCTGAACAGAAGAAGAAGGGGAAAACAAGACGTGGCAGGGGCAATGACCAAAACCTCCAGCCTAAAAATGGATATAAAAACCTCTACACAACTGTTTCCTTCAGAGAGAAAAGATAAAAAAAAGAAAAGAAAAAAACAACCTAGAAGCAGACTCAGAACAAGCAAGTATTCAGCCTTCAGTCAACTATAATCTAATAATCCCCATCACCAATAAAACACACATGAGCTTTAATTTGTCTCTGTCGAGTCTGCTTTGTTTACAAGCCCTGAGAATGGTCTCCAAACCTTCCCATGGCTAAACCAGATCAAATATGCTCTTGAATGTAAAGGATAATAGTGCTGACACCCTAAATATTTTGGGTTTTCCTATATTGTAAGAGCTGCTGTGAAAAAAAGAATCAAGAGATGCAATAATTTCTGTTCCCATTTGCACTCACCCATTACTTCAGGAAATGGCAGGTTCCTGTTCAGTCTCCTGAAAGAGTGGAGAAATTAAGGAAAAGTTGAAAATATTTTGCATATTCTATAGAAATGGTGTGCTAATGTTACTTATACCTAGAATATGTTATGTGGATTCATATAAAAGTCCTATATATATATATATACATGCACATGTATAAAAACAAGCAGCTTTTTCCATGGGTAGTGCTACTTATTTTGTTATGAAACAAGAATTTTTGAAAAGACCCAAAAGCTACTGTCAGCAACCGTCCGGAAAAAGAAATGTATTCTTCTTGTTCTTTTTTTAAAAATGATTTGTTCAATCGCTTTTTACTACAGACCATTTAACTTGCTCTCTCCTCCAGTGACAGAAGACAAATCAAAAACTGTCAGGTATTTTAAACTGTGATCTGCACTACACTTGAAGTTTGAACTGCAGCTCAGAATCATTGGACTCAGACCTACAATTGTTGCTATTCCTAGACATGTCACAAAATCCAGCCCTGCTTGAGGGATACAGATTCTGCCTAATTCAAAAATAGGACAAAACCTTGTTCAAGGCAAAGGAGCCCTACAAAGCCACAGCACCTGTGAACAATCCCCAAAGCAATGTGTCCCCATTCCCAGAGCTGGGCACATTCAGCCAAGCCCAGCAAATGCTTGTTTTACCTGTGCAGCTCTCAGCTCCTTGCCCCTCAGACAGTAATGTGTTCTCTGACCTTTCCCTTGGTCCAGTTCCCAGCCTGATTCCCAGGTTCACCCTGAAGCTCTTTGCTGCACTCGCTGCCTTCCCTTTTCCCAGAAGGGAAAGAAGATCTTTGACATCTTCCCAGAAAAATGCACCTTCCCCTTCTGCAGCCACATTCATCCCCTGGCTGAGGTCTCACCCTGCTAATCACACCAACTCAAGGAGTGGCTCCCACCTCAGATGTGACTTTTCTGTCTTTTCCTGTCTCTGCAATCAGTTTTCCAACCAGTTCTGAGGCAGTAGGAACTCTCAGTAGCAGGAGATCCTGGCTGTGCCCCATAAGGGATGTTCTGAAGCGTCTGACAAGTGCAAGGAAAAAACTTGCAAATCAATGCTTCTGGAAGGACTGACTCTGTGTGACCCTTCAAAAAGATTCTGTGTGACTTTTCCTGTCACTGCTGAACATCCAGATTGCACCAAAGGAAAAATATTCCAAAGGACAAACCCATCAGAAGTCGAAATTCTTTATAGATTGCAATAAACCAAACCTATACCCCAAGTCTCACACAGTTCATCTTCCATCTTCTCTTCAGTGAATAAATCAGTGTTACTAAGCACAGTGAAAAGGTGAAAAAGGACATTGCACTTTGTTTGAAATATACTGCCCATACTCCATTTTACATTCCTTTTGTTATTCAGTGAGTAATGTTTTACTGCACCACTTGCCCAGATTAAGAATGTTTCAGTCTACATACTTATCATTTAAAACCACGATTCCCCCAAAGGGAGCACGATGGGAGAACATGATGTTAATTAGCCTTATGGCATTATATCCCAATCCTGCTCTTGCTACACCGCAGTTGCTGCATTCCCAATGCCTATTCCTTCAACCTCTCATGAAAAGGATCTGCACTTAGTCAACTCAGAGCATATTACTTTCCCATAAGGGAAAAAGACTCATGTAAAATGTACCGACCTGAAGTGAACACCACTAAAACATTAATGCTCTGTTCTTTAAATAGGCTTCCCTTTCATGCTCACTTTATCCCGGTGCCATGCGAAACTGCTCGACATGTTTTGTTTGGCTGCTGTTTCAAAGACTGCAAATTCTACTCGGTCCAACTTCCAGGCCCCTGCAGCCCATTCATCCAATTAAAGGACTGTGGAATGAAAACAGAAAAAGCGCTTTGTGGAGCTTCAGAAATATTGTCCCTCAGGAAGGCTGCCTGCAAAAAGCGAGCAAACCCATTGTGCAAACTGGTGCATTGCAATAGAATAAAATTGCTCCTCAAAGTCTCTTTATCCAACATGGATTACTGACTCCTGATAGCTGTAGGTTAGTTGAAGGTAGAGTCTATCGGAGTCAGGAAAGCTCTTATTACCTTTTATTATAACACATCCTCCCCCCATAATCTATAAAAGAGCCTCTAGGAGCCCATTCACTTCTGCACCTCTTCGCCGCCTTTCAGTTTCAATAATGCTGAGTACAATTCAGGACTCTTTGCAGTCCACTGTAGTTTCCATATGCATTCACAGGCTAAATATTCCTAAAATGCCCTTGGGAAAGGCAGGCTGCCATTTATTATTCCAGATTTCTAGGAGCTGGAGCCCTTGCAGCTCCCTGGGAATATTGTTTCAGACAGTTCTGCTAAAACCTACAACCTTACCTCTTGATCACACTAAGTGAAATTAATTATCATGCAAAGTTCCTTGTGATACCCTTTTCCATGCATTAGTAATATAAATAAAGAGCAGAGGAAGACATTTAAAGTGGGGCTGACAAACAAATGCTAAAGACCAAGTTTTTATGATTACGGAGCCAAGATTTGAGGAAGGTCACAGCAATGACTGCAGAAAACTAATTATGCACTGCTTCATGCTGATTGAAAACTCAGGAATGCTGCTTGATCATCCATATTTCAGACACACACACACACACTCTTCAAAGTGAGCTGCATGAACTCATCCTCCTTCTTGTTAGGAAAGAGCAGAAAAAGACAAAAATTGAGCTACCACTCCTATATGCCAGCCTTCAACACATTCACAGGGTTTTGGTCACCCTGAAATTAATTCACTCCCTTTGATCGAGAACCAGAGCATGCCCCCTTTCTCCCTGCCCACAAACTGAACCAGTGGTCACTCAAAAAAATGGATTCACATTTAGACTGGTTTGAATGCATCCCAAATTTCCAAGGATTTTGATACAAACCTGAAGAATTTTGCAGGTGAATCAAATGTAAAAATTGTTTGCTACCACTGTGTGGTACCCACATTTCTTGGGTAATACTGGGGCAGCTGGTTTGGATGCTGCTCTTCCACTGGAGTTAGCAAGTGTTTCCAAAAACTATCTTCACATGGCTTTCCTTCTCTTTTTCCCATATTCTCAAACGAGATTGATGCCTCACCACACTTCAGCGCTGTCACTTGAGATCTGGGAGAGTGATTTGCCAAAACAAATCATATCCTGATATGGAGAGAACCACTCACTTCCTGCAGGCTTTAAACTTGTTAATTATCAGCAGAAATGATGATCAGAATCCTGGACTCCTCATCTGTGTGTAACAAACAAGATTCTTGGCAGAACTTCTTGGCTGATGTGAGAGGAGGGAAACCCCAGTGGTCCTGTCTGCATTCCTCACAAATTTGTTCATGGAGCTGTCACACGCTGGCAAGAAATGCCTTTTTCTGTTCCAGTGCATTTGTATCAGTTTTAACCTTGCATTCAAGAACCTCTTGCAGCTTCTCAAAGACCAATATCTCCCCCTTTTCTTTAACATGTAAAAGGAAAATGTAACATTGAGAATATATTTCCTTTTTTCCCATATATCATGGCCATTTCAATATCAGACAAGGTTTTTTAATTAATTTTCCAATTTTCCAATTGGCAATTACTAACCCAAAAGCATTGATTAAGGGAAAGATTAAGCTAAGAACTAGCTTAATTGAATTCTTACTCTTATAAATTTGCTTGCTGTTGAAATTTGTCATTATTTCATATTAAAGGAAGGAAGGTAACTTTCTTACCAGCAAGTCATAATTATAGCTTTTATACACATGTCTAGGTTGATATATTTAACAATTTAATTTAAATATGCACTTAAACATCTGGATTCTTTCCCTGAAATTTGTCATGACAGTTTTTAAAAATTACTGAAAAACTTTTGAAGTGAATCTTACACCCTTATTTTCTCTATCCTGGTACAATATGAATAAAAAAATCACTCCAAATTATTTGCTAATTTCTTAATTCTAAATGACCTTATAATACATGTACATGCATATAAATATTTGATTTATAGAATTTGCCTTCTCAATTGATGAAGTTCCTGATTGTCCATGCACCAGTGACAACCAATACAAACACAGAATATCAGTACCTAAAAAAGGCAGCAGGAGTAGAGTTCAAGTTCTCATAAATAAATATCAACTATTTAAATTTATATCTCAAGTAACTCAAAATACAGGTGGTCAAGTGAGAACCTATTTTTCTGTCCAATGGCTCTTGTTCATCATGTTCTTCCTATCCAGCTATGGAAGAGAAGCCAATAAATCTTCATCTTCAAATGAGATAAACCAGAGGAAAATAAGCAGCTTGAAAATTAAATACTTATTTACTCTTTACTGTATGACAAGTTAAAACAGGATTCTTCTTTCAATGAAGCAAATTATGGCTAAATTACCTCCTTTAATATCTTAAATGACAAGAAAACCCAACATAGTGAACCATTAAAAAAAATTAAAAGTGTAAAGAAAGCATTTGTTAGAATAACATTTCCTGTCAAAGGTTTTGGACCTGCACATCAAACAGCTGCCCAAGCTAAGAGGAATCCCATTCCCATTTCAGAGATCCATTTCCACTGCAGGATCCCTCCTCCCCATTCTCCTTTTGCAACTTCTCAGAGCTCCCCTGGGCAGCTGGGCCAAGTCACTGCTCCATCAGGCTCTGCAGCAGCAGAGTTTCCTCTCAGATGAACTCAAAAGCAAATGTAATAACTATGGAAGCACTGAACTGCAAACCTGAGCACGCTCGAGGCTCAGGAAGAGATGAAACTTTATAGTCCCACATATATTTATTTGGGAATTCCAGGAGCATTAGGTCCCAAGATAAAAAATATACTCTAGCTCCTTTCTCTTATTTTGGTGCTTACATTCTTGCTGCATTTAGGGTAATACAGAAATATTTTTCCTGGGGACAGGATGAAAAATGTTCTCCAGAACCAATTGTTAAATGTATAAGAATTAAATCTTATTCTGAGCTGCTGGAAAAATGATTCACCAGTCTCACAATAAAATTAATGAGTTGAACAATTTAATCTGTTAATATATGGAATCCTCAGAGCAGGAGCTTTCACTGTCTTCAGCCAGACCTGTAGGACAAGAACACTTTCTAAAGAAAGCAGGGCTATAAACACAAACTTGGCATGTCAGCTACCAAGTGGCATTATCAAATAATGACCTTTTTCATCTAGGAGCACCTCCTGACCTCTCAGACTTTGGGGCTGCGTGCTGAGTGGATGGGGTTTGCAGAGCTGACAGTGAAGCAGGAGCAGGATGATGCCCTTAATCACATGAAAGCAGCAGGATCACCTCCAGCACCTGGCAGAGAGCTGCCACAGCACCAGCTCAGTCAGGACAAAAGGGGATCTGCTCTCTTACTTTGCTCACAGTTGGAGCTGGAAATCAGAATTTTTGACAGCCCCCTTGCTCGAGTTCTTGTATCATCAGCTGGGAAAACTTTAATGCACCAAGTGGAAAAGAGGAGCTGTGAAATTACTGAAATTACCACGATCCCAGAAGCCACAGGGACACAGTCGCCCTGGCCACTGCTCTGCAACCAGCCCCATCCTCTGACAATCCCTCCACACCCTCAGCTCCCTGTCCTGCCCTAAATTCAGCCCAACCACAGGGATTCATGCAGCCAAGATAATCAATAATCACTGCCATGCTGCCTGGAGTTGGCTGGGATGGGAGACATTTTCAGTCAGCAAGCAACCAAGCCATTCCATGCACCACTTCCAAATCATTTTAGCCACACTAAATTAATTTAGAGATAACGAACAGCATAGAAGGGTGAACTTCCAAATTATTACCAGAATTCCACAGTAATTTCTCAGTAAGTTTTTGCAAGAAGCACGTGGGACACGTACTCAATCCCTTTTCTTTGACATTATTTCTGTGCTCAATTTCTGTTTGCAGCCTTTTGAATTCTCTGCAAACAGTGGAGTTGGGAATACAACAAAGAAACAGGATCATGTGTGAAAAGTGCTAAAACTGTTTTAAAACCAAGCTTAAATATTATATATATGTATTTATATATATAAGATATTTATAAATAAAAATTATGGAAAATGTCATTTCCTTACCATAAATTTATAATCTGATAGAAGGCAAAAATCAGCCTCTATGTTGTTAGGAACTTCCAGATCTTTTTGTTAAAAATGGATTTTCTGTTTTTCTTTTCTTTATGAAAATGTGCCCTGGAAATCTGGACTATAATATCATGGCAGTTAAATGGCAGTGATTTAAAACCCCTGTGTATTCTTATCACCTATCTGTCCTCTCTTTCAGCCTAGTCCTGATTAGGGTTTCCATCAGTTTTCAGGGTTCAGCACAGCTGAGTTTTTTTATTTCTCAGCCTGCTGAGAAGGAGATTCTGCTGCCTCCAAGCCCCTTTTCCCTATCACAATGTGCTGCGAGACCTCTCCTGGCATCTCACTCCCTTTTTCTGTTCTGAAAGGGCTTGTCAGGCTATGAGATGTCATGCACCAAGTCATTAAATTTCCTTTTTTTGTGCCTCCAGCTTGGAAGAAGGTTTATGCAGCAACAACAGTCTGTGTTCTTTTGCATTGTTTTTTTTTTTTTTTTCTATTTATTTGTGTTGTGTTTCTGCCACAGTGACTTAATTTGTGCAACTGACAGTGTTGTCTCACCCACCTTCCTGCTGCCAGCAGGAAAGGAATTAATGCCTGGCACTGATGGCTGCTGGTGAGTTTGTAAGGCTAAACTCTGGTTTTATTTAACTCAATTTTATTCTTTCTGTTCTGTCCTCTAGGACTGGCATTAATGCCCCAGAGGCAAATGAAATGCAGTGTTCCAAAACTACTTATTTGCTATGTGATTTATTTGCTACATAAATGTTTTTCATTCTTCTCTACCTCTCAGCAAGCAATCCATAGCTGGGTTGTTTTTGGTTGGTTTTTTTTTGAGAAACAAGCAAATGTTATGTATTACACAGCATCAGAAACCTCCTTTTCAATTGCATAAAAGAGGAAATGTGAAGGGAGGGGGAAAAGGAGGATTTCACACACTGCAAATTTCTCAGATCACTCAGAGCTCTGGTAGTGAAGGGATGGAAGCCTCCATCTCAGTTAGGCTGCCCTCTGCCACTGCCTGCCTGGTTACACTCCCCTGAAGTTCCCAGGTTATTCTCAGTAAAAGTTTCTCGGTTTGCAATCACTGCTTTTTATGTAAATAATTCCAAATTCAGTGTGGGACACAGAGAGAAAAGCTGCTAACTGTCTCGCTGGTAAAGACTCTCAAGATGGGTCTTGGGAGATCCAGATTAAATCTCTAAAACGACAAATATTAGCAGGACGAGGATTAATTCAGAGTAGCAATTTCTCATGATCACAGGTATTCTGAGCTGGAAGGGACCCACAGGGATCAAGTCTCACTGCAGTGAGTGGTGCATGCAGGATGAAACCCACAAACCCTGCTGTCAGCCCCATGCTCTAACCAAGTGAGCTGATGTGGCCACTGAAACGTGAGATATTCCTAATCTAATTGATATCAGAGAGTTTGGGGTTGAGCTAGTCAAACCTCCCATGCAAAGATGCAAAATAATGCAAAGAGCTTTATCCTTTTCCCTGCAGTGCAGGGTGGGATGAGATAAACCAGACAATGCACCAGAAGCGAGCTACTAACAAGCACCAAACAGGTGACTTGGATCTTCTCCCTTCCCTCACTAATCCCTTCACCCAGTTCCCTTTCTCCACTGCTGACAGCTTTCACTGAGATTGCTTTCCCAACCATCTCCACCCAGTGTGAGCCCATTTTGTGTCCCCCACTTGGGCACAGCAGAGCTGAGCATCCTTTCAGAGCCCCCAGAGCCCCTGGCAGTGCCCAGGCTGTCACCATCACATTTTCTGAAAAATCTCTTTGCCCAGGATTTCTCTTCTGGGAAGCTGAGAAGTCTCAGGAAAACAATAATTATCTCATCTGCTTCTCCTGCGTTTTGCTGCTTTGGAATGTGGCTGGAGATTGTTTATCCAATATGTGAATCGTTTTATTTATTGGCCAACCAGGGCCAAGCTGTGTCGGACTCTGGAAGGAGTCATGAGTTTTCATTATTATCATTTATCCTTCTGTAGGTATCCTTTCTGTGACCGTGTGCACAGGGGCCCGAGGATGAGGGAAGAGACGAGGATCTGACTCCAGGCTTCAGAAGGCTGATTTATTATTTTATGATATATATTACATTAAAACTATACTAAAAGAATAGAAGAAAGGATTTCATCAGAAGTCTGGCTAAGAATAGAAAAAGAATGAATGATTACAAAGGCTTGTGTCTCGGACAGAGAGTCCGAGCCAGCTGGACTGTGATTTGCCATTAATTAGAAACATCCACATGAGACCAATCACAGATCCACCTGCTGCATTCCACAGCAGCAGATAATCAATGTTTACATTTTGTTCCTGAGGCCTCTCAGCTTCTCAGGAGAAAAAAATCCTAAGGAAAGGATTTTTCAGAAAATATCATGGCTACACCTTTCTCTATTCTTTATTATAGTTTAATGTAGTATTCTTTAATATAATATAGATCAAAAAATAATAAACTAATCTTCTAAGAAGATGGAGTCAGATTCATCATTTCCTTCCAACATTGGGGCACCCCAAAAGCACAACAGCACCAGCAGGGAGGAGAAGTGGAGCAGCTCCATTTCAGCCAAGCCTGAGGAGCTGCAGAGCCCATCCCCAGTGCCTCTGCTGCTCCCCCAGCCCAGCAGCTCTGTCCTGGCAAGGGCAGAGCTGTGACTGTCCCAAAGTTGATGTGACACCACGGGGGGACAGGTCTGCAAGACTTGTCTCAAGTTTCAGGTCTTGTGTGCCCTGAGCTGACAGGCTGAGGAGAGCTGCACCACAGGCAGCAGGGGTGGGTCAAGCTCTGCTGCTGGGACATCACACTGTGAAGAAAAGCACTGGAGGGGGGAATCTTTAACATAAAAAAAAAAACAAAAACTACCCAAAGTGTCTTGTCTTTAATTCAGAAACGTGATTAGAGACTCAACAGTTGCTTCTAAGGTGACACAGTGGAAGGGCTTGCTAAGGATTATACAAGACGCACACACTCACCAAAAAAAAGGTCAAAAAAGAAAGAAAATGTTCTTTCCAGGGCATCTGGGCAATGCTGAATAACACAGAGCAGCAAACACAAAACCTGATAATTTAAAATGTAAGACAATAAAATGAAGCAATTCTTCAGTAAACATATTATATCTAACACTAGAAACAATTAAAAATCAAGGTTAAGTGAAAAAAGATTCAACTAATATGCATTAAGAAATAAAAATATCCCCTAGAAACTCCACATTCACACAAATATAATTTCTTGTGAAGAATAAATTGATTCCCTTCTAACTGCTTTTGTTGCCAAAGACAGAAAACCTCTGGAATACTTTGAAGAGTTCAGTGCACCTAATTATGAGTTTTTTAAGCTACAAATCCTGACTGTCCAGCAGATGGTAACCATACATTCGAGTCTTTTAATTATTCAAAAAAATTCAAGTTGGCAAGCCTGTCATCTCTGACGAGGAGAAGCTGAGGGAAGAGCAGCAAGTCAAACCGTGATTTAAGGTTTTTTTAACCCATTTTTAAAGTGAATTCCCTTTGGAAAAAAACTTTGACAAGTTTGAATAAAAGAGAAACAAATGTTGAATTATAAGTAATTATTGTTTTGGTTATTGAGGTCTATTTTGTGACTACAATATGTTCTCATCTCTGCTGCTAAACTGACAATTCCTTTGCTAAAAAGCACTGTGTCAGCACAGAGATATGATCAGCACTCCAAACCCACCCAGGCATTTCAGACTTCCCTCTGCTGTGCCTCTATTCCCCCTCATTTCAGTTTTAAAAGAGTGAAAAAATGTTTAATTTTCTCAATGGAATATATTATAAAAGCTTCTATAGCAGCTTCACCAAACAGAAGGAGAAAAGCTGGAATACTTTCATGTTTAAAAGCACTGGGCTCATTCATGAATGGCTTCCATATTTACAGAGGTTTTTATTTTATTTTACTGATTTCTTCCAGCTGAAATTGTTGAAAAGCTTTCACCTTTTCTTCATGGGACAGCACAGAAGGCAGGAGGAGGCCAAGGTCTTCCAATGTCCTGTGTTCCCTGTTTTTTGTGTCTCTCTGCATAGGCCATGGTGAAGAGGGCTGACTGATGGACCTTCCTCCAGAATACTGGGGTTTTTCACCTTGCTGAACCTCCAAAAAATCCCTTCTGATGGAGCTTTTCCCCTGCCCAGTTCATGCAGAGGAAGTCAAGCAAACTTCTCACTGCTTATGCCACCCAGCCATTTACAAAAGGGGATTTGGGTTTTAATAATTAAAAAATCTTGCTGAGTAATTCATATTATTTTTCTAGCCTATAACATAAGTAAGAAAGTCTTCCCAATAACAATTTCAAAAATAATTTCTTAGGGCTTGATTTCCAATTCAATCCAACAGTAAATCTAGTAAGAAATTTATATGACTTAATTTAAAGCATCTAATTGAATGATTTAGCTTTGTGTAGATGTAATGAGCCATTTCATAAAATCAATAACATTGTAAAGTATAAACTAAATTATTATAAATGAAGGCAATAAAAAAAGAGCTCCTCTGTATTAGGCAGGGTGACACTTGATTAATGGGTTATTATTGTAGGTTGCAGCAGAGCAGGCAGAAGAGACTGGGGTGATGTTTTCAGAGGTGCAAAGGTTGGCTGCCCAGCATGCAAACAGCAGCAGGGCTGGGAGCCCAAATTCCAGCCCAGAAATGTGTTCCCAGCACCCCCAGCTGAAGGGGACAGGGCTCTCCATGAATGAAACCTTAATAATTCTGGTACCTCCCTACAAACACACACAACCTTCCTCCTGTGCTTGTTTAGAATACTCTTATTTAGACCAATCCATCATTATTTGCTAACCAACAAAAATGAAGAGCTAAAAACTTCCTCCACAAATGACCATAAAGGTGGGACAGGGCTTTATACAGAATATGTGGCACCCAGCTGCCCACACACCCACGCCTCCAAGCTGGAAAAAATGGAGTCACAAGTCTGAGCTCCTGCAAACCTATAACTCCAACATCTAGGAATGCTGTGTCCATTCCTCTTTCTTTTTCTGAAGTACAATATACTCAGAAGTTCTCAGAAAAGCTTAATGACTAATTACATGGATGGAATTTCATTTGCAAATGTGCAAAATACCACCACACACTTACACAGATGTTCCACTCCACAACAAAATTCTTATGAATATAAATATACATTAGAATATAGGCACATATATATGTTCATGTCAATAATGTAACTAAATTATATTGAAACATATTTAATACAAATATGAAAATATATAAATATATAAACATATAAATAAATATATGAAACTATAACTATGTTCTATATTCCATACTTTATGCAACATGCAATTATAAAATGCAATAATATAAATACATCAATGCATCAGATAAAATATTATTTTTTAATATAGATATAATTTCTATTTTTCCTGTATATTAAATATGTTATATAGATATATGTGTGTACATTAACTGTCTGGGCTGGAGTAGCTGCAGCTGTTTTAGCCTTAGAGTTAATATCTTAGAGAAAGACATGAGAGGAACCATATTATTTTCACCATATAATGAATTAAAACAAGAAAGAACTTTTCCTTTGGCTTCTCTCAGTGATGCCACAATCTGAGGACAAGCAAACCAAAAAAAGAAAAAAAAAGTAACACAAGAAATGCAAGAAAATGCATGAAAAAATAGAAAAATCTTTTAAATAAAATGTGCTACATTTTGATCATGAGCAAAAAAATAAATAAATAAAAAAAGCCAGGGTCTCCCCAGATTTCAAACATTCTGCCTGAGCTCACTAAAGCCAGCATCATTTACTGCCCTGCAGAACACACTGTGCCTCATGCAAGAGGAATTGCTCTCCAGAACAGCACGCACAAAATCTGTCTCCTCCACCAAAGATTTTGGCTCTTGCATCCCAGCATCTCTGACTTCAAACAGGTCACAAAATGCAAAGCGTAACACGAAGTGGGAGAGAGCTGTGATGAAGAGAAAAGGAGAATGCCACAGGCAAAGAATGTCTCGATCTACAATCCTGCTTGGAAAGCAGAGGAACACAAAAAGCAAAACCACAGGTCAGCCTCAGGCCCCAGCAGATTAATAGAGGGAAACAATCAATGATCTGAAAAAGCTACGTGCAAAACCCAGCCCCATCCTCACCGAGTTACAGATTTATAGCAAAATCCAGACCTTAAATTTGCTCTAAAATGGCCAAATGATGGAGGGCAACAAGTCTTTTCCAAAGGCAAAGCAGCACCCCTCCTGTTATCCCTTAAAAAGGGAGGAAAGAGAGACATCTAGCTGCTGAAGGGAGCAGGAAAATCCAATTTAACAGCAGCACCCAAAGCTCTGAGCACTGCCCCTGTGTGGGACAGCTCATCCCTGTCACACAGCAGGAGACAAAAGGCTCCCAAAAAAAGGCCAAAGGCTTCCAAAAAGCCAAAGCATCTCATGAGAGAGTGAGGGAGGGAAAAGGGAAAAAAGATTTTCACCAGAGAAGATAAAACAGGTGAGGGACTGCTCATCTCTGAAGCAGAAAAGAGGCTTTCCCTTCAAAAACTCAAAGGAAGATTGTCTTACCTGCCATGAATGATGGCAGTCAGGAATCTAGCTGGACACAGGAGGAAGAAAACATTCTTTATACTGCAGAGCACTGACGGTCTGTGGAGAGAGATAAGGAGAACCTGGTCAGGGGAGCTGCTGCAGACCAAGCAAGCAACACAGGCAGTCCTGCTCAGTGTGGGACACAGGAGTTGGGCTGGGAACAATGCAGACCGTGATTAATTCGGTCTCTGACAATTAAACTAAATACTTAAGCATGTGAATGTGTTTTCCAGGGGAATCTCCTCCTGAGCATTTCCCATTTAGTGTAAAGCAGCTTTTCTAACTGGAGATTTCTGCCAAAAGCTTTGATCAGAGGCTGCATTGGGTCTCTAACAAAGCCCAGCAATAGCAGGGTGAGGGGCCAGGTCACTGACTGTGTGTGTGGAAGGAAGGAGGGACAGGCAGCACCTTCACACAAAATACCTGTGCAGCCAAACGCTGGAAGGGGGCAGATACTGTGACCTCTTCCAATGTTTAGGATATCTGTTGTTGACAATGTCTCCATTCAATAATGACTTGAAAGGATTTTTCCCATACTGGTATTGGTACAAGCATCAGCACTGCAGTATTAATCTACATTTTCATTTCATCATTCATTTTCCCTTAGGAGACTTGAAACGTATTTACTTTCCTACAGCTTTTGTATTTTGAACATTTGGTGGGTGTGGGGTACATTGTGCTAGGTACACCTAAGCACCTGTGAGTGCCACGTTTGACCCTCTTCATGAACCCCTATATTCTAAGTCAGAACCAAAAACAGCTCATAAAAAACCAGTTTGGTTGTGTCTAGTATTTTGGCAGCATGTGAGGAGGGATTTTTAAAGATCAAAACCTTAGAAATTGTACAGGCTGAATGGCCTCTGTGTGAGAAATGTGTCGGTGTAAAAGTGTGAGTTCCCAGAAAGAGAAGAGAAGGAGAGAACAGACCCCAGAGCTGCTCTGGGGCTGCTCTGCACCAACCCAGCTCCAGACACCTGTAAAGTGGAGGCTGCCAAAAAACACAGCATTCACAGAGGGAAAAAGAAAATAGTATATGAGAAGTTCACTAAATAAGGTGTCACTGCAGATCTCACAATCAAACAAAGCCTGAGAACAGTATTAGGTGATGAACAAAGCATCGGATACGTTGTGAAGGACAATTCCCTTCCACAGAGTTCTGCTATGGACCGGCAGCTATGGACAAGGGTAAAGCAGATTACACCCTAAGAATAAAAAGCCTGATCTTGAAAATAACTGAAATGCCGAAGATTATGAAGAATGCCAACAACAGAAAAACTGGAATGCAAGAACTCTCCCAGCCCCAGCCCTGTGGCTTCAAACACTGCTCATTCTCTCTCCAGACTTCAGTTGTATTTCTTTACCTCAAGCAGAAAGTAAGAATAAACAGGAGCTGGGGAGGGGGAAACAAGAGAGGTAATTTGCCTAAGAGAGTTAAATGAGATGACTCTGGTCTATTTTCCTTTGTTATTCCATGCCTAATGAAGTGTCTGGGTAGTTGGAACAGCTCCTGCAGCATGATCTGATTGTGGTAGTTGCCTGTTTGTTTGCTGTGAGTTATTGTTTTATTTGGCTCTCATTTCTGAGCTGCTGCCCTGCTCTGCTGGGCAGAGGGATGCTGCTGGATCGTGTTTATGAGCCTCTAAATGATTGGGGAGCTGTTTCTCCAACATAAGAGATTATGAGAGACAGAGAGAGGGGCTGAGCTGGGCAGAGCACAGACTGCTGCAGCATATGATGGTCTTTGTGTGCCCAAAACCCAGAGCAGCATTTGAATGCACAACAAAGTGTGGTGTTTGTTGTTTTTCTTTTCCAAAAGCAAGTTAGTTGGTCAGCAAACTCTTAAAATTACACAGTGTCCTTCATCCCAAACAGCATCTTGAAGGATCCAGCATGGGGAGCATCAATACTTCCAACAGGGGCTTCTTGAAGTCACTTACGTCTGCCTGGGGACAAGTGTGACAGAGATTTCATCTTCACAACTGTAGCTTCTGGCTTCCTATTTAAGTTATAATCAATATTTTCCTTTATGCCTGAATAGAGCATCAATCACCCAACACCATGCTGTATAAATCAAATCCTGAAACTAAATTCTCGTGCTTTGCTGCAAGTATGAGTAGAATATTTTGTGATTGTCCAGTACCAATCAGTCAAATGCTTTCTGGACTGAGGAAGACACAGTACCTTGGAAAATTTACTTATCACTTCTGGAAAAACTTGGGCTTTTTAGCTTAAGTTCCTTATTTCCTTAACGTCTTTAAAGCCAAATAGGATCATAGATAGCAACAAAATATTCTCTGAGATAAGGAAGGGGGCAAGGGGAAACTGAGGGGGAGGAGAAACGTTGTGTATCTTTTCCAAAAATAGGAATTGCAAATGCCAGACCAAAAATCTGGCATATAAACATCAAAACCACGGCATGCACCCAAGGCCTCTATTAGATGGTAACTTCTGCCCTCTGCTAAGGGAATTAAAAATCTGCAATAGCACTGAGGGCTAAAAGATTGCCCTTTCAGTCCTCCTCATGTTGGGCATTATGAACAAGGGCCTTTTGTGATTCTTTTGCAAAAGGGCACTACAGCAAACTCCAGTTCGTTACTTAAAGGGTTTTCACCTGATTTAAGGAACCCTGAGAGCTCAGAAATCCTCCTAAGAAATATCTCTCTCAGGAAACACTTCAATGCAACCATCCTTTTGGATAGGAAGGCAATGGTAGGGTTTATGCTATGATGCATTTGAGGTAAAGCACAGCACAAACAGAATAATAAAGAGATCATCAGGAGAAGCTATGTGAGAAAACAAAGATATTAATGTCATTTTAAAGAGGTCTTAGGGTACCACACGCAGAACATCCAGTCATCACCTACAACAACAGTAACTCTGCTATTTCTTCAGTTATTTACAATTTAACATTACAGTTCCCCAAGAGCTCACAATTTTGCTTCCATGTAGGTTGGGTCAAAGGAGTTGGAAAAATGAAGTAACAATAGCAGCAAGGTTTCTATCACAAGTCCCTTCCTCAGCCTCTCTGAATGAAGTATCACTGCTTTAGCATGTCAGGGCAGGGAATCCTTGGCTTTAACCTCAGGGATAATTTGGTCAAGTCCTCCCTTGCCTACATTGGCAATCTCCTACAAGATCAGAGTTCCTGGGACAATCAGTTATTCCTTGTGTTTGTCAGAAAAGTGCTGAGAAAAAAAAAATCTGTTCCTGAGAAACAAAAGGTACCTACACATGGACAGCCAGCTGCTTTGCTCAGTCCACAAAAGTTTCCCAACCCTACTTGTAGGCATGGCCATAGAGAGAATTCCAGCTCTAATCTTTACTGCAGAACCTCTGAGGTTCCAAACACATTTTTTTCAGCTCTGCTTTGTCCCAGAATAAAACCTCTCATTTGGTTTTCCTGCTGCAGCCATGCTGAAAGCAGCAGCAGGTTCTGAATGAACCAGGCTCTGTTAGTCTTGGGTCTGAATGAACCAGGCTGTGTCAGGCTGGGGCTGGCCCCGCTGCCTCCCACAGAACCCCTGCCCTGGGGAACACTTCCACATCCTCTGCAGGGCCAAGCACCAGCAACAGTTAAGGCTGCAATGCACCTGCAAGCCCAGTTGGATGGGCTGGCTGTGGCAGCAGCCCCTGCCATCAATAAATTCCGCTTCTGCACATGATATTTCAGGCAGTCACTGAAAAACGGGTGACACAGTTGGTTTCACTGGCAGAGCACACAAGGTTTTATTTGTCAACAAATGGGTTTCATGATCCATCATTAACACTTGATTGATTGGCCCAGCACTTTGGCAGGGTATATTTTTTCTCCCACTTTCCTGCAGCACGATGTATTTCAGGAGCTGTCTTAGGCGCTGATTTGCTGGCAGAGGCTGAGCTGGCAGAAGGCAGAAATGTTTCCTTGCATTTTCTGCTGGTCAGCCTGAGAGTGTGGAGTAGATAACATGAGGGACTACGTTATGGCTTTACATCTGTTTTTGTTATGATCAGATCTGTTCTTCCTCTCATGACAACAAAAACAAATCTCATTTTGTTTCCTCGCTCATCGAACGCAATCCAGATTCTCAGTTGTAAAAAAAAAAGATATAAAAAACCACCAACCAAAAGCAATGCCCAGCCCAACCAACCCTTCTATAACCCAAATTTTAAATATTCATCTTTACATTTTTTCCATCTTTCTTTGTGCAATAAATACATTCAATCAGAAGAAAAACACACTAACTCACTGTGACAGATTGGACTCCATCTGTCAAGATTTCATGTTTGATATAGACTGGAAATTGTAGATAAAGGGGAAATATTCAGGTACTGTTCTTTCAGTGAATGTCCCGGAGGGAGATTAAGGGAATGATAAATTGGTTATGGTTACACCCTGAGCCAAGCCATTGGAAGCATAATTAGAATGCAGAAGGATTGCAGCCAGGAAAGACAGATGCTAGAAAGAAGAGTGGTATGAGGAAAAGGATTTTAGTTTCAACTGGGACAGAACAAATGCACAAATGACCCTAAGTGTTAGCCAGGAAAGAGTATCTTTTGTCATTTTGGTACAGAAGATGTTCCTGCAATGACCATCCTTGCAGAATCCCAGAAAATCCTACATGCAATGGAGGATATTTGTGAAATACAAAGAAAAAAGAGGAGGTTTGCTTAAAATGCATTCAAGAGACTACTAAAGATCTACCAACTCAGAGCATTAGGGTGAAAATTAGAAATCCAGATTTGCCTTATGACAGCATCCTGCATGATTTTGAACAATTAATTTGTTCATGTGTGCAAAGAGTCTCCAATGTGCTTTCCTGGGAAAAAAACCCAACAATATGGTAGCAAGGAAACGTCCCAACACTAACAGGGATACAAACACTTGGAGATAGACAGCGACTTTTACACTGAGAAGAAGAAAGTGTCCTCAGGGGAGAGCACGGGAACAAATATTAATTCCACCTGATCAAGACAAAGCCAAGTACCTGACAAAGGATATTTATGCAAAGTGACTCCAGGCTGCTGGAAGCAGTGCAGTGGCTCAAGTGACAGGCCAGCAGGGCTCACAGAGGGCAGGGAGGTGGCCCCGGACAGGGGCTGAGTGCAGCTGATGGGCTGAGCTGACCCTGGCACTCAGAGCTGCGCAGGGACTGAATGCACGATTGCATTTTAGCCACAGGAACCTCAGCTGGGATCTCGGCAAATGCCAGCACTGCAGGAGCAATCACACAGCACAGACACTCAGAAACTCTGGAACGCCCTGGTGCTGATTTCCTCAGAGCTGGAGGGGGTCACTGGCCCACACTATAAAACCTGCAGCACACATAACGTCTAGTTTTCCCTTAAATTCTAATAAAACAAAAAATTCTAATAAAAATTAACAAAAATTATAATAAATTCTAATAAATTTGGAAGTAAATTCTAATAAAACCAAAACAGGAATCATCCAAAAGAAAAAGTGCGAAACAGATTCTGCTCTGTTAAAACAAAGGAAAAACAAAGAGCCTGAGCCCTGGATGTTGGGAAGATGGGAAGAGCTGAAAAGTCACCAGCATCTCCCCCACACCTCTGTGCTTTGGTGTTTGCCAGCCTCTGCCTTTGGCTCTCCAAGCCTGTTCAAAACCTCGACCCTCAGTCACTGCAGCAGCCCAGGATTAAGTGAATTATTTTCCCCATGGCACAGCAGAACTCTCTCTGCACCCCCATCACTTCTCAACCACAAACACTAAAGCTTCTCCTTCATAAACACTCTTCCTAGAATCTCTGCTTATTCATCTTGGAAGACAAAGATATAAGCCACTACTTCCAGAAGACGGAAAGAAATATTCATTTTGTATTTATGAAGGAGCTATTAGTAGCAGTGAAACTTTCCATGCAACGCATTCCTGTAAATGAAATTAATTAGATAAAAGTAGTACAGGCTTCAGGAAGAAAGAAATCCAGACATTTTCCTGACAGACATGAAAAGAGAGACAGATATGTCCATATAAACAATACAAAATATTATCAATTCCCATATATATTATCTCACCTCAAAGCCAGACAAATTCTGGTAATAACAATGTTACTTGTGGAAAGTTAAAGCTTTCAGTAAAACTGTGTTCTGTTTTGTCCTGGGAAAGGCAAGACAAGTTCACCTCAGAATTCTGTACGCAACTGTCAAACAGGACAATGATTACAACCTCCTCATTAAAACAAATAAAATACAATAATACAAAATACAATAAATAAACTTCAATAAAGGATGCCTGACAAATGTGCTTGAAAACAAAAAACCAAAGAATTCCTGCAAGCAGCAATATGTGATTTTTGGCCAGCAGGTTACAATAATTGATGTGCCTGTGTATTTACAGTGCAAAAGGATTGTTTGCACAACAATGTTGAGTTCTGTCATTCATAATTTTAAGGTAGAAATGAACTTGTTTAATTTAATGACAGAAGATAAAATTAAAAACCCAGGTCCTCGTAGCTGTGGCACCAATGTTTAGCACAGAAAGTCCAGAAGATCTTACTCCATGCCCAGCTTTATGTCACTAGTGTCTTCTCCCTAATTTACTATCTCTCCCCACTTATTTTTTTTTTCTTATTTTTGACCTATCAAGCTAAGAAATGGACTATGACACGACAAAACTAATTATTTCTTTTTTCTTTTAATTCCCTCACAGGCTAAGGAACTAAACATCACAACAGGAACTCCAGCAGTAATTGGGCTTCAGTGTCACTCTGTGCCAACCACCTCTGAGCTGAAATGCAAACTTGAATTTAACAAACTTTAATTTAACAAACAAATAAATTGCAGAGCCTCAGCCCATCAGAGATCTTGGCTGGGATGACATTGAGGTGCACATTGTCAGTGCACAGAGAGAAGTGAAAGCTGTTTGCATTAATAACTACAGACATTGGACACAATTATTGGAAACACAATCAACTTTCCCTAATCACTGCCCAAAACCAGGGTTTGCTGCTGTGTGATGGATTAGAAGAACAGGAGTGGAGAGCATTATGAAGAAAAGTGAATAGAAACAGTTCAGCAGTTTAAAAATGGCTTTCTGCTTCCATTTAGATGATCTGCGAATTCCAGCATAGTCCAACCCACATGTCACCAGTGCTATCAAAAATATTTTAATTGCCTTTAAGCTTTGTTGGCTTTTTAAATTATGACAAGAATAGAGAGTATTTGGGAGTATTTTTTTTTGTTCTTTGTTGTTTTTTGCAAACATCTCCTCAATATATTTGCTATTTTGCTACTTTAATCTTTATTAGTGACAAAGGACCTGGAGGTTTAAGTCTGAGGATCACCCAGCTTCTGACATTGGGAAGATTTAAGGATGACAATTTGGAGATCAAGAGAACTTTACTGCTGGCAGTGGAAGAAGGCAATTTTGGGATTTAGGTAGCTAAAGCAGCAGTCAGACCACGAGATTTGTTTCCTTGATTTTTAACACTGTATTTGAGGAAAAACCCCATGAATACAGATCTCTCTGGGGTTTAGCTCAGAGAGGTGCATAGGGCACTCTCACACATGGTAATTTTGTGTCTTTTTCCTGTTCCATGCAGGGTATCTTCCAAACACAGATGAAAATCCCTTTTTTCATATCCCTTACTATATATAGAATAACACCAAGTACAGGACAGTGTGACATTGACTCTGTTGTTTTGGGTTTTTTTTCTGTACAATTCAATATATATAAAGAGAGTTTTGCCATCCCCAATGAGGAATTTCCTCACCTCCTTTCTAACATGTGCACAATACTGCTGGCTGGTCTTCAGACACAACAATTTAATTTCCTCTCTTTATAGGATGCCTAAATCTCTATGCTTTAAAATGTAACCATGAGATTGGTTCTTTTGAGTTTGCTTAAGCTGAGCTTTCCAGCTCAGTTTAACTTTTGTCATGCACGTTTAGGCTCCTCTGCCTGCCTGTGTCAGACACCAAACACCAATTTCCCTTCCCTTTGTCACCAAAGTTATCTACACTGCAGAGTTTTTATTCAAGGCACAACATTTAAGGCATTAATCACTTTTATTTTCTGTTTTAACAAAGAGAATAAAGGGAACGATAAATAAGTGTATGGGTGAGATGATTCAGTAGCGATCCTGCACCTGAAAACGACACAGTCTGGTCTCCTGAGAAATTCCAGCATTTGTTTCCACTGCATTTAGCATCATCTTGATAAATATTATGACTATCTCAAGCTCAATCAACCTTCTGCATTAACATGAAGGATAATTCACCACCTATACAAGTGCACAGTGAGGAAAAGAAGAGCTCCGTTTGGGAAGCAGGGAGGGAGCCTGGTGTGGTTAGGCCTCCTCATTACAGATGCTATTTAGGATTCAGTCACTGCTGATATCAAGGAAAAAAATCTAGGAAACTATCTTATCAGAGCAACCTATTAATTAAAGTGCAGTATAAAGAGAGCAATTAATTATTAGCTGTATAATTGCTCACAATAACCACTGACAGGAAGAGAGTGCTGCCTCACTAAGATATACTGGGTGTAATCAGCAAAATAAAACATAAAGGCCTTTTGCATTCCTTTCTAGAACCACATCAAGCATAAAACACTTCTGGTAGCCATTCATAACATAAAAGGAGGAAAACTGAATAAAGGAAGAGCCTGTGATTAAGTTGTTGGCACAAAAATTGCCAGTACCCGTGTCCCAGCATTGATCCTTTCTCTCTGGCTCTCCTTCCCCATGGCCCCAGGATGTTTGGGGAGCTCAGATTTGTTTCACATTCTGTCTGCTCGACTTCTTAATACCCCAGCAAATATTTGCCAGACAAAGGCTGTTAAATGCTTTCTTTACCCATGTCAGAGTGTTTGACTGCCCCTTGATTGCTTCTCTATCTTCTTCACTGTTGTCTTCAATCATGACTCACTCTCCTAATTCCCTTTTTATTTCCTTATTCCTCACCCTAATTTTTCTAGTTTATTATGTCCTATTCTCCTCTGACTTTCTAGGCTGCTCAGAGCTCTACTTTTCTTGTCTCCAGCTCCATCTCCAGCAATTTCAATCCCTATTACTGAGTTTCTTGGATAAACAGAGTAGCATAACAAAGGGACTCAACTGAAGTGCATTTTATGAAGAAAATATCTCAATTTTTTGAAGATTTTATAGTGAAAAATAAAGTTTAAAAATGTTACTTAAAAGAAGGGGAGCAAAATAAAGCAAAGGATTTCTTACCAGGTGGACAAAAAAAGGAACCAATGCATCACTGAGGTACCAAACTCCTGCTTTGAGACCAAACGGCACAAGCTACATTTGAAAGTACCAGATCCCGTGGAAATGGACATTTTACCTTTATTTGCAGTGCCAGCCAGGTGGGGTTTGGTGCTTTGTCCCTGTACTTGGCAATGCAGCTGCAGCAAGCCCAGCCCCAGCAGGGGCCACCCTGACCCACCTGATTTTGTGGAACCAGGCACCCACAGCTGTCCCCAAGGACATTTCACAGTGCTGGGATTGTTCCCAGCTAAATTTCTCTATTTCCACACTCTTCCAGCCAGCCTGGGGAGATGTTCAGCTGGTTTCAAAAACACCAGAGCAGATCTCAGGGCCTGGGACTATGTCAGGTAAAAACTGAATCACTACAGAAACATCCCCGTATTTTTCTTTGCTTAAGTACTGAGAAAATATATTTCCTGCAAAATACTTTTCTATAATAGGATTAATCATACTGTAGAGGGTGGAGATGCAGACTTTATCAGCGCCCTGTGTCACCTCTTGGATTTTAAGAAACTGTCCCCATTTATTTCCTTGCTCACAGAAGTGAATTCAGTGTGTTAATTGGGAATGGGAAGGAAATTACTTTCATTCACAAACTCCAAATAGACTGGCTGTCTTATTTTGTTAGAAAAAGTGAATAAAGCCCTAAACAAATAAACTAATCTACCTAGGCACACAATTATTCATTGTGATTCCTTTTACTGTGCCCCTTTGTGTTCATTCTGGCTGTAAGAAAAACCAGCCCCACTCTTGCCATCTCACTGCACACGAGATGTTTTCAAAGGCCCTCCTTAGCCATCCTTGATAAAAGTCTAGATTACTTTATTTAGGCTTATATTAAAACTACGCAAAATTACTGATTCACTTAAAATTAGTTGTCTTCAAAGACAGTTGAGGAAATATTACTTAGTCATATGTCCAAGGTGAATAATTCTATAGCTGATCTTTTACATTTGAGGTTTTTTGTCACCAAAAAAAACCCCAAAGGCACAGATATCAAGATAGAATTGTATTTTAAAGTAAATTGTGCTGGTCTGGACTATTCTTGACAGTTTACTAGGCAAAGCCAGGCTTCTCAGCAGCACCAGGCACCACACATCTACAGATTTCTCACAATTCCTAAATTTTAATGTCTCCTGGGGAAATGGGCAGAGTCAATATGTTCAGAAAGTTTTCTCTTTTTTTTTTTTTTAATAGAACTTACTTGACTGATATATTTAACAGAAAATGTAAACTTTTAGAAAAAGACTTCTGAAGTCTTTTGAGAAAATCAGTTTTGGTTTTGCAGGTTTTACAGATGTAAAATGAAGCTGACATGAACTGCCCAAGTAAGCAGCAAGGTGACTGACAATAAACCTCTCAAAAATAATTTCACTCACTAAATGAGATTTTTTTGGAACATTTCTGAACTGTAAATAATATAAAGGTTGGTGCTCAAAGATTAGAGTAAGTTAGAAGATAATTTATTTCCTGTGTGTTTTGCAAAATACAGAAATCCAATTTCCAGCTACTTTTTCCATTACCTGAAATAAGTATTGGGGTCTGATCACACATTTAATAAGAATATGCATAACTTGCTGGAAATTTCATCAGGAGAAAGGAGGATATGGACAGTATAGACAAACAATCCAAAGAAATGAAGCACATTGGCTTTGAGAAAAAACGTTTTCCATATTATGATAAAAACCCTTTTAGAGTGCTAAGGGAAAATCATCTTCTGCAGTTTCTTGGACATTTTCCTTTGCTCTGAACTGGCAGATTTACTTGGCATTTTGGTAAAATTTATTTCAGCAGCGCTGTTCACTTACCTAAGTGTTTTAAAACATATATTTGATTAATAAGCTCAGTTACTGAAACACAGACTTTCAAGAAATCCAAAAGATCATTTCCCAGAAGTTGGTATTGGTTGTTAAGAAAACCCCTGACATGTTTAGTGAGGACACACACTTAACTTGTCCTGTACAACATTGCAGAAGTGGGAAAATCCACTTGAGGCTGTGCCAGAATTCTGCTTTAGGTGAGGCCAGAGCTCCTCACCAGAGGGGACAGTCCTGACTCCATAATTTGGTTTCCATTTTTGTGCTCCTTCACAGGCTACATCCCCTTTGGATGACACTGTCAGGCCTTGCTGTGACCCAGATTATTTGGTTTTGAAAGAAAACAGAAAATCCCTGATGCAGTTTAGAGCAAAATCCTGCAGGAATGGCTGCAGCCCAAAGGAGCAAATGTCAGAGCACAGAGACAGCAAGAATGCCAGGGCAGGACAAGAGACTCTCAAACCACTGCAGGGTTTGTCTTGGGGTGTGCTGAGCTCCAAATCTCAGTAATAACTGACAAAAAACATACATAAAAATATATATACATACATATATTCATAGATGTATTTAAATACTTTGTATATATATATATATATAATAAATATATATTTATATATATAAAGATATCTTTATTTTTATTCATATATATATATAGGAAAACATTTTTGCTCTTGTTTCCACTTAAATGAATTTCCAAATATTTTACATTGAAAAGCTGAATCAATTTGAAATCCTAATAAAATGGAAAGATGTCCCCAAACCCAGTGAGCAGAAAGTCTCTTTGCTCTTTAAACTAGTGACAAAAGTTGCAATGACACACAGGGAAATAGCTCAGCACTCCGAGCATTTGCTTTGGCTGAATTATTCCACTCTGCCTCAGTTAAGATTGCCATTTGTTAATACAGCACATAATTTGATTTAAAAGTGAGACCAATTCTGAGATCTCACGTCTTGCTATCTGTGTGCATTTTCTTCACATAGTGACTGAACATCTTCGAACTCCTTGGAAATGCACACTACAGTGCAATATAATATTTAGTCAGTTTATTACCATTGCTAAATGCACTGTTACAGAATAAATCTTTAAAAGCATGTCAGGACCTACCTAAGCTTTGTGACGGATTGAACGTTAATGCTTGCTCTGGCCCAGGAAAAATCTCATTTCCCAATATTATGACAGCTACACAATGTGTAAATGCTGAAGTCACTGATTACATTCAAGTCAAATATTTATTTACCAACTGACAAAGTGTTAGTCCTGGCAAGATAACAAAACCTGATGCTAATTAAGGGAACAATTTCTTCTGATGGCATCCAACACTAATGCAGTATGTTTAGAAAAAAATAAACCCCAAAACAAAATACACAGGCATTGCAAAGATTTTTCCCCCCTGAATATGGAATAATTCTATCTCGTGCACCTAAAATTTCATGGCACTATTAAGAACATTCTCCCCCTTACATACGTCTGACTTTTCTTTACCACTGTTACAAAAGGTTGTGGATACCAAAGTATGGAAATACCCAAGGAAGAGATATTATTGCATTCTATTACTACTTCAGCCACAGGAAAACATCACTCACCTCCCCTAAAGATGTGAGGATCCTAGCAAAGTACTAACAGGAAAATCCAAACCAGGCCAGAAAGTTTCTGCAAAAGCAGCACTTCAGGATGAAATATTGGGAGTTCTGCAGGGAAGGCAGCTGAAGACCAGAATTTGTCATCATGAAAAACTGAAAGAAAAGACATATAAATATATATATATATATACATATACATATATATGTATAAAGACTGTGAACTTGGTACTGAATCTAACTCATAGGCAAAATAGTGTTTTTCTCGTTCTTTCTTCTATCCCCCTCCTTTTGAAATAATAAGTTATGATTTTTCTTACTGTTTTTTCTTTTTTTTGATTCTTCACATGGGATTTTCAAACCTAAAGTCTTTCTCAAATGTTACCTAAAAAATCCAGAAAATCAAGAAAAGTTATACCGTGAAAATTGGCTTTTCTACGTTAATATCAATCTTGGAAATGGAATTGAAGTTCCTGGTAAATCTGACTTCCTGAATTGAAACTGTTCTTGAATTTTTTTTTCAACAGGCAGTAAAGGTTTTCTATTTTCCTTTAAAGTTGAGTTTCACATGTGATAAAGAGGCAAGTAAAGAAAGCATTGAGAAACATACCCAATTGCCTAAAAGCAAGAACAAAAGTATGTGGGGGAAATCATGTTAGAAAAGATGACAGGGAGGTGATAAAAAGGAAATAAATCCAGTGTAAAACCAAAAAAAAAACCAAAAAAACACACAACAAAACAAACAACAAGCAAACAAAACCCAACAGGGAATGTATGAAGTAAAGAAAACCAGAATTCAGAGGGAGGTTAGGACACAGAAGAATTAATACTGAGATATATCCACCAGAACACAAGGAGATATTTTGAATTAGTTCTGAGGTATATCCACCATAACACAAGGAGATATTTTGGAGCTCCCATGATCACCCAGTTTCATTAAGAAATGAACCCAGACCCTGTGGTTTGAGTTCCCCAACACACCTCGTGGCACAAGGTGCTGCTACGCCGTTTGTGTGACATTTTCACTCCCGAACATTCATCTTCTTCTTTCAGCTAGGCCAGACTGATTAAAGTTTAAGCAGGGCAGACACGAGGCAGGGAGGTTTATTTGTGGCTCACATATGGCTCCTGTCATTGTCACACACGGCTCTGGAACACCAAGAAAGGGCAGCTGTCTAGACCCCACTGAATCACTTGGAGTCCTACAGATGGTTCCTATTAATCTTCAGTTTCCTCAAAAACCTGCTCTTTCTTCCCAATCTGTAAAACCCTGCCCTCCTCCTAAGCCTTGCCTCAAAACTAATTTGTGAAATCAGAGTCGGATTCTGCAAACATTTGCCCACAGATGCGGAGAAAACTTCAGGCTGCGTCTCCTTAACGACTTCAATGTGACTGAAATAATTAAAGCTCAAAGCTTTAATATGAGAGCTGTCTTGATCCAGGCTAGAAAGCCACTGCCTTCCACGTGACAGTGAGTGAGGACTCTGATCTGAGCATGGAAGCACAGAAATTCAAAGCACCCTCCATGTCTGACATGCACCTGAGGGAGGAGAGCCTCAGGCAAAGCACAGAGAGGGAAATCAGCCAGAAAGGGAGCAAGGCATGTGAGCAGAGGCTTGCCTGCCCCCTAAAACAATACAGCACAAAGCAGCCCCAGTTACAAAAGAGTAAACATTTTTTGATTTAGGAGAAGACCTCAGATATTTGGGTTCAACAGCCTGAAGCGCCCCCATGACCAGACACAGAGAGATGGAGCTGATTTCTTCTGCTTGGTGATTATCTGAACAAAACCATCCCCACACAGGACACCTGGCTGGCCTCATGGCCATGTAAAATAAACTCCCAGTGAAGGATTGAGCACCAGTCCTTGGAGCTTTGCTGTGCTGGGTGGGCACTCAGTGCAGGTGTGGGATAAACACAGCTCAGAGCTCTCTCTGTGCCCATTTAAAGCTCAGAGAACAGCAGGGACAGCCCAGATATCACAAGGACACGCTCAAGGCAGATTTTAGATGAATTAGTGGCATTAATTGCACAGGGTGGGCAGCAGAGCTGCAGCCTGGCTGCTGGGGCAGGGATTGTACCCTGAGCCTGTCACAGTTTGTGAGCACAGGGCCATAGACACCGCACACCACTGCAGATGCCAGGCAAAAGCAGGTGCTGTGCATAAAGAAAATGCAACTTCTGGGCCCTCTCTGCTGCTATAAAAATCACAGCAGCTTCTCAGAGAAGCATCAAAGGCAGGATTTTTCATGTGGGGTGGATATGACTCCATCCTTCCCTACTTCTGCACGTCAAAATATAATTACAGGATGAACTGGACCACGTTCACTGGTGATGTAATTCCACTGAAGTTATTTCTGGGAGACAATCTAATCCACTAACACAAGTCTGCAGCATGTTGATACCTCATAATTAAACAAACTGGATTTCCCTCTGTCTCATCTGTACTGCTTTTGTTTTGCAAAGAAGATTAAATTAATACTTTTCTGGATGGACCAGGCTAAGACTGTGAGGGCCGGGAGGCACCAGAGCAGGCTGCCCAGAGAAGTTGTGGATGCTGCACCCCTGGAAATGTCCAGGACCAGGTTGGATGGGGTCTGGACAAGTGGAAAGTGTCCCTGTCTATGGTAGGAAGTGGGACAAGGTGATTTTTAGGGTCCCCTCTAACCCAAAGCATTCTATGATTCTGTGACCAGTAATGATTAGGTGTGCCATGAAAAAAACCTCAAATTATTGACCTCAGGTAGAATTGTATTGGCCTTTTCCTAAACAAGGAGCTGCCTCTTAATATCACAGAATAAATTTTAGTAAAATATTTATGTCCTAGGCCTGGTTTCAAACATTAACACGGCTGAAGGTGGAACATGGATGTTCATTTATTGTCTTTTCTAGAGGGATGGAGAGATGACCCTGCCCAGACTGTGCCAGCACAGCACAGGGCAGGAGAGCAAACAGCTGTGTCCCCCCAAATAGAACACCAACATCTGGACTCTTCCAGCTGTTTTTAATTCTGTTTGAGGTGAGGAATCCACATGATCTAACAAGCATCTCTCCACTTGGACTGAGCTTGAACACCTCTTCCAGCTGACTCTGCTCACATCTCCTCTGTGCACATTCCCAATTCCATTCACTCCCCTTGTCCTTGCATATGTTTTTGCATTATTCAGTAGCAAATTCAGTCCTCAGGCATAAACAAACAAATCACATATGTTTCATTAGCTACAGCAAGGTCTAATTGCAGTTAGCAGAAACACACAGGAAATTCAAAAATGTCCAGAATTGTTACTATAGCCACCACAAAGCACAAATACTTAATACAAACTTTATCATTTAAATATTTTAATAGAGAGAAACCTAATGAAAATGAAAGGACACCCAGAAAGGAATATATTCTAAAGCATTAACACCCCATGGAAAAAATATATTCAGGTATAAAGTGGCCAAAAACAATTATAACTTCAGGTTCTCAATGGGAGAATGGGCTTCAGACCCTTCTCCCATGCAGCAGAAACAGCTGAGGATTTCACTAATGAAGGAACAAATAAAAACCATAGAACAGAAAATTCAATTCCACAGAATTCCAGGCTTTACAGAAGAGAAGGGGATCATGACATAATTAACAGTGCCAGATTGCTTTTCTGTTCCCAGTGGAATTGTTCTAGATATTCCTTCCAACCTAGAGCTATCTTTTAAAAATGCTTCTGCACCCTCAGCTTCTCACATTTCTTTCATGCTGCTTGATTTGTCTCAGTTTGGCTTACAGGTTCTGATACCAAGTTATCAGTAACCCTTCAAGATTTATAAACATTTAAGGAACTTTCAGGAGAGTCCAGAGAAATAAATAAAAATACCTTCTCCATCTGTAATAAAACTGCATACCTAGAAATAGCATTAAAGATGAGAATTTGAAAGAATATCCTTTTACATTCTAAAAGTTTAGCTTGCTAAGTTAAGACATTAACCAGAAAGAACAAAACCCACAACCAGCTTTCAAGAAAAGAAAGTTATTCCTATTCTATCAAAAAGAGACAAGTACAGCCACCAAATATTCATGTTGACAGTCCTTGTAAGAGAACGTGAGAGAAGTGGCCCAATTCCAGCCTGAAGAACTTTTTTTAAAAAGAAATAGTTTTACTGCCATACAGTCTCTAGTGTTAACAAGGGGTAGATGCATCTCCTGAGAAATCAGAAAAAGAAATTTCTGTTTGTCTAAGAATATACGTAAATTTCATTTATACATCTGCTCACATGTACATAAATACAGACAGAGGAATCAAATAAATACCTGCATTGAAACACATGACAATGCTAAAATCCACAAGTGAGCCATCAAAATTTATCACAACTTACTGCAGTTAATGACAGCAAGGTCCGGACCATATTTGGAATCTATTTTAAGAACAGACAAACATTCAGTCAAACATCAGCAGCACTCACAGATCTAACAAGAGAATATTTTTTCTCTGTTTTGCTGGGAATGAGTAAGAAACACCAAACTCATGGAGTTCCCTCCTCCCTGTGCCTCAACTTTGTAGCATTACAAAACAAATCCTGAAAAGAATTTCATAGGAGAGATGAGCATTAGTCCAATCCACTATTTCTCATCGTGAAGAGTAAAAAGGTAAATTCAGATGAAGACAAATGGGCACTTCAGATATCTTCTTATAATTAAGAAAGTGTCAGAACCTCTGTCCTAAATTTGTTCTGTCAAAAGTAATAGAACAGATCATTGTTTCCAAGGCTAAGACACATTAGAATTTTTATTAGGAACTCCTAACAAATGAGAAATACAAGAGCAAAGCTGTTATTTGAATGTCACTGGTTCTTCAGGTTTAATACATCTAATTTCCCCTTTCTCTGCTATTGGAGCTGTCTGCAGCATTCCACAGCACACAGGCACAAACACAGAGGAGCCTCTGGTTTGCAACTGAAATGAGATTTCATAAATCAAGGGAATACAGCGTTGCATGTTAGTGGAAAGCTGGCTCTTCACTATTTTAAAACAATATTTTAAAGCACACTTTAATTCAAACAGAAAATTATTTTATCAGTAGTGTTAGCACCAGTTATTCTTTTATATGTTATTGGTGTCTTTTCATATCTTGTGCATAAAAATATATCATCTTCTGTTCTTCTTTCAACAACATCCTCTCTACATGCATTAAAAATATCATCCAGCAATTCTAGTTCCTAAAAATCTTACCCTTATTTGATTGTGCAGCTTGGCTGTTAATTATTTTTTCACTCAGTGTTGATTTCCTCCATGCAAAGACTCCAGTTTTATTTTTAGTGTCTTAGATAATTGTTCACTAATGCCTTATTAAAGCTGAACACCTGTAGCCTCAGTTATCTTATAAATGAGTTAACAAGGAAAAAACACTCCCCCAGGGAAGCTTGTGTTATATATCTGAACCAGGACAATTAAACCATTATGTACCTCCTCAAAGTTTGCTCTTCTTTGGTTCCAGTATTTCAAGCTGTTATTCCTGTTTTTTGGCAACCAGGGGAGAATCAGATTCAGCCCACAAAGAATGAACACAGCGAAATGAATTCTTCTGTAGGAAGTTTCTGCAGAAGCTCATGGCTTTGAATATGTTAGTCCTCAACAGAGATGATGAAAATGTCTTTTTCAGAAGCCTGGCATCCTGCTCTGCAAGCAGACCAGATGAGAACCACAGCATTATTTGCTCACAGTTGTTCATTCTTTCAAACACTGGTGCAGGCAGCAGCAAGAGGTTTCTCTGCTGCCTCTGCAAAGCAAGAACATTGCCAGGCTCCAGAGCTGGCAGCAGCAGCAGCCAGGGGGAGGCTGGTTCCAGGCACTTTTGGGGTTAGCTCACTTTTGGGATGTGCCTCTTGCAGCTGAGCCTAAAACCAGCCCAGCTCTCCTTGTCCCTGGTGGGATTCAGGTCCAGCAGAGCCCAGAAGGATGAGGAGGGGGCCCCATCTCAGCTGTGAGCAGGGATTGCCCCAGCTCAGAGCCCCACACCAACCCAGCCTCAGGGCAGGTAAAGCTCCTTCCCTGGGCTGGCACAAACCCCTTCTCCCCAAGGGCAGGGGAAAGCACAGACCTGGCTCTGGAGCACCCTGCTGGCACAGTCACTGCTCTGACACCAGCCTGCCCTGACTGAAACAGAACCAAATCCCCAGAATAAACAATCTCCAAGAATACACGTGGACAGAAGCCAAAGAGCAAGGACAGTTCTCCAGCACCCTGGAATCTGCTGCTTTAATTTGTCTATACAGCTATATAAAACTAGCAATTTATCTTGTCTTTTGCTGAACAGCCTTTTATAAAGCAAATCAAATATTCTCACAAGTGCCATTGCAGTTTCATTTCTGAATGGGAAGCTTGGGTCTTTTTAGCGTAATTTGATAGTGTGTGATGTAATTGGTCCCTGGCTGATATCTTCATTTATTTCATGCATTTTCAGGTTCACATCAATACTGAAATCTGGCACAACCTTTATCCTCTTGAGGAAAAGAGCTTGTAACATAAACCTGGAGGAAGAAACAGTGAATTACCCAAAGTAGGTGTGCCCTGAACAAAAATTCCCAGTAATTTCAGGTGTCTCCTTCCACACCCCATGCAGCTCCTGTGCTGTAGCTCTATTTAAAAGTCTGACAGAAGAAAGATCTCTGACTTAGCACCTATGCACTAAATCTGCAGGACATGATTCCCAATAAAAATAAAAACAAGAAATTCACTGGATGAGCACTAAAGTAATTAAAGCCTATCAGATGGATCCTCATTGCACTGCTGGTGGGATATACCCAGACAGAACTCTATTGAATTCCCATTTCCTTAACTGAAAGCACAATAATGCAGATCCACTGCCTCTCCTACAAATGGTTCTCTGAGCTTCTTCACGACTGATGGTAAAATAGATGTACTGGGATGTTCTCAACCAGTTCTTTGTTTATTTACAGGTATGAAAATGCAGCCCCCAGTCCCAATCTGTCAGATCTTACAGAGTATCACAAACCTCAGAATATATGCCCAGTTTAAACATGTAAAATTAAGATGACTCGACTCAAATGATGGCCCAAGGGCCTGCATGTCGTAGAGTTGACATGTTTGAATTATAGGAAAACCAAAGTGTCCAGAGCTAATTAAATCCATTCATCTTGGATTTTAAATTTCATACAGATCTGTAATGAAAATTTATTTCAATTTCTTCCTGTTACTTATTCCAAAGCTCTCTATAGCTCTGCTAAATGACCAGATGTTAGCAAATCCTGGATCTGGTAAATGGGAAGGGCTTTGTGGTGCTGGGAGCTGCTTTTTAACAAGAATCACCATGATTGTCCAGCACTGATAATGTATTAATCTGACAAAAAGACGCTCTGTGAAGTCCTCCTGGTGAATAAAGTGAATTAGAGCACCCAGGGCTTCCCCTACCCCTGGTTTGGGTTGTGAGGGAGCTGCAGCACTCACTGGACACAGCTCTGCTCAAGAGGAGGAGGAGAACTGACCTTCTGCAAGCCATTTGTTCTGTAGCACCCTGGCCACGAGGCTGAAGGAGCCTGAGGGACACAGAATTCACAGAATGCCAGAATGACCATGTTGGGAGAGACCTTTGAGATCATTGAGTGCAGCCTAGCCCCAACATCTCAACTCAACCCTGGCACCCAGTGCCACATCCAGGCTTTGTTAAACACCCCCAGGGATGGGGACTCCACCACCTCCCTGGGCAGCCATTCCAGAACTTTATCACCCTTTCTGTAAAAAGCTTTTTTCTGATATCCAGCCTGTATTTCCCTTGGCACAGCTTGAGGCTGTGCACTCTGGTTCTGTCAGTTCCTGGAGACAGAGCCCAGTCCCAGCTGAGCACAGGCACCTTTCAGGAGCTGTGCAGAGTGATGAGGACAGCCCTGAGTCTCCTTTTCTCCAGGCTGAGCACCCCCAGCTCCCAGAACCAGAGTTGGACACCAGGGTTGGAACCCAGGACACAACACAACATCCCTCACCTGACAGCAGAGAGCTCACCAGCTCACATCATACACCAGCCTTGACCCAGCCCTGCTTCCCCAAGGTCCTGCTCCAGGACCAGCAGCCCCAGAGCCAGGGGAGCCCTCTCTCCATCCATCCGTCCATCCATCCATCCATCCGTCCATCCATCCATCCATCCATCCGTCCATCCATCCATCCATCCATCCATCCATCCATCCATCCATCCAGACACAGAATTCACAGAATGCCAGAATGACCATGTTGGGAGAGACCTTTGAGATCATTGAGTGCAGCCTAGCCCCAACATCTCAACTCAACCCTGGCACCCAGTGCCACATCCAGGCTTTGTTAAACACCCCCAGGGATGGGGACTCCACCACCTCCCTGGGCAGCCATTCCAGAACTTTATCACCCTTTCTGTAAAAAGCTTTTTTCTGATATCCAGCCTGTATTTCCCTTGGCACAGCTTGAGGCTGTGCACTCTGGTTCTGTCAGTTCCTGGAGACAGAGCCCAGTCCCAGCTGAGCACAGGCACCTTTCAGGAGCTGTGCAGAGTGATGAGGACAGCCCTGAGTCTCCTTTTCTCCAGGCTGAGCACCCCCAGCTCCCAGAACCAGAGTTGGACACCAGGGTTGGAACCCAGGACACAACACAACATCCCTCACCTGACAGCAGAGAGCTCACCAGCTCACATCATACACCAGCCTTGACCCAGCCCTGCTTCCCCAAGGTCCTGCTCCAGGACCAGCAGCCCCAGAGCCAGGGGAGCCCTCTCTCCATCCATCCGTCCATCCATCCATCCATCCGTCCATCCATCCATCCATCCATCCATCCATCCATCCATCCATCATCCATCCATCCATCCATCCATCCCTATCCATCCCCATCCATCCATCCATCCATCCCTATCCATCCCCATCCATCCATCCATCCATCCCTATCCATCCCCATCCATCCATCCATCCATCCCTATCCATCCCCATCCATCCATCCATCCATCCCTATCCATCCCCATCCATCCATCCATCCATCCCTATCCATCCCCATCCATCCATCCCTCCCTATCCATCCCCATCCATCCATCCCTATATCCCTATCCATCCATCCCTATCCCTCCCTCTGCTGGCATTACGAACCTGGAATTCTGGGTTGGGTCCAGGACTCTTGGGGCTTCCCTGCTGCAGATTTGGAAGTCTGGGCTGGGTTCCCAGGTCCTGCATGGCACAGCAGCCATCAGGCACAGACCCTGAGAGCCCTGCATCTGCTCAGGGAAACTGGTATTTGGGTAGAAACAGAGAAATTGAAACACACACAAAAAAACCCAATTTTACGGAGCAGCTGGGGTATGGAGAGAGCAGACATTTGGAAGCATTGCATTTTATTTCCTGAGTTTGGGGAATAAGGGTGGTTTTGCTTTTAGCTTGAGTTTCATTTAATCCCTCATTCAAAGAAACAGAAACATCAGAATGCTTTGGGTTGGTCTCTGAGCAAAATCTCCCCTTTTCTTAAAATACCCAAAACACAACTCACGAGATGAAAAAAACCGTGACAGCTCTGATAAAGAATAGATAAGACAAAGTGGAAACAACAGACACCAGTTCAGGGAAAAGCTCCCAAAACAATTATGAGATCTGTGCTCCCCACAGTTAGAGAAGAGCTCAGCAGACAAGAAGACATCAGTGCTACCTCAGCAGCCCAGGAGCGTGCATCTCTGCCTGGATTCCATGACTTGCAGATATTCATCCCCAGTCTGTCCAGGCTTCAGTCACTGCCTGCACCTGGATGCAGATCAAGAACCCTGCAGGACATTCAGAGAGCCCAGAGATTCCTCTGCCTCAGGACTGGTGGCAGTTTCTCCCCTGAGCTGCTCCTTCTAGTCCAGGAATGATTCCAGTTGTGTCCTGTCCATCTCTCACACATTCATTTGATGCCTGCAGCCTGCTTTCTATGAAAAGAAAGGCACCAAAAAGAAGCAGGTAGGTATATTTAAGCAATGCACAATTGCAAAAATGCACAATTGCAGAAATGCACAATTTCCCAAGACCAATCTCTATGATCTACATGTTTGTGTTCATCATGATTAAGCCTTAATCACTATTTGGGACTACAGCCTTAATCATATTTCCCCCCATTATATAAATGATGAATGACAAACAGTCACAGGACTCAAAAGCAGATCAAATCTACTGGAGGATGACAGGTGGAGATTACCTTTTGTTGTGACAAATGAGATTTCCAGTTGGGACTCTGACTTGACTATTAGCATCCAGTAAATTAGTGAAATTCCAGGCAAATGACTCCAACCCAAAGGTCAGAAAAGTGGTTACCACTGGTGTACTTTGTGCTGCAGAGCATTCTAAACAGTTAAATGGCTCTGTACACGTGCATGGCTTTTATTGGTAATTTATTCATGATTTTGCATTAATCACTGACATCCTGACACCTAATTAGCAACACTCACAGGTAACGTGGGGTGAGAACTACCATACATATTTTAATAATCAAAGTTGAGACAGCAAGCTAAAATCAGGCCTTCAAGATGAAGAGTGACAGTCGGTATTTAATTAGCCTCATCTGTACATACTCCTCTCCTTTTCACTACACACAGCCCAGGCTCACTCAAAGTCAAACAGAAATTAAAGCAAAAAAGCTTTCAAAGATACTTTATAGAAATGCTACAAAATTCCATTAATATATGAACACTGTAATTTATCATCTATGGCTTAGAAAATCCTATGGAATTCTGCCACCAGCTCTCTGGAGAAATCACTGACATCATTCTTGGCTCCAAAAAGCATTGCTGCCATCCACATGCAAAGCCACAACCTGAGGATTTAGGAGTGAGTGTTTGAAAGGTTTCTAAGGACCAGGCCCTCTCCCTTCTTCAGATGATGCTTCAGGGTAGTACTTACCTAATTAGAAATTAATTTCACACTAAACCATTTCTTTTCTTGGCTAAGTAATGACAATTCTGTCAAGGAGATTTACCTGGAGAAACGTATTTCCTATCTTTTCATCGTGTGCTGCTTTCCTCGTGGGTTATTTTGTTGTGACATGAAATTCTTAATTTAACCTGGAAAGAAAAAAATTCAAATCATTCAACTTGAACCAAATTTATTTGTTTGTTTGTTTGTTTTTCAAATATCACTTTCTCAATTTTTTGTTTTCAAGGTTCAGGTCATTTTGGAGCATTTATTTTTATTTTGCTTCAGCCAAACTGCCTCACTTATTCAGAGTTCCAGTGCTCTGTGACTTCCACACAAGGCTTTGTTTCCCCAGCAGAGAGATTTAAGCTCTTTAAAGAGTGCCAGGAGTTTTTCACCTGGAGGGTTCATTCACATGGAGTCAGTTGGGATCTCCCAAACACTCATCACAGACTTCATCTACTGCTGCGTCCAGAACATAAAAATGTGAGTCGAATTCCTGACTGGGGCATTTCATGAAAAAACAAATCCTGATTCCATACAGCAGGCCCTAAATTTTGATAGTGAATTTAATAGGGATTTGTTTTTGTTTCTTTTTTTTTTTGGATCACTCACAACAGCCCTGTTTCTTAGCAACAGCACGTGGTGGAAGACTTGGACCCAGAAGAAATAACAACCACTACATTCAGTAGGACAATGGAAACAGAAAGAAGCAGCAAAGTCAGATTTAGTTTGTTTGAGGGTTTTTCACCCAAACCATTCACCCACATCCTCCAAGGCTTCTCCACAAGAAGCATGGAAGATGGGAGAAGTTGTGCTGCCCTGGAATTGAATTTATTGTTTTCTTATTTATGGCAGCAACTACTCCAAAATAATTTCATGGCAGTACTTAACATATAATCACAATATATAATCTCCAAAGAATGGGGAGAAAAAAAGCCCATAATGACAAGAAAATAAGCAATTGCATAGCTTGAGACAATCATGACTAAATGAATTCCAAATGCAAAGGGCTTGGAAAAGAATAATATTTGTCAGCTGCGCAAAATGAATCATAACAGGTATTTAAAACAAGGTAAATTCTAAATTGTACAAAAGGAATCATAACAGGTATTTAAAACAAGGTAAATTCTAAATTGTAGTACTTTTAGCTTGTCACTTTGAGCATTTTAGCCACCTGCTTTAGTGAGTTCCTACCATGGAAGCATCCTCACATCTGCCTTTTTCTGATGGCATTTATCCTCCTTTCTCTCAGCAGCTCATGCCAGACTCCAGTGGTGCAGAATGATTGGAAATTTTTTCTCCTCCTGTGAACAAGTGAAGCATCCATCTTAAACAGCAAAGATATCCCCACTCCCCCACCCAGCTGGAACAGAAAAGCAGAAATTTCACATGTTCTGGTCAAGACATTTGGCTGCAGATGAAGGTGAACATGCAAATGCCTGGAAATGACTTTGTGCATCTACATTTACACAATTTTGAGCAAACCAAAGCCACGTAATTGATCTTCTCCCTTGAACAATCAAAAAAAAAAATCCAAAAGTTATTATTTTTGCTTCAGCAAACAAAGGTGTTCTCTGACAGCAGTTTCAAATGACAGCACTGCCAAATTGTGCTGATAACATGGGGAGATTGCAATTTGTGGTTTTGGAAGATCTGATGGATATTTCAAGAGCCAGAGTCTACATCCAGCCTGAAATTCCATCAGTGCAGAAGATGGTAGCACTCCATACACAGTCAATTACACAAATGTGGATACATGTCATGCATCTAAAGGTGCAATATATTCCTATAGAAAGATATTTGAGAGAAAATTTTAAATATTAGATTGGTTTACACCATCAGGGGACTTGAAATGCTCTAAAAAAAATACAAAATACAGAAACATTTGTATTAGAGAGCTCATACTGTAAAATCAAATAGGTGAGAGAAACAAAGGCTGGAAGAATAAAAAAAACCCAAAAACTACAGGATGCAGCAAAGGCCACTCAAAATACTTTTAACACCTCTTGAAGGATCTGAGCATCTTTAGTCCACTCATTTATTTATGATTTCTCTTCTATTGTCAGCATTAAATGAGAATCCTGCCTTGACCTTTGCCTATGAAAAAGTCATCAATCAAAGCTCGCAAAAAAACACCACACTGCAGAAGCAATAATGAAGTTTTTCTGAGGGTTCACAGGTTCTGCTTTATAAAGAGCCCTGAATATTAATACAGAAACCTCATTTTACAGCTTATCACCTGTGATGTTCCAGTTAACCACAGCAACAGCTGATTATTCAAAGGAATAAAGCTTCAGCTCTTATTCCTCTCTGCTGCCCACCTGACCTACTGCTACACTCACTACAACAGCTGCCTTGCAAGTGTAGATTATATTTAAAGTTTACATTTCTGATGTGTAAAATAAGACTTCTATTTGTCCAACATATTGCTTCATATGAGAATGTTCCAATGGTTATTAGAAATGTATTACAGCTCTTCCCCTGTTCTCAGAAAGAAGCTGAATGTGTTATCATCTGCGCTGAATTTTATTCAAAAGTCTATGGAATACATGAACCCTTTCTTGTTTTAGACTTGCAACATCATTGTGACTTGTGGATGTTTTCATTCCTTCAGAGGTATCTATTTTTTTAATCTTTTTTAAATAGCCTGTATTGTTGGCAGGAGTTATGAATCCCAATCTCTGGCAGCAAATGCATTCGGCAGGTGCAGGGGTTCCTTTTGGAGAGCAGCCCTTTGTGAGCCTTTGCTGGGTAGACAATACAAGGTGTTGCTTTTTGCTCCTGATCTGAGCAGCCAGGAGAGAAAGGGAAGTGTTTGATTGCTGTCCAGCTGCCTGTTTGCTTTTCCTGCCTCCCAGTCACAAAATACCCCGTGGATCTGCCTTCAGCTGCTGTACAAATTCAAAAATCGAGAAACACCTATTAAAACTTGGCAGCTAAGCATAACATTCTAAAAAGGATCTGATTTCTAAGAGAGCAACTAAGGCTCCATAAAAGAATGGATAGAGCACCATAGACATGGCTCAGAAATGATAGAGAACCAATGAAATGTGCAGGAAAGGAAATGGAAAAATGAATAAAAAACCCCATAACAGTGTGAGAGCAGCTGGGGAAAAGAGAATCCCCAAGTTTCCTGGGTGAGATGGTGGAGAGAAAATGTAGGTGGCGATTTCAGACCTACAGCGAGAATCACTATTTATGTATCCAGACTTTTAAGCTGGCAGATAAGTGTTTTGTTTAGTTTACCATGCTTGAATATATTAATCAATTATAAAAGCTCAAAAAATCTCTCCTGAACAACACAGAAGGCAAGAGTTTACTTTTTTCTTCACTTTTAAAAATATTTAATTAACCAAGAAAATCAATGCTACTTTTAGAAACCTCCCTGGCAAAACAATACTTGCATTATTGCAGAAAGAAACAATTCCCTCAGCTTCCCATCACTGCCACAAGCACACAATATCCTCACCACCACAGCCCCTCCTGGCAATCCTAACATTTACCTGCCATTTTCAGCTGGACAGCCAAGGGGAGCTACAAACTGCAGGATCTTTAGCATTTTTCCTGTAAAATCTTACGAAAAACCAGGAATTCAGAGGTCTGATTGTGCTGGGTGCTCCCAACAATCAAGTTCTAGCCTCAAAATCCTCTCAGCCATTCTTGGAAATCTGAATTAAAATAGAATTTCCTTATGTGAGAGATGACAGCTCTGTGATCTGTCCCAAACAGCTCATCTTGATGATCTCTAAATTCCCACAGCAGATTGGCTGTGGTTATTCTGCTCCTTTATCCTGAAAATGACAACAAAACTCCATGAACTGGAAACAGAATCAGGTTGGGGTTTTTTTTTGCATAAATACCAGCTCTGGATATCGATCAAATTCTTTTCAAGCAGACTATGAAAAGCCAAATCCAATGATTAATGTGAATATCAACTACAAGCACTCAGAACCCAGGAACAAGCTGGCTGGATGAAATCATATGCATTTTGTGATATTGCAAATAGGGAAAAGAGAATTGATCTGTCGTGGATGCCTTCCCAAAATTTCACATTGGATTTCAGCAGAATGAGTATTTGAAAACCTTGAGCTATTTGTTATCTTGTAATGAAGGGATTTTCTTCTTCTCTTCAGACAATATTGAACTGAACTGTTCACACCTGTCCACTGAATGCCTGTTTTCTTTTATATGTCTCTAATTCACCAGTTTGGGCTGCATTCATGTGAAAAAATAAAATTAAAAAAGATTTTGCAAGGCAAAAGTATTTGTGAGAGAAAACAACACTGCTTTCTTGACTTTCAAGGGTAATTGGCCATGTGTGATGGAAATACTGACATATTTATCACAGGCTGAATCACACTCAACTCAAAAAGACATTTATCATTAAAAAGAACATGCAGAGTTTTACCAAGACGGAATAATATATTCTGCTTTTTCTTTCCATCGTCTTTAATATGTTTTATATAATCAGCTTCTTGATTATTTGGGTCATTTAAACAGCAAAGCTTGCTTATAAATTCTACAGCATAAACAAGGTGCACAGCAGAAGTTGATCATGAACATGAAAAATGTGTAAGAGATGTAGTACTGGAAAATACAACATGCTTCAATGACACCATCAGCAGCTGAAATGGAATATTTGTCAAGTAACACCATTACCATCTTTCCATCAGCAGCCTCTCCAAGTGACTTTTAAAAAACTTAGCTAAATTTTACGTTAGGCACATTTACACAGGAGTTTGATTCCACATAAAAATAACCCATTAATTTTATATTTTTACATGTATCTTAACTGCTCAGTTGTTTTGTTGTCTTTCATTTATAATTCATTCTGCCAAAGACAGAAGCAGCACTGCCCATCCTATTGCCAGGCTGGCAGAGCCCTGTCAGGTACCAGCTCTGCTCACTGCTGCCCCTAAAACTGCTCTGCCCTCCCCTGTGTCTGCTCAGGGGCTCAGATGTCCAAGGTAGGGGAGAAATAAATCAGCCCTGTCCCCCTGAGAGCCACATTTCCCATCTGCCCAGTCAGACTGACACAATCAGGGATTTCCCTGTGTTAGGACAGCACTCAGCACAACGCTGGGATTACAGCCCTGAACCCTCCTTTTCTTTTGCTCCCTGCCTGAGCAGTGGGTTGGACATAACCTAAAAACCACTTTTAATCTGCAAACCCAGCTGCTGTAATGTCCTTGTTTAACAGAAGTATAGCGATTTTTGTTAAGAGAATGAAAATAAGAGGGAGATTTGCTAATCCTCGGAGTTTTTCACTGTGGGAACAAGCCTCAGATACAAATCCCACCTTTAGCCTGAGCTCCTGCAGACACCAACTCCTCCTCCAGCAGGAGCTGTGCTGCCAAGGGCAGCAGAGACACCCCAAAGCTCATGCCTTGACCTGCTGGGATTTTGGCCATAACACTTTACAGAGTGGAATTAACACACAGCCAAAGACACACTCAGCTGTGAGAGCATGAAGGGCTTGAACAATCCTAATTTAGATCCAGTCCAAAGACAGATCCCAAAAGGAGCTCAGGAATGCAGCAAACACCAATTCTTTTTATGTTCTCAAAGCAATTATAAGTGAATATTATCCCTCTATGAATTTATAACACATACTCTAATTTACAATTGCAGTTTACAATTTGCACTCACCTTAACCAAGTTTGTTTAAATCCACAGCCAGGATGGTGCTGAAGAGCACAGCTTAAAAAAATGAAGAGAGTTTAAGTTTTTCTCTAACTTTTCTCACCAGTTCATTTACCTTGAAACAAGAACTGAAATAGAGAATTACACCATGTCCTCCACACCAATGGAACTTTATTTTATTCCTAAGCCTAAACACTGTACTATAGTATTATTATATTACTATGGTAGTACACACATATGGAAAAATACTCCCACAGCCTCTCAGTGATACTTGTCATTGCCTCACCCTTAACATAGTGAAACCTCAAAACTTCAGAAATAAAATCATTCCACTGAGTTAAACCTTCAATAAAATTCTATTTTTATGCTGTTCTATAAATTATTTTGTACTCCTACTTAAAATAATAACTATGTCCAGCCAGTTTATGGACACAAAGTAAGATTTTTTAAAAAACCCAACACATTTTATCTACTCTTAGAGTCTCTGCTTGAAATTAATATATCATTTCTGGAAGCTCTGCTCACTAGAACTGGCAGATGCTCCATGGAAAATTGCCATTAACAATTAACACATAATGAAGAATCAACCTGCTGGGGCACCTGGGATAAATTTCATTTTTTCAATGCATTATTATTCCACTTGAGTGAGATAATAGATTATAATTTTAGAGAAAGTGACATATGGAACATTTATGAGACTTTGCAAAAATCATTTGAGGCCCTTAACTTATAACATTTATCACACTCTTGGAGGGGAGGGGAAGGACTTTGACAGGGAGATTTTGGTGGGCCAATTTTCTTCACAGAAGATTGAAAGACTTTTATCTCAAAGCCACTTCAGCTATGGAGTCAAAACTCAGTTTCCAGCTCATAACTGGAAAAGCTATTGAATGTAAGGAGATGCTCTTGTTCTTCAACTTCCTCCTTCCAGTGCAAAGACTTCCTCTTGTGGTAATCACATAATTCCTTATTGCTGAGAGGGTGAAAATACCTGATTTTGCTATGTGAGTGTAACGTCCCAAATCTTTTGGAGAGAGAAATTACAGTTCCAAACACCAATCACAATTGTTTTGGACAACATCAGGAAAAAAACAAACTATTCATTTCCAAGGGCACAGAACCACCTATAGCAAATATTTTCCTCCTCCTGCCTCCCAGAGAAGCTGTGCCCCAGTCTGGTTGCTCTGGGATGGGGAAGATGTGGAAATTTCACATTTGTGTGTGATAATTCCAGGCACAGCCAGTCTCACCTACTGCAATCTATTCAGAGTTTTTCCATTTTCAGATTTGTGACTTATAATGGGCAAGTGAGCTGTTCCAAACCTGGCTGTGGTACAAAAAAGCTTTCAGCCATCCCAGGAGAAAGACTCAGACTCTGTAAACCACACTTTGAATTCTTTAATTGCCAACCTATACTTTTAGCCCTCAATATTTATCTGTAAGAGGTACAGCAGTCCACATAGTAATTTATAAAAATCACACAGGGCAGGGTGAAGCCTTGAAGGAAAACTCCTTTTGCTGCTGAAATAACAACAGTGAGGCTCAAAAGCACAAGCAGGCAATGAAAGCTGCAGGAGTTCTGTGCATGAGCAGGGGGAATCCAAGCCCAGGGTTACATTCCTGTCTCACCTCTCTGGCTCTGCATCCTCCTTCACCTGAAGGTGCAAATGAACATCTGCTGGCTATTTAGTTATGTCACCAGGACTCTAAAAAAAGACAGGGGAAAAAGTTAGATATTCCAAATACCTGATGGACTTACAGAGTTTAAAGTGACAGGAGTGGTGGTAAAATAATATTCTCTTGAACATGCTCTTACTAAAATAAGGTATGACATATTCTCTGCATTGAAGAGCTTCTTTTGCTAAGATTGTACTTCATGGGCGTCTTGTCATGTTGCTCTTGAGAAAAATGTGCAAGTTCACATTTCTGAGAACAGAGAGAAGTTTGAAAAATGAAAAAAAGGACAACAAAAATACCCAGCTCTATCAATAGCACAGTGCTTAAAGCAGCCTGAGGAACCAACTGCCTCAGAAGAGTCTCCAGCCATGCTAAAAAGGAATTCAGAAACAAGATAAATTAAGTTACTGCCCAAATCCATGCTAAGAGTAAAGGTGGACAAGGAAAACCAGTGACATCTTTCATTGGTTAAAAAGATGCAAAATTGGCCCAGCAAAATTTCAGTCATTTGTCAGTTTGACAGAATTCAGTTAATAGAAAAGTCACAAACAAAACCAAGCAAAACAAAAAATTGAGTGCTATACTTTTTCAGAACACCAAAAGAAAGATAGAACACACTTCAGAGATAGAGAACAGTATCGACATTTTACTGCTTTGATACAATATCTATTTATGAATTTTACCTGTACCTTTTAATTTTTTTACATTAAATGATTAATCACTAAATATCTGAAAATGCTTTTGTCATATGTGAAAAACATGGTCAGTGGTTTGGGGTTTCTGGTAAATTGGAAGCTCCCAAGCTCATCTCTTCAGTATAACTGGAGTGGTTTCACATACCAGGTACCCCGGGGAGGACAGCCTCCAATGGTGACAGAAAGGCAGGGCGAAACCTCGCTTTTCACCC
>NW_005054349.1:1942059-1946784 GCF_000277835.1 Geospiza fortis | reverse complement strand
CACAGGACAGCTTAACATGTCCTGGGCAATCCATCTTCCCTTCAAAGACACACAGCTCTCCACTAAAACTTCATAATTCTGCAACTCCTGGCTCAGAGCTTCCTCCAGGTGCCCAGAGCCCTGAGATGGAACAATCCTGACCCTCACTGCCAGTGAGGGTGCCCCGTTCCTAAACCCAGTTTGCTCTGTGCTTTCCTGCCTGTCCTGGACTCCAGGACACACCTAAATCAGCTCTGCTGCTTTCCCCTTCCCCAGAGGCTCTCCTCACACTGGCTACTTGGAAATAAACAGATTTTATAGACATTTTTCACAGAAAACACCTTGTGGATTCTGGATGGATGTTAATTTGTCCTTTACCATGTCCACAGCAAAGTTCAGCAGTGTGGAAATCCAAGCACATTTTTAATTTTAGGACATCTCTGCCTTGGGTGCTCTCTCTTTTCCTAATGATTTTCCCTCCCACAGTAACTAGAAGCCACAGACCTCTTGGAATGATGCTGAAGCTTTCATTCTGTTTTCTCATTTTTAATAGGCTGATTTTCTTTCTCAGAACGATTTTGTGAATTCTGCAACATCTAGGAAGGCTAAGGACAAACTGTGAAGATTAGACAGTTTGTGGATTTTTCTGTCTGCTTATTAGGCACAGTGAGTTTGATCTAAATGAGTTTTCTGCATTCTCCCTTTATTTTTCTCCCTATAATCTCTCTTACTCGCACGTAATTCACATATGAAAAGAAAAAGCTAACAAAAGAAAGAAATGTTAAATCACTGTTCTGCTTTAAATTTCCAATCCCTTGAGTGGTTCCCAACCCACAAGTGCTTCTTTATTCCTTTCATTTCAATTACCATTTAACCATCAAACAAAATAACCAGCAAAGGAAGTAAGTTATGCAATATATGGCATTCCCCTGGAAATATTAAGTAGTTTTTACAATAGGTTATTTGACAATGCTGAGAAACAGATAGAAGCAATTAACATCAAATTGTTACTTTCCTCCAAAGGAACATATTTGTTTAATTCCACCATTGAAATGAAAAGAGAAATTTAATTACAACAGTGTTTTAAAGCTGCCTGTCCAGACTAACAAAAGCACAGCCATATCCCTCTGGAGCCCTGTTCAATATCAATGTGGAGTGTAGGTGAGTCAGTGGGGGAACATCACAGGATGCCAACTGTCACCCTGCTCACATTCCACAACAACAGCAGGAAGTTCAGCTCTGTCAACCACGACCACTGGTTTTTAAATAGACACAGAACTATCAGAGGATAGGCAAATTGAAATATTAGTTTTCCCATCTTTTATATTTGAGCTGCAAGTTTGGAGCATGCTTGGTCTGCAGTTTTCCATGCTGTCACTGTCACGTGTTCTGGAAAAATCTCTTGGCCAGGATTTCTTCTCCTGGGAAGCTGAGAAGCCTCAGAGAGAAATGAAAACAATAATTATCTGATTGCTTCTCCCTGTTTGGCTGCTTTGGAATGTGGCTGGACATTGTTTACCAACAGGTGATTGTTTCATTGGTTCCATGTGAATTGTTTTTACTTAATGACCAATCACCATCAGCTGTGTCAGACTAAGGAGTCAGTCACAAGTTTTTCATGATCATTCTTGTTAAGCCTTCTGTCTGTATCCTTCTCTTTCTTTAGTATAGCAAAATATAATATAATATATAATATATGTTATACAACATTATACAATATTATACAATATTATATTATACAATATATTATACAATATGTAATAAATTAGGCTTCTGAGAACATGGAGTCAGATTCTCATCTCTCACCTCGTCCTGGGGACCCCCACAAACTCAACACCATACTCTTTCCAGCTGTGATTTAAGATCACTGCAAATGAGATTTTCACCAAGACAAGGCTGGAAAATGAGGACTATTACCAATAATCCTTGAGAAACACAGCAGCAAGAAGGGGAAACTCTTGGTTTAGCTTGCAGTGAATAAGAAATATCTGTTCAAAGCCATCAGACATGATCTGATGCTTGAAGGAAGCCACAGAGCAGCCCTGAGCTCAGTGTGACCCTCAGGGACAGCTCTGTGGGACTGGAGCAGCAGTGACAGTGACAATGGACACAATTTGGCAGCACAGCACCTTTTAAAGCCTATTTTTAAATTAGGAGCAGCAACACCACAGGTGTGACAGTTGCTAGTCCTCCCCTTCCCGTTTTTCTTTTTGATCCTGCTGTCATTTATTTGTATTTACAGAAAGCAGCTAATTAATTCAGAGTGCATGTTCCTTGTGGGGCTGCATTTCCTTACATGCTGAATAACAACACAGAGATGGGTGGGAAAACTACAAAGGGAGGGAAACCAAACAGAAATAGGTTATGAATCTTAAAATTCGTGTGTACTGAGAGAACAAAGAATGAAAGTTGATTTAATATAAGGAATGGGATTTCTACAGACAATTCAGAACCAGGGCATTCACAAAGTCTCTTTCAGTGAGAGTAGTGGAGAATTCATCCCAGGGCTTGATAAATTCAACTCTTATTGTACTTCAAAACTTGACTGAAACCAGCTTATCACTATTAGATAATATAACACAGGAAAAAACTCAGAACACATTAAAGAGCAGGTTCAGTCACAACTGCAGCTGCTTCCTGTAAGCTCTCTCTTTTGAATAATAAAATTACTGGGCAATTAAAAGCAATTGCCACTTCTGTTTTCCCACTGATAAACATTATAAAAACCTCAGAACCACTGCTTTTCCCTGTTTATAGGAGAGCTCATCATCACCACCACACAGCAAACTGCTCTGCCTGGGTCAGGCTGGATTTGCAATGGGAGCTAAAAAAGGAGCTGCAATAGGATCAGGTGGCTAAAGAGCAAACAATGCACGCTGGTAAAGCAGAGTGCCACAGCCACCCTGCCCCACTGAGCAGGCTCACAGCACACCTGAGCTCTGTGCTTGCAGTGAGGCCTCTCGTGAAATCCCAGTGCCAAATTCAGTGAATTCAGTGCGTGCTCAAAGTGAAACGGCTCTGTGCAACAGCACACGGCTGGGCAAAACCTCCCACTCCCAAAAAACCACTTTGGTGTTGGGGATTTCTTATAATCCTGAGATGTATTGTTCAATTTACCTTGCCTTTATAGAGGGAACTACAACCACCACACTGCTGGCTCTGCAGGGCCCCAGGCAGCAGCTCAGCATCCTCCCCCTGAGCTCCCCAGCCTGAGGCTCTGGGTCAGCTCAGGGAATGCTCCCTAAGGACCACTTGGCTCTGAACTTGTGGCTGGAGTGGGGCTGTGGGGCCTGGGGGCTCAGAGGTGCAGTGCCAGGGATGCAGGAGCAGCCCCAGGTTATCCCAAGAGGTGCAATCAGGGATGCAGGAGCAGCCCCGGGTTACCCCAGGTACAATCAGGGATGCAGAGCAGCCCCAGGTTATCCCAGGTACAATCAGGTATGCAGAGCAGCCCCAGGTTATCCCAGGTACAATCAGGGATGCAGAGCAGTCCCAGGCTATCCCAGGTACAATCAGGTATGCAGAGCAGCCCCAGGTTACCCCAGGTACAATCAGGGATGCAGAGCAGTCCCAGGCTATCCCAGGAGCTGCAATCAGGGATGCAGAGCAGCCCTGAGGAGGTGCATGGTGCACACACAGATGTGTGTCCATAATATCCATTTCCTACCTCCCAGAAGTGCAGCCTGATCAGTCAGAGAAGGGAACAGGATGAGGCTTTTGATCCTGTTTCATGTGAGGGTGCAGAGCTGCTCAGAGATGTGTGCGCCTACTACAAACACACTTCCACTCCCACCCACAGCATCTCCATCAGTGAGTAGTTAAGTTCTGCTTCCTTTTTTTAATTATTTACTTGTTCAATAACACTTTCTGCCCTTTAAAGCAAATATAATTTGCAAAAAGTTCTGAACTTCTATGCATAAATTATTTGTTGCTATGCTGGATCACAATGCTTGTTCTGAAATGGAACAGGGCAGAGTTTTCACAGGCCAGCTGGAACCTGAGTGATTTACCTGAGAGAACACATGCAAGTCACAGTGATCAGCTGTCATCAGCTCGGTGACAAAACCTCTTCCTCAGCCAGAGGCTCCAATAAGGTGTGTGTGATAAATGTTGTCACCTGCAGTGGGATGAAAGGAATCTATTAGTACTAGACAAAAATAGCAAATATTTGGATAAAAGTTTCAGTGTATACAGCATAGAAAAGACTTGCTTTCCCCTTCCATTTCAGGTTGTAATGAATATTTAAAATTTTCGTCAACATTTTCAACCGTCTAAAGACTGTAATTTTCAAACTTAAAAAGTGATGAAAAATATAAAATAGAGGTAGTGCAGGATGATAGGACTCTCCTCTGATCAGGGTAAATTCAATGACTGATTGATTGGGATAAATGGAGAACAATGCAAACAAAACAGTTTGAGATGATAGTTAACTGATTACAAAAAAAATCAAATAAATCACAATTTTGGGGAAGTTTCTAGTGGAGTGACATTCACAGCTCTTTATGGTAAGGGATCCACTGAAAATTTCAAAGCTCTTTATTTACCCTCTGCTGTAACACACAATCCCAAACTTTGGTGTTCAGTGCACACAAAATAAATGAATATTCAGACCTTATAACAAAAGAAGGAGCCTTGACAGCTAAAAATTTGTGGAATACCTTGAAACCTAAAAGAAATAGGAAATACAAGAGAAGATACCTCTTTGCAATGTTACTTCTGCACTCAGATATTCCTATTCCCAGCAGG
>NW_005054349.1:1941711-1942049 GCF_000277835.1 Geospiza fortis | reverse complement strand
TGAGAGGGATGGGCTGGCAGCCAGCTGGAGCAGCTCCTTTCCAGCTCCTCGCAGGGACAGGAGCCTGGGAATGTCACCCGGAAGGCTCCCAGGGCAGCTCTTGCCTTGTGTTTCTGCACTTTTTGGGCTCAGTGCAGGACTCAGCTGCACACACACACCTGGAACATGGAAGATCCTCTGCATCTCCAACCCAAACTTCACATCTCAGAGCAGGCAGGCACAGAGGGACTGACAGAGGTGTCTGACCAACACCAGAAAGTACAAAAAACAATAACGCTGGAGTGTGAAGTGCCCATGGTAGGGTGACCAGAGGCCACAGAAGTGCCTGATTTCTATAC
>NW_005054349.1:1906148-1941652 GCF_000277835.1 Geospiza fortis | reverse complement strand
GCAGCAGCTCTCATCTTCATTTACAGCCAATCAACAAAAACAGACCAAGGAAGTGTTGTAGGAGTAAAAACCACTGAATGCTCCAGTCATTCTACAAGCAACATTTAATTTTACTGTGTTACCGTGTTAAGCTGAGCAATGGAAGGAAACACAATCAACTGCTCATTGTACTTAAAGAGCTTCAAAAAGATCAATTATCTTTATATGGATAAGGAGCAGCTATCGATTTCAACAGTGTTATTCAAATTCCATTTAAGCAATGAATTGCTCTGCTTTTTTATCAGCAAGAGGAATGGATTAGAGTGGTGCAACCCAATCCTTAACACAGCTCAAGCGAGCACAGCCCAGTGGCTTCTCTAAACCAGGGAAACCTCTCTGACATTGATCTTTCTCGCGGAATGGAGCAAGAAACAGAATTCTTGTTCACTATTCCTGCAAAAATACTGGGCAGAAATAGTGCAACTCTGTGAGATCCAAGGTAAAAGCTACTTAGAGATGCCACACTCAGTCCAGAGGCTGGACCCATCTGTATAGGGTTTGGAGATAAAGGAAAATCCCTTTCACTGACTCACAGGCAAAGCTGATGCCCTTCCAGGGAAATTCACTAGCATCCAAAGTGTCTCAAACACAAAAAAATCCTTGCTGGATGCCTAATCAAGCCAAGCAAGTCTTTACATATTACCCATGTTTTTTTATTCCATATTTTAGTCAATTTAACCCGGTGATTTTGTGGACACCCTGGATTTTAAGCAATTCTGAACCTCTCTGCAATTTGGTAAGAACTTAAAGCAAGAGAAAAGAAGTTATTTGTGGTTTGAAAGGACAGAGCCAGGCCTAGAAAGAAATCCTGATGAAAACACAAGAGTGTTTGCAGCACTTCTTTGGCATCTCCTGTCAGCCTGCCTGATTACAGCCCTTTTCCTCACTCAAAACACAGCTCCACTCCCAAACAGTTGTGTGACTCCAATCAATCCACTTTGTGTTCACCGACAGAAAAAAAGAGGTGCAAAATTGGCCTGTAGATTTTTATTAACCTCTATGGAAAAAGAAAAATATCTGGACTGATAATACCTAACTCCCTGTGTAGATCACAGCATCAGGGAAAAAAAAAACTGCAGAGAGAATCTAAGGTTTCTGAGATTACCTTGGAAACCTTGATGAAAGAACTACAACAAGAGGAAAAAAATACTCATTTTGCATAGAATGCTGCTGTCTAGGGGAAGGGCAGCTAGGAGGCACCATTGAAAACAGATTTTAAACAGGTTACATTAAATTTAAAGGGTAGTTTTCAAGTCTGCCCACTTCCAAACTGGAGGCAAAGCCTCGTGACCCCAAAAGGCTCTACTCAGATGGAGAACTGCTCCTGGATCAGCAGGGCCTGAAAATGCAGATTCAGAGGCACAGAGCTGCAGAGAACACAGTGCAGTGGATGGGGACAGGGTTTCATTTCTGTTAGGGCTGTGAACAAATCCCTGCTGCCTTTCCTCACTGTTAAGCTGATTTCCCACCCCAGCCACAGCCAGCACACGCAACTATCTCCAAAGTATCCCACCTGAGAGATTTAAGTGGTTTTGCAGGTTTTAATAAAATTTCCAACACAAAGGATATAATGCTGACCCGCAGTTTGGAAAAATACAGTATTTGCAGTAAGAACTGCCGTCCTGGGGAGGAGTGCACTCCTCCCAGCTCCCTGCAGGACATTCACCCCAGCTGGAGAACTCTGCCTCTCAGAGCAATGATTCTCCCAAGCTCCTCACTCTCCTGAGCCCTCCCTCTTGGACAGCCAGCTGCCACAAGTTCCTATTTTCTTATTTGCTGTCTAATGAATCCATACTGAGGGGTTTGTAGCTGTCCTGATCCCTGTTACATTTTGCCTGGGTGCCCTAAATAACCCTGCTGTCAATAGCAAGCACAGCAAGCACTGGATGAGCGCTGCGTGTTTGATGTGAGAAATGAAAAATCAATGTAATATGCCCTTACTGGAGGCACCTGCAGATAGCATCCAATAGAATTGATTAAGCCCTACACAATAGATAATAAAGCTAATTAAAACCCAACTGGAACACCACAGTGCAGCTCCACATTTAAATGCAGTGGTAAAGACAACGCAAGAAGAAATTAGAGGGAAAACTTAGATATGACTAATGGAGGAAGGTATCAATCTACACCTAGATAAAGGTTTGTTATTGCCCATAAAGTCAAATAAAATCCACAGTGTTCATATTTTGCTTATCCTGAACACAAAAAGTATAACCTCATATGTTGCAGTGTAACTTTGACACATTTGTTTAATTAAATAGCAATCCACGTATTCACGTTATTCTGCTGAGATGGAACAACTTCCTTTTATTCTGCTCTAGATAATCACAATTTTAAAGATTTAATGATTTTATAATCTTCAAGCAAAGTATCCAAAATAACGTCTGAAACAAAATGAAAATAGAACAAAATTAGCACCAAACAAACTTTAATGTGACATTTCCTGCATTCCCTACAAATACAGAACTCCATTTAGGTGAAAGCTTCTATATTGACTACATATACACCCCTGTAGTTCTAACTGCCACTTGCAAAGGAAGAATGGGCTACAGGAGCAAAAGGAAGGAAGAAAGGGAGGGGGAAAAATTCTTAATTTAATTGGGTATTACAGAAGAAACCCTATCCTGAATGTAATTCTAAAAACCAACTAATTCTCAGTTTCATTTCTCTTGTCCATTCCTAACGCTCATTCCTTAAAAGCATAAAGCAAACAGAACCCCATCAGAACAATCTAGTTTGCATAGGAGATGAGACTGGGAATGATAAATGCCTCTCATTATCTAGGAAAACCTTCAAAAGAATAAAAAGGTCAGAGTTGTTTGTAAGCAGGACAACATTAGAGACGTCCTCAGAATTGTGTTACAAAGTTCTGAAATATTTTTCGTTTTGCTATTATAGAAGAACAACTTCAGTCAGGAGTAAAGTTTGGTGCCCTCCAAAATAATCTTCAGAACAGCAGGGAGAAAAGGAGGAGCTGTGTGCTGTGTAATCCTGCCAGCAGCTGTGCCAGCCCCTGAGCAGACACAGCGTGCCCTGACCCCTCTGGGCAGCAATTCACCAGACAAAAAGCTCCTGGATGAGACCACACCTAGGTTAGTCTGTGGTTTTTATCCATGGGAAACCCGGGTTGTTCCCACCAAGACCCACAGAGCAGATCCAAGGACACAGCAGCAAACAGCAGCCCAGCTGTGAGATCAGTGCCTGGGTGGATCCTGCTCCCAAAGCCAGGGCAAACATTGATGGCTCCAGGTCACAAACACTCAGTGGCCTCCTTCCATCTGCCTGGTATCCTCTGTCACATCCCTGTCATGCTTTATTCATCGGGCAAGTATTTAGCCACAGTTTAAAGAGGCTTCAGAAGCCAATGAATTTCTCACATCCTCACTTGGAAGCATTAACATTTGATTTCTGTGCTTGAAGAGCTTCCTGCTTTGACCTGTTCCACAGCAGCCTTGGAGAGCTCAAAGAGGAGCTGCAGTCCTGCACAGACTGGACACTGGTAACTGGGCCATGAATATTCTGTCTGTCCTGAGCAGTTTAATCATTAATTGCCCAGCTGAGTGGCTGTCACCTCCAGCCCTCCTGGACACGGCTGGTGTAACCAGGAGCCATTTCTGGTTTTAATAAAGTGTTTTACAATGAAGGACCAACACTCCCACAAGTCAGAAGGATGCTGGTGTAGAGCACAGCTCCAGGAAAACCAGAGTGCAAGTGTAGCAGGAGAGCGAGCCTGGCCTTGAAAAGGTGAAACCACAGATTTTTGTTGAGGTCTGGTGGAACTTGTTATACACATGGTGTGTAAACTTGAGCATAACAGCAAAAGGTCTTTTAAATCAGTTTAAAAAATTCCAAAAGTGCCTGTCCTTTGCTTTTGTACAGAAACTCCACAAGGAAGCAGGTAAGACACGGCTCTATATGATGCATCCTTTTCATGTGAAAAGATTCTGTGAGTGACAACTCTCCTGTGGTCTCAGAGCAAGCTGCCTAATGAAAAGCAAGAGCTCTTTAATGTTAATGAAAACATCCTAACTCCTCTTCAGACACCCTCTTTCACTCAGTGACAATCACCTTTTAAGTTGCCACAATTCCCTGCTCTGGAGGAGCAGCTGAGGCTGTCACAGCCCGGGTGCAGTGTCAGAGATTAGCTGAACTGCTCCTCTCCTGTTAATGGAGTTACCTGTTAAATCCCCACCTGCTGCCTTGGCAGGTTTTTATTAAGCAATAACATCTTTGGAAGATTCCAGCTACCAAAGGTTTAAAATGAATGGTCTGGGTTTTTGGGTTTTTTTTTTCATCCTTGTATTAGACAAAATGAAGTCTTCCTTCTGACATTTTAAAAATCTAGCGCACATCTATTCCTAATAAACAGAATTTTCAAGGATTTAGTGGGGTATTGTGGTGACATCAAAACAGCAGAAGAGCAGATTATAACTTTCAGTGGCTGGATGGAGAATTTTACAAGTAGAATAAAATGCAAAACTGTGAGAAAAACTTGAGACTTCTCCCTGCCACAGGCACATATGTATCAACTCTTAGTGACATTTTAGGTATTATGTGCAAAAGAAGAAAGATGAATTAACATCCTGTCTTCTTGGTAATGGAGGAAAAGGAATCTCAGTTTTGTATCTACAGAATTCACGCATTTCTTGCTAACTTGAAATCTCTATTAGCCATATGGAGCAAGTCCATCTGTTTTTACTAAATTTGACTACGAAATCTCTCTGTGCATATGATAATTACATATTGATCTTGAATATATTCTTGTATGCTCAAAGATTCCACTGGAGCTCGTTGGCCAATTTCCTTATGGTAATTAGTGGTTAAAGGAGCTCTGAACATAATCTCATTACAACAGAAAGGAATGCAGCCTTTTCAGAACATCCACAGTTTTGGTTTTTTTGGTGGTTTTTTTTTTCCTGGATTTCAATAAAGGAGTTATCAATGCAGTAAACAGGGAAGAGAATACGAAATTGTGTCTATGGCAACCATATTATAGCTCTCCACTTCGTACTTCTCTGGCTTTTCAATAGATTCACACTCATTTTTCCTGTAAACAGGTCAGTTAAAACATATCTCAGAATTATTTCACAATTGCTACCAACTACAATACTGGACTTGTAAATTCTCATTTGAAAATGAAAGTGTCTTTTCAGGAAGAAAAATGAAAAAAAAAAATCTCTACTTAGCTAATTGCTTCCTAGAAAGCTTCTGCTATTGTTGCTATCTGGCACTTACTTGCAGACAATTATTGCAAGAATATTTACAAGAAGATAAGTCCAGTTCTGTAGGAATCACATATTTTGAGGAGAAAAAATATCCTAAGCTTCTTTGTAATGATATAAATTTAATTTCTAAACCTAACTTGAATAAAACTTCCATGTCTTGCCCGTTGGAGGTGGTTTTGGGTTTGGATTTGTTTTCCATTATGCAGAAAAGAGCTATCATATTATATTTATATATAATAAAACTGATCTGGTCTGAATTCCAAGAATGAAAAACTGTCTTTAATATCCAGATTTACCACTGCTGACACAGGAGCTGTTGCATTAAGGCAACATACAACAGGTGTAAGGTCATTTGAAGTATTAGAAATGCCATTGCTTTTACAGATCATGCTTCCTTCACTGGAGACTTCTCCAGGGGCACTGGATTAGGGAAAAAAAAAACTGACATAATAAATAAAGTATACTTAAGAGGAATGTTTGCAGGTTACTACAGGAATAAAAGAACACATTATTTTCATGCAATAATTCGGTGGCAGAAGGCTGCCAACCTGCGACAGAAACTCTTTTAACTTGTCATAAATGTTTACTATCTATTCTCATGGAGTTGCTGATTTATCAAACTCATTTTTTCCAAGGAACTTCCCAGAGAGCTTGCCAGCACTTTCTCCATGAGGCGAGCTCTGCACACCCTGCTACTTGAGAAGAGCTCAACCCTAATTTAGATTGACCCTCATAAAAATATCAGAGCCTTGCAGTCAATGATTGCTGGAAGGGAGGGATAGGACATGAATTAATGATATTTGATATTACGTTTCAGAGCCCCCTTTTGTATCTGTTTTATCCCTTTAAAAACATGATGCAACTCATTTTCACATCAGTGTTTGAAAACAAATCCTCTCTCTTGGCCCCTAAACCATACAAAGAATTAAATCTTTACTGTTAGAAAGTCTCCTCAGACTTCTCAATGCTTAATAAAAAATAATGACAGTTAAAACTCTTTTAACACTCACATTCCAACCCCCTGCCTACCCCTTTCCCCTCCTGGGTACTGTTTTAAGACATGTCCCTCATCCTGGGCTTCGTTTTACATCCCTTAATGAGCAGCAGCCCGGTCTCTTAACTGTCCTGCACGTAAATGGATTAAGTTTCACATGAGCAGAGATCCCCAGGTGTGTGTTAGCAGAGCTGTAAGCAGTTGTGCGAGATGGGATGAGAGTGGAAAATAACTCGCCTGCTCCTGACAGCAGAGGCACCAGCTCTCTGCAGCATTTATTTTGACTCCCAATGAAAAGACCCCTTTAAGTTGTCGCATCTTTTATTCAGCAACTCATTTTCTGCTAAGCGTTAAAAGTCAGTAGGGTGTGAGGATTTGTTCCAAGGCTTGCTGAGATATTACTCACACAAAGGAGCTGCAGATCATTTCTGCTGAGTAAAGCCACTGGGGATGTTTGAAATTCAAATGCATCTTACCCCCACCCAGCACACAGAGTTGCTTCTTCTCCCTTCTCTTTGTTACTACTCCCAACACTCTATTTTGCTCTATATTTTTCTGTAACTTTCGCTCTTTCCACTGAAACTTCTGAAAATAATAATTGCTTAAAGCCTTTGAGAGCATTACCTACATTACTGCTCCTATCTCCAAGAAAACAGTGTTCCATTAGGACTGGTTTAAGTTTACACAGCTACTCAACATAACATTTTCAGGCAAAAATGATCCAAAGTGAAGTTTGTTTCCAAGATGAGCCAGTACCATTTTGGATGGCAGATCAGGCCTTTTATATACATTTATAATTCCTCGTTTTTCTTGCTCTTGGAGCCCTGCATCAAAGCCAGCCCTGCTGGCAGCTGTACAGGTAATGAGCTCATGGAACAGCAAATCTGTCAGTACAACACAATCAGAACTTTTTCCCTGGGAGATTTATGGCATCTCTTTCTCACAAGTTTGCACACTTATGTAGAAACTCCATTATATGAGAAAAGAATGAAGCATCTCTTATGAACATTTATGGCATAACCAAACTCTCTGTAAGAGGGCAAAAATCCTGAGCAACATGAATAATTCACCCCAGTACATAGCAAAGAAGCAAATTAAATATGACTTATATCAATTTATTCAATTTATCAATGTTTTAGTCATTAGCCCTCATTCCCTGTCAAGCACAATAAAAATGTCAGTGTTAACATTCAGATTAGAACCAATTACCCAGGGCCTGTAATGACTACTGGAAAACACATACTAAGGAAAATTATTAAAATATGACCCTTTCAGCTCCATACTGAGCTGAGAAAAACCTGCACATGGAAGACATGTGAATTAACATTCCATCAGCTGTAAAGCAAACTTTTGATAGGTTTTTGGTAATAGAGACATGAACTGAGTTACCCCACACCTGTATTTCTCTCTGTGTTGTGTAATCCAACACCCAGCTCTGTTAATGCCTCAGTCTTACACTGGGTACTTCCACCACAGCCCTTGGGTTGGTCAAGAAACTACCAGATAAAATACAGAAAATACAGACCCAGGAATGGAGCAGAACTGAATTCTGTCATACAAACATATATTCTGAATATATAAACACATTCTCATTGCTTTTCCACCCTGATTTTCACCTCAATAACCAATATATGATATTGCTTTTATCAGTGCCAGAGTACCTTTAAATTTTTGCTGGGGCATTCTCCAGGGAGGTGGAATATGTGAACGTGTGCCCCTAGATGATTTAAAAATGAGCTAAATCTCGCCTCCAGGGAGCACATTCCAACTGGTACCTCAGCAGATCCAGCCCTGGTGTACCTGGACAAGGCAGCAAATACCTGCAGGGTGTGCTGGTTCCTTGAGAGATCTGCTGCTCTGGGGAGCTGGCAGCTGTAAGGATGTGGGAGAAAACTAAAGATGTAATTGCACCATTATTCTGGTACTGCCAGGGCCTCCTTACAGCCCTGACAAAGACACAGCAGAGCAGGGGAGCAGCAAAGAGGCAGCAGGAAAAGGCCAGGGCGAGTGAAAAGGCACTGAGGCACCAGGTACAGATTGATTACAAGTGAGGAAAATAGGAAAAAGAAACACTGTGTCCAGAGAAGGAAAAAAAAAAAAACACCTTTAATTAGCTTTTCCACCAGCCCAAGACAGATTGGCAAGGCTAAACTTGGCAACCACTGAAAACCCATCTGGAACCACCACCAGAATCCACCCCGTGTTCTAAAAGCAAAGTACAGCAAAACCTTCCAGGGGCTGTGGGACACCAAAGATAGCCCAGCTGTGCAGTAATCCCTCACTGCCCAAAAACCCAAATCCAAACTCAGTCACTGAGAACAAAGGCTCATTTTAGAGCAGTTCCAGTCACACTGTCATATTTTCTGAAAAATCCCTTTGCCAGAATTTCTTCTCCTGGGAAGCTGGGAAGCTTCAGAGAAGAATGAAAACAATAATTATCCAATTGCTTCTCCTGTGTTTTGCTGCTTTGGAATGTGGTCTGGAGATAGTTTATCCAACAGGACGTTGGTTGATTGGTTTCATGTGAATTGTTTTTACTTAATGATCAATCACTGTCTAGCTGTGTCGAGACTGGAAGCAGTCACGAGTTTTCATTGTCATTCTTTGTAACCTTCTGTCTGTATCCTTGCTCTTTAGGGTAGTTCTTTATATATTTTAATATAGAGAATATTTTAATATTCTCTATATATTCTTTCGTATAGTTTTAGTATAGCATTCTTTAATATAGTATTATAAAATAATAAATTAGCCTTCTAAAAACATAGAGTCAAATTCTCAATTCCTCCTTCGTCCTGGGCACACAGAAAATGCCAGACTCCAGCTTTTGGAGGAGCACAGGCACCCCAGTGTGGCACTGCCACCACACCAGGGAGGGTGTGAGGGCACAGCTCAGCCCAGCTGGCACAGGAGAACACAAATCAGCCACAAATTTGGGCTCCCCTCACCTCTGGTGCCTCTCCCTGGCAGTGAAGAGATGGGGACGTTGACATGGACAGGACACAGGGATTGGTTTCCAATGGAGAGGGCAGGGCTGGATGGGATTTTTGGGCAGGAATTGTTCCCTGGCAGGGTGGGCAGGCCCTGGCACAGGTGCCCAGAGCAGCTGGGGCTGCCCATGGATCCCTGGCAGTGCCCAAGGCCAGGCTGGACACTGGGACACCCTGGGACAGTGGAAGGTGTCCCTGCCATGGCAGGGGTGGCACTGGGTGGGCTTTGAGGGCCCTTCCAACCCAAACCATCCTGGGGCTCTCTGATTTCACCAAATGCATCTTTTGCTTGTTTCCTGGCAATTGCTCCTGCAGAATTTCCTGGAGGAAGCCAAGCTCCTGAAGCATTTCTCCATCTGGGCCTTTGTGTTGGAAATTCCATGAGAACTGTTGTGTGTCAGAAGCTTTTCTAAAATACAGATTTTAGTGAAGAAAACAAGGAGTGTGAGTCTATGACTCCTTGTGCAGACTGCTGACAGAATGTCAGTGTTCCTTAATGCATTATATTAGGAGGAATTTCAGTCTGAAGCATAAGCATTATCAGATAGATGAGCTTAAAAACAACCTTGGAAAATAATCACGAGTTTTATTTTTCTTGTGTTGTCTGATCACTAAAAAGCATCTTTAAAAATTTATCTTATAGTGCTGAGATGAAGAAAACATGCCTTCAGTGATATTTGATTGCTCCTTGGTAGATAATTATTTGTTCAAACAAAATAACCCGAATTTCCTTTGCAATCCTTTGCTGCCATCTCTTGGCAAGGAGATGTTGATAAGGAGCAATTTGTTGACACAAATAAAAATTAAAAGGAAATGCTTGTCTACATCCCATGAAGTGCATAAATGGATGTGATTACAGTTGCATCATTTGGTCTGCTGTGTTTTTTTTTTCCTCTTGCTACAACCTTAGATTTCAAAAAAAAAGGTGAGATAGGTGCTGACAGTTAACATTGCCAAAATTGCCAAATCTTGTAAAGCTTAAAGACATTTTCTCAAAAAAGGAAAGGAAAAAAATCTCACAAAAAACAACACAACAAAACGAACAAGCAAAAAGAACCACAAAAAACCCAAACAAACAATCGAAAAAGCCAAAACACCAAACCCAAACACCAAAACCAAAAAGCAGGAATCTGACCCCATTTCAGACTAGAGCCCAAACATCTGGGTTTGACTTGGATGGATAAACTCTACATTGAGCCAGAGAAGCCAAATTAAACAGTTGATGCTGAATCCCTGAGAATTGTCCTACACTTCGGTACTTTTTCTTTAATTCCTGGCTAATGAGAAAAAAAAGACCACTCTGAGTTAATCAAATTAGCCCAATCACAAATATTAAAGGATTTAGGAGTCAAGATGTCTCCCAAGTTCCAGGACTGGGCATTTTCTGAGGCACAGCCTGATGGATATTTTAAGGATAAATTGAAAGATACAAAGGATTGGGTCAATCGGTTCAATTGGAATAATCTGCTTAGTAAGTTTTTGCAGTAACCTCAAGTGAGAGTTATACTGAGATCAAGTTTTTGCACTGGCAGCAAGTCCTTTTGTCCTCTAAAATACCATCTGTTAGATTCAGAACACAGCAAAACCAAGACCTCCTTCGTCAGCAAAAAACTCTATATATTTTGGGTTAGTTTTTATTAACCTCGAAAGAACAAATTGCTCTGAGACCACAAAAAATTAGGGAGAAGCTCTCCAGGCAGAAATCTAAAATTATATTAGTGCTGAAGTCCAGAAATATATGGCCTATCCAACTTGGAATGAATTTTAGCACCAACTCAGCCCCCAAAAACCAAAAAAAAAATCCCATTTATCAATATTGCCATGTTGCCAAAGAGTAGAAGTTTCCAGAAAATGTGCCCAGTTGAACTTCACCTGGAGAACTGCCATGAAGGGATTTAGTTTGCTTTAGCCAATGTCAGCTAATAATTTATCTGCCCAGATAATGCATCACAAGATCTTTATATTTAATCTAATTCTAAGAAAAATATTCAGGAATAATGAGGTTTCTGTCGTAGGTATGATGTAGTTTATGAGAAATTTACTGCCAAAGGAAAGCACAAAATAATCCATAATGGTTACAAGGTAGTTTTAAAATTCAACTAGATCCTCATGTCATGTATTAAAGACTTAGAGACCTTTTATGTTTTTATATATATACATATATATATATACATATTATATATATACACATACATATAAAAATATATATACATATAAAATATATAAAGCCTTAACTTTTGATGGATATAGTAAAGAGATAAAATTTATCTGTCTTCCAGGTAGAAAATTTGATTTTGTGGAAGGTAGAAGCTGAGGGCAGTTCCTGTAGTGTCATAAATTTATATGAGGCCGAGTTACCAAAGAAATCCAGAATGCCTTCTGCCTTCCACAAACCAAATATTTCCAAATTGTTTCCTAATGTGGAATATAAGACAGGACTAACCACAAATATTCAAAAGGTTGATGACAAGAGATAAGTTACCTTGATTTTGTTTTAAAATGTGATGTCTTTTAAAAAGACAGATGTGAGATAAACAAAGTTTACACTGCTCTTATACCGAGCATCAGTTTCATTTTTTCATTCTCGTGGGTTTCATTTTCAGCTGCAATATGTAGAAAACCAGGTTCACTTTCTTTAATTGACACCAGATGGCACTGCAAAAGATGAACCATGATAAACTGAATATCACAGACTCAGCCTGAAGTCCTACAAAGGCTTGAGCAGGAAGGGCCTTAAAAATTATCATGTTCTTACCCCTCTGACATGCTGTGTCTTCTGCTTTGAAACCAAGCTTAAAGCCGAGCTCACAACTGCATTTTCCAAGTATTGAAAGCCCATATTCAGATTTAAGAGCACAGCAGCTGCAAACAAACTTGACATGCAAGACAGTGAATTAAAATCAAAGCTACATTTGTGGAAACTCCCAAGTGAAAAAAAGACATTCTCACATTCTGGATGTCTGCATCTAAGATGAAAATTTCATTTCAGAGAAGTTAAATCCTATTTATTTTACCCTGAACCCACTTACAGCTAGCTGCTGTCTCCTGGCAGCGTTCCCCAAAAATACCTGCTGCTTTTTAAAATAAAAGTGTGCAAGTAAAGCCTTGCTTAGGGTGCAGATCTGAGCTCTGAGTACCTGTGAGAAGTGACACCTCCTGTTTCAGGAGATCTTCCCTCCCTGCTTTCACTCCCTGTTTTCCCTGAATTAATTCCCAGGAATCCATCTGGAGGCCAGGACACAGCTCCAAGGAGGGGAGCTGGGCTGCCACATTTGCTCACACTTTTTGCCAAGGCTGTTTAGACTGTTGACACACAAACAGGAGGAAGGAACGGGATCTGTGAACTTGGAACTGCCCTGGAGAGCTGCAGAGATGTTCCTATGCTCTGCCTTACCTGCACTAATGCACCTGAGCATAAACCTGCAGCCACAGTGATTATTGCATTGGCACCATGGCTGCCAGCGAAGGAACCTGACTAAGGGATGGAAAATACAAATGCAGAGCATGAACTAACAGTGCCTGAGCTGCATAGAAGCTGAGCGAGCTGCTCTGCTTTAAAGCAAAGCCTTTGTACCAGAGAGAAAAGCGCTTTTAACATACACAGGGGTAAGGCCATGCAGCCTCTCAGAATTTGATTGAAGAATTTTTGTCATCATTTCTTGTCTTAAAATTGTAATCTAAAGGAAATACACAGAGATTCTTGGTGGCCTTTAGTTACAGTTCCCCTTTCTGCCCATATTCATCCCTTAGCTCCCTCCAAAGCCTGGCTGCTGCAGCAGCACCAAGACAGAGCTGAGTGAGTGCAGCCCCTGCAAGGTGTGCAGATGCTAATTCTATTTATTTATCTATTCAGGAATACTAAGGGGTGTATCATTACGCCTCATATCAGCACAGTTAAGCCTTCATTAATTTTGTTCATCAAGTGTTGGTGTGTAATCTGTCCACAGACTTTGTATTTTCTACAAAGAGGCCAAGGACAAGTTTAATTTTCAGTCCCTTTAGGAATCTGCTTTAAAGAACAGAACTGCACTGCTGTCCACAAGGAATGCCCAGCTTGGAACTGAAGCCTAATGAATCCACTCAGTAATAATTTAAATATGCATCCTAACAACCCCTTCGCTTCTCATGAATTCAGGAGCTGCTCTCTCAAGGCACCTTTTTAATATTACAATATTCACCAGAAAACGAATTCTGTTGCTGTGATCCAGCCACCACACATTTTGTATTCAGCCATTCTGCTGCACAGACAACATAATTGCAAGAAAAACAGGACTGACTGCACAAGATTCATTCAGCTGCTGATTTAAAAGTAAATGTACCCTTTAGGAGATATTATCCTCTCGAAACCTGCAGAGTGCTACTACCACACAGATAATCACAATGAGGAACTTGGGGATAAATCAGGATTTTTTTTTAAATTCTGTTTCTTAAGGACCACTACAGACATGATTGACCATTTCAGAAATGAAAGAAGTTTTCCTTCCTTGCAATAAGGGGGTTTTAGAGGCTAGAATTGTCCATGAGATATATTTCATTCCTTGATTGCCTAAATAGCTCTTAAATATTGGTCAAATATGATTGGATTTGATGAGCTATATACAAACTGTTTAGCCATGAACTGAATGAGAAAAACCAGTTGATAAATAGAAACATTTTGTTCCAGATGATGGTCAGCAGGATGGATTTCAACCTTTGATAATGGTGAGGAAAAAGAAGAGGAGGGGAAAAAAACCCAACTAAAAATATAACACAAACCACAAAAAAAAAGGACTCATACATAAAAGAGGTGTTATTCTACCTAGCCTTAAAACATTTAATTATAATTAGGACCAGCTAACACAACAACCACAGAGAAAAGATGACAATAAAATGTGCCACTGGCCTAATGATGAAGCATGTGAGAAAAACCATTAAACTTTATCTCAATTAGGCCCATTATTATCACACCAGTCTACTGTGCCCTACAGCCTACTGGAGAAAAAAATTACAATCACAGAGACAGCTCCAAAGCTCTGTGATCATACAAAAATGCTAGGGAAGAAATGAGAATGGAGAGATGAGTTTAAGTAGCTTTAAAAGAAAATGGAGATCTGGAAGGAAATAAAACAGTTATACTACATATTGACCAGTTGCTTATTGTAAGAAATCCTAGGCCAGATTCTTGCTTCTTATAAAGGACACTTTCTTTATAGAACACCTCCTATAAAGCACTTTTTCTGCTCTTAATGAAAGGTTAAACCAGATTTTGATAGTCAGATGTGTGTCCTTGAAGCAACTGAAGTAGAAAAGTCATTACAGCATGACTGGCACCTCATTTAAACGGGCAGAATGAGAACCAAATGGTAACTGCTGCCATCCTGCAGGGCACCAGCACATCACGGGAGCCCAAAGCCAAGGCCACTGCCATCCTGGAACCTTCTCATATCGGCAGAGAACTTTGCTCCCCTTCATGATTTCGGGTGAAGGTTTCATTGCAGCAGCCTGCCTTCCCCAGAAGAAATCCTGTGACACATTCCAAAGCACGTTTTAGGGTGTATAAACCACCTGCCCTAGGGTGTATAAACCACCTGCCCTAGGGGGGTATAAACCACCTGCCCTTGTGGCCCAGGGTCATTTCAGTCCTTGGCACAACCCGCTGGTTTGTGGCACACATCAGCAGGGAGAACGCAGGGTCATTTCAGTCCTTGGCACAACCTGGTTTGTGGCACACATCAGCAGGCAGAACACCCACAACAGACACCCAGGCACAACATAAAACACTGAAATGTGCTCTGAGGCTCACATTCTGCTGCTGCTAACAGCTACACTGAGCAGAGCAGAGTAAAACACAAACATCAATGCCCAGAGCAGCTGTGGCTGCCCCTGGATCCCTGGCAGTGTCCCAGGCCAGGCTGGACAGGCTCTGAGCAAGCTGGGGTAGCAGAAGGTGTCCCTGCCCATGGGACTGGTGACCATTAAGGGTCTGCCCAGCCCAGACCAGCCTGTGATTCTGTGACTGCATTCCTGTGCCCCAAGCAGGCAGGGCAAGAGCAGGGTTTGATCTTGCAAACACTGATTTTGCCTTTCTCTGAGAGGTCTTGGAGCCAAGAGCAGCAAACTCCAGTCCCTGTCCCTGCAGAGTGACACAGGAATTTGGGAGCTGGCATCCAGGCCTTCACTTGCAGATAAATGCTCCTATCCCCCTCCCTGTCAGCTGAGAGATTAGAATTTATTCACTCAGTTAATTCTTTCTCCAGGGCAGCCTTTCTGCCTGACAGCAAACAGGGGAATCTTTGGAGTTAGCAGAAAGCATCTGGAGCCATCACAAAGGTCCTGAGGAAGGATCAAGGGAAGAGATGGCATCCACAAGTTCAGCACTAAGGACAGATCCCAGTTTTATAAGGGGGGTTTGTAATTCATCGTTTGTACTTCGCTGGAAAGATTGTGAGTCTGGTTCTTTTAGTTTAAAACATGCCAGGAGTGGAAAAGTAAATAGAGGGGCAGGGAGACATTGATTGCCAGATAGCACTTCCCTGGAATTTGAGATTACCAGGATGTGCCTGCAGTGTCTAATGGGAGACTGCAAGCAGGGAGAAGGCAGAGAATGACAATCTCCAAACAAGAGGATTAAAGTGCTCTGTGCAGTTAGGACTCGAAAGTATTTCAATAATCCTTCCAAAGTTGAAATGGAGAAAGAAGTAATTAGATTTCTCAGAGAACCAGAGTTTCTGGCAATACTATCACGTTACAAAATGCTGTTAAACTTCATGAACACTCATGTTTGTGGGGAAGGGGGAGAGGGTCAGGAATTTCTGTTTAATTGTCTTAAAATGCAGTTCTCCTAAAAAAAACCCCAAACCATAGAACATTGATTTTATTTTTCTGTCAACTGCAAGTATAAGCCTAAATTTTCCACCCTGACTGCTAAAATCAGTAATTATAGTGGATGAATCCTTCCAGATTTAACAGGCCCTGTTCCAAGGACAGGGATCTAAAGTGGGGGCAGCTGAGAGGGAGGAACAGAACCAGCCCTAACCTCACCTGCCTTCTCAGACCCCAGCAGAGCCAAACAAATATTGAGCAAAATGACTGCTCAAAATAATATTTTGGTAACTACAAAATGACATTTAAACATTGTGATTAATTATTAGACTTCTGATGGACTCTAATTTGAATGAATCATTTCTATATTTCAGATTGTTTATGAGTCAGAGGAAGAGCTGTTTACCAAGACTGTTCAAAATACTTTGTCAATTTGCACAAATGACAACAAGCCAAAGTAAACACCAGGAAAAAAAAAAAAAGAAAATGAGAGTTTCTATGACTACAACTTTACAAATTCCAGAAATTCCCCAAACCAAGTGCAGATAATGAAAACCCCATCCACTTCCATACTTATCTAATATTAAATCATGTAGCTCTAAAGATTTTTGTCTGGAACAAATCAGAACAATAGAATTTTGACTGTACTAGTTTACAAAGCAAAATAAATTACCACTGTTGGGCTGCATGGAAAGTCTAGATGTAATAAAAAGTAGCTAATTAACCCATTTATCACAAATACCAAACAGGCCAATGGTTTTTGTAATTATCAAGACAATTCAATTTTTGCTTTAGTGTGCAGGCTTGTTTGCCCAACTCAATTGGAGATCATCAAAATTACTTACAATACACTGTCTAGCAAAGCATAACAAAATTAGTCTGCTACAACCAATTAATTGAACTTAATAAAGCTTTTAAATTATTTTTGTTTATTACCACTGCTTTGGGGTTAATGATGTAGTCCTTTTTGGCTAGGAGGAATAATTAATATTTTTTTTAAAAGAAAATTAGATTTTGAGTGTGTTAAGATAGACCAACAACTCTCCCTAATGGGTAAATAGTAAATTATTTTTCAAAACCAATATTTAAACCAGTAATTTATTCCCCTAATAAAAGCTTCTGCATCCATGCAGTTGTGTGTACACATGCAGACAGATTATAGGCAAGACCTCATATTTCTAAGGATGATTGCTGAATTACTTCTCAACAAATATGTACTAATTAAAATTAATACTCATAAATAAGCCCCTGTTGTCTTTTCTAATGGAGAGCAATGTGGCCATCACCACGTGGTGGACACAGCTCTATAAAGCTCCTTCATGAAGGGCTGCAGTTGATCAGCCCCAGTGAAAAGCTGCTGAGTGAACTGCCCTGATAAACAATGGCAATGCCATTAATGTGCAGGTATTCAAATGAAGCCATGTCCATCCAAAGTACTAATGCTGAGAAATTCTAATGAAATAGGTAATCTCCTTTTAATATTAAAAAAAAATGCATTTACTGTTTGAAAACTTTTTAGTTGCTCATTCATGACACAAAAGAAATCCCTCTCCTCCCTACCTTAACAAACATTTCCACCTGAAGAACACCCAGCTTGTTTTAGAATGAGGGAGGAACTAAACCTGATCCCATTTGGGAATTATCAAAAATTTATGAACCTTTTCATACCTCTTCTGCAGAACTTCTTAAACAAGGGGTGAAGGTTCCATTATTCACAGAAATATTCTCTGTATTTAACAGCAGAGAACACAGAAGCAGCAGATTCTCCTCAGAAACTGCAGAACCAGACTTACCCTCACATTTACTCCCCATTCCAGGGGGATTTCTGAGACACAAACCCAGAGCTGGTGAATTTTTCAGCCTTTCTGTCTCTAATCCACACAGTTCTGGCACCCGCTGAAAACCAGAGGAGTGAAAGAACTCCCATGAAATGAGAAAAAGCAGAATAGAATTTGTCCTGCTGGAGAAAATTGGAACAATTTAAGTCTTCCATCTCCAGCTCAATTTGAGACTTGAAATATAACTTCATTATAACTTTATAGCTGGATTAGCCTGTTAAGATCACCTAACTATTGCTTTACTTGTGTACTATTTAATGTTAGAGTTTATTGCTTGAAATGTCAACTCTTATTTACAAGATTTTTCTCCTTCAGTAAATCTCATCTACAATAACTGTGTCATTATCTGCTGTCTGTTGCCTTCAGTAAAACAATTCTTTTTTCTACCAACTACTCAAAATGCTATATTATGAGAATAACCCAAAATGATGCAATTCATCAGCACAGAGTTATAAACAAATCAACTTTAAGGAAACCACTTTTTAGAAAACAGATTCAAAGAATGGAAAATAAGTAAAGTCTGCCAAGAAATGCTGATTTTAAAACTAAATACTTCTTCATGCAAATGAGGAATGAAAAACTGATAGGAAAGAAATGTTTCTCAATTATCTTATCCATACAATTTAACTTCACAGAGACTTCATATTGTTATTTTTCAGACATTTGACAAATGATTCCTGGCTTGCCATGGCAGAAAATATCACAGCAATTATGTGAAATAGTTTTCCAGCAAAGAACCATTTCACAAGTAAAACACTGAACTCTGTTTGTATTGGGTTTTTATTATAGCTTCTCCAATTCTTCCTCAATCATTCATAACAGCTCAGCTTGATTAAACTTTGTGTTATCTTCAGAAAGTTGCTTTAATGTCTGGATTTTGCCAGAGCCTTGGCCAGGCAGAATGACCTGAAAGAATCCCCAGTGATGATCAGTCCTGCTTCACACCCTCATCTCAAAATTTAAATTTCAGGAAAAAACCACAAAATCTACTTGTGGTCTTTTTTTTTTTTTATTCCCACGAGGAGCAGTGAAGGGAAGGAGAAATCTATTTGCTGTGCTTCCAGACAATTGGAAATTAAGCTTGAAGAACCCACTGGTTCCTAAAGTTTATAGAGACAGATAACACTCAAAGTACATTGAAATCCTTTCCAGGAGGTCCTTTCTCAGTGAAAACTCCTGGTGATTTGCAGTGGTCAAGACATGAAATAGTCTCAGCTCACAGATTGGTATTTACACTGCGAAAGTTCAAAAGAAAATTTAAAATCTCTTAAAAACTGGAAAATATTGTTTATACAAACTGATGGTTGTTAATTCCTCTTTTCCAAAGTTTTTCACACACATTCTGCCTTGCAAAATGAGCTAGGTTGGGAAAGGCAGCCCTCCACAGTTTTGGGGGAGGTGATGCTACCTTCAGTTGGATGATCAGAGCTTCCACTGTTCCTTCACATTCCCAAAACATCTAAAGGCATAAAATTGGTTCTTGACGTTGTAAATCAAGCTGCTCCTTCACATCACATTCACAGCTTTTCTTTAAATACCATCTGTCAGTTCTTAAACCGGGGTGGAAACTGCTGCCTGCCTTCCTTGGAATACTGAAGGGCCTGAATCTTCAGAGAAATGCCTGAAAGCCGAATCATAAAGGTTATGATATTCAGAACAATAAAATCACCTTATTTTTAAAATGATAACAGAAACCTAACTGTGGAGCTCAGAGTATTTTGAATTAATAAGCCTGACAACGTCAGTGATCACGCTTTAACAAAAAACCTGGGAGTACAAATTATTTGTGAGATTAGTTTGCAACACGCTCATCAAAATTTTTGCAAAGTTTTAGAAAAGTCTCTGAGCAAGTGAGTTACTTCTTGTGCTAAGCATAATGAGCTATAATTGAAATGATTTGTTTCTTCCATTACAATGATGAGTATCACAGAGACACACTGCAGATACCAGCAAACATTTAAATTCTCAATCAATAACGTGCTCTTACTTTACTGCATTTCATTAGATAGACAGTCACCTGAATTATTATAAAGCAAGAAATTACCAAGGCTTAAACCCAAAGCAACTTCAATTATCCCTTTATTCCAGGCATTTGAGGTACTTAGTTATTCTTTCAGATTCTATTAAGACATTATTGCTGCTTTATTGCCAGTAAAACAGTATGTTTTCAAGGCTTTCTAATAAGATGCCAAAGGAACATCTGTATGTGGAACAAGCTGTTTGGTGTTTCCCTGGGAGATTTGTCACTTGTGCTGAGTTCAACAAAACCCATACATCTGTGGCTAGAAAATGTGTGTGCCAGGACATGCACTACACTATGCTGTATTCATATTTCATATTTATAAATATTCATTGGGGAAATTTCCATGCAAATGTCATTAGCGGTGGTCTGTCTTCTGTAAATAAGCTTTTAGAGTACAAATCACATTTGGAGGGTTATTACAGCTTTCAAAAGCAAAGGCATCTCAAGGATTCTTACTTCTCAAAGGCAAAAGCACTTTTAAAGCCCACATTTATTGGTTATTGCTGCTGGGGGCATCAGCTTCCAGTTCTGATGGAGTTCCACCAAAGGATCACTTCCCAATCCACTTTTCCCCCTCTAGCCCCAATACCTGCTTCTCCAAAGTTCTGCAGGAAAGCAGCAAGAAATGGTGGATCTGGATCTCAAATGATGATGGGATGCTTTGCAGGTACCTGCCCTCCAAGGTAGACTCCAAGGACTAACAAATGAAATGAAGACAGACAGAGGACAGAGGTGTGATATTGGTTATTGCAGAGATTCTGCTGCATAATCAGGGATACGCAGCATGACAAACACCACATCTCCAGAAAGATATAAAGAATCATTCAGGATTGAAATATTTCTCTCTTCACAGGGGAAAAAAGTGCAGAGTAGCAATATTTCACCATGGACAAATGCTGAAGGGTCAAAGCAGAGCAGCACAATGCTCCCTTTCCAATGAACCTAAGGAAGTTTGATGTAAAAATGGTCCCAGTGTACTCGACTAAAAATCCTACTTATTCCATCTCAGGGGTTTGTAAAAGCTTACTCATGATCATTAAACGGAAGCATTTAAGAGATAACAGGCAGAAAAAAGCATCTTGGTGGTTATAATGGAATGAGCCTTCCCTGCTCTCTGTGAAAAATACAACCAGGTTGCCTCTAATAGAAATTAACAAAATACAAGCACTTTGGGGATTTCCTAAAAAAGTCTAAGAGTTTCCTAAAAATACATCAGCATCAAAAACAAAACCAAACAACAGAAACCCCCACTAAAAATGGATGGCTAAATCAGAGAGCCAGATTGGAAACGGAAGCAGAAAGAAATCAATGTATCACTTTGGTACTTCTTCCCATTTGGAGTTTCTCTTGGTTGGATGCATTTAATGCTGGTATTGACCACAATTCAGAGCAGTGCCCAGATTACACTGGGGGATCAACTGGAGAAGCCAAGAGCCAAGAAAAATGACATTTTCACAGCTACTTCAGCTGAGAACAAACAAGCTCTCCTCCAACAAGATGGCAATCACATCCAAGAGTTTCTGTCCCAGTAATATTTTGGTTTTCCCTCAACCTTTCCACCCAGGCAGAAGCAGCAGAATCCAAAAATATGTAACAATAAACCAGCCTAAATGTTCTGCATGTTTTGCTCACTTCTAGTCTGGCTGTTGTTAATGTTTTTATTTACATAATTAATTACCACAGAAGCTCTAACAAAATAATAAACACTCATTAATTCAAAATATTTACCAAAAAAAATCAATTATTTCAATCACACACAGGCTCTGAGTTGCTTTATAGTCACCATTCCTATAAAAGTGAAACGTCTGAGTCACTCTCTCTTTGATTATAATTGGGAAATGAAAGTACTGTGACTCTTAGTCTAATTACTTATTTAAGTAATTGCCTTTAAGAACCATAATGATTCAGTGTCTGCTTATCTAAAAATATGTTTCCACCACCAAATCATTTGTGCTGACAGCCAGCAAACTTTGTGAATTATGAACATCTGTCCACAAATGCACACAAGATAAGGGACGCATAATTGCCAACGGCGGTGGGGAAAAGGGAAATTTAGCAGGTTAAGGAAGCAGCACAAGGGGCTGTGGAGCTCCAGAAGTGAGATTTTGGCTGGCACTGCAGCAGAGCTACACTTCAGTAATTTCTGTTTAACTGCACAGCTTTGCAGATGTTCCCTCTGTTTCTCTCACCTCCAACAGCAGGGATGGGCTGGTGCAACTGCCAGCAAGAAAAACATCTTGGAAGTACCCTGAGAGTGAGAGGTTCTGCTGTTCTCATGTTTGCCACCTTTGTTTCTGCCTAAATTCCTTTTAAAAAAAGGTATTTTTATTAATTTCTTCACTAGAACATACTGTGCTGACAACTTAGAATAAATACTGAATAAAGTAGGTGAAAGCTGAATAAAGTAGATGTCAATGAAACTACCAGGAAAGTTAAGAAATTATATAAATATAAAGTTTTATTCTATTAACAATTCCAAAGCTATAGTCTTATCAAGTGTCCTAAATTACAATATTATTGCAATTCTTCTGGCATTACCAGTTAGATCCTGCCAGCATGTGGCCTGCACATAGTTCAGGCTTAATTAATTCCTCCCAACTTCTATTGCCCTGAAGAACAGATCTAAAGAATAATCCCAGAGGACCAAAGTATTGTAATTCAAGAACTCACATGAGATTGCTGTAACTCTTACAGAGACCAATTACACTAAAGGAAAAAAAAAAGTTATCTTGAATATCATATGGTAGCATGAAAAATTAGCTCTCTAAATTTTGAATGTAAGAAATGAAGATTTTTCTAAAGTGAAAAAATAACCTGTGATATCCAAGTGTTTTCAGTGTATAACCAAAACTACCGCCTGCACATTGCATTTATTTAAGTAATATTAAATTTAATATTTATTTGGAATATTTATTTGTAGCACTGCTTATGGAAAAGGAGCATTTTATACTCCCTACTGTTATTTTTAAGGGATTGTGCTGAAATGACATCCATTCTTCCCAAATCCTAGACAGGTTTTTAAAACAGTGGCAAACACAGCTTTGGCCCACAGGATGGGCAATATTCCAATAATACAGACCAAAGTATTATGGGTTATATATCCAAACTGGAGTAATAAATCCAGTGGTGGGGAAACAAAATCAAGTTCTCCCATTTTAGTAAACTCACAGTGAGATCTACAGCACAGGCAGACTGATTTTTGTAGCATGGACCTAAATAGACATCCCTGTGTGCTTTTCCTCTGAGGGAAAGAAATACCTAAACAAAAAGAAAAGGTGAATATCAGTCGTCTTCTCACTGATTTCATTAAAACTCAAATATGTATCCTCATAGATGGAAGTGTTTGGGAACAAAGAACATTCTAAAAGACACCTAAAGTTAGCAGAATGTGTAAATATTTGCAGAAAACCTCCCATAATACAACATTATTAAGCTATTGTATTTGAAACAATTTTCCTGTCTTTCCTAATTTGGTAGGAACTGTACTCTCTTCAGTTGGAAAAAAAATCTCCATAAATTTACAGGTGTAATTTTCCTATCTTGTATTCCCAGGAAAAGAAATACCCACTGAATAATTACACACATTCTACAGCTGTAAGCCTCTGACAATACAGTCTATTTTCACAGAAGATTTATTCCTCCTATTCACAATTCCTGGTTTTTGGGTTTTTTTTTCATTAGTTATGCCAGATAACCAATTGCCAAGGAATTCATAGCTTGTGAGGTCTGTAAGAAATGCATCTTAATCTCACTGTGGACTTTTCTTTCTTTCTCACCAGAACAGAGAAATACCAAATCCCTGAAATTTATTATCCAGAAATCTTTGCCTATTGGAGACACTTTAGCAAAAAAGCCAACAGAAATGAGATAAAACCCAGCATTTATCAAACAGTTTTTCAAAGCCCTTATCAAAGTAAGGTCAGCACCAGGCAAGATGTATAGTCCACTTGCACATTTTCATATTTAGAAAGCTTGAAATCCATTTACATCAATAAGCAGAGCCACTTTCCATGAACTGAGAACTAACAGCCCATGACAGCAGTCAGTCTCAGAGTTTCTCATGTGGGAAGCATTCACAAGTCAATAGCACTCATTTCATAGGAACCCTGTGATTAAAATGAACTCCAATTTTTCATTATGTCTGTGTTCCAGGATGAGAATGGTCTCTAGTGCCTTTTTTTTTTTCCTGTTTGTAGTTAATTTTCATGTCAAATTTTGAGTTTACACTACTTAAACCAGCAAACCACAGCAGCACAGGGTGAGGGAGCGCAATGTGTCATTGGGAGATGATTGCCACGAGGGAGCTGCGGAACACAGCCAGGGAGGACTGAGCTGTTTGAAACAGCACAGAGAACAAATCCACTTCTATAAAGCAGAGAAACTGCCCAGAATTGGGGGCTTCCCATCCCTGGAAGTGTCCAAGGCCAGGTAGGAGCACCCTGGGCTACTGGAAGGGTTCTCTGCCCATGGCTGGAACCTTAAGATCCCCTCCAACCCCAACCATTCCATAATCCTGAATGGTTTCAAAGTCCTTTAGTGCTCTAATCAGGGTGGCAGCTCACCAAGACACTCCAGGTGTATTTCCTGTGATGAAAATGGTGGAGATTTGTGTCTCTGAGCAGCCCAGCAAGGCTCAGAGCCTGGCAGTGGGCAAGCTGCTGGTGTTTGTGAGGCACCAGGGAGGGCAGATCCACTCACACAGCAGCAGGGAGGAATTAATCAGACGTGGATGGATGTTCCTCTTTTAATTCCCATTTGCATTTCCAAATAATTTTTCACATGATGAGTCCACAGCCCCTGCAGATTAGCATTTTATACTTAATAGACGAAGAATTTAGGGCACCCCAAGGGCTGATAATTAAGGTTAATAAGGTCTATGGTCTGCTCCAGCCCATCTCCTTCGAGGTAAATAACTGGGTTCATACTGCTTTATATTACATTTTCCATCTCACTGATAAAATTAGCATTTTATAATCTGTGTAAACATCCCTCTAAAGCTGTGGGGTTTGCTAGCCATGCTGGTATTACTTCAAAATCCAGATTTCCACCAACGACAATTGGTTAAGGCTTGCAGACACAAATTTTAAATCATCTGTGTTATAACAAAACCTGGTTCTTGACACATCCTTTTGAACACAGATCCCTCCTCTGGCATCTCCAAGTCTGCTCTAGATTTTCTATTAACCCTTCTGCTTTCCTGGCTGCTCTAACTCCTAACTGATCAAACCACCTCATTATCCTCAAAACCTGCTCACTGAAGTTCAGAATAGTTTTATTCACTTTATTTTGCATCAGTTTTTCCCATGAATCTCCCCTTGCAGCTCCAGCCTGCTCTGCAAGGGCTTTGGAAGAGATTATTCATGTGTGCATTTCCCTGCATAACACACTGTAACTCCTAAGGATTTGGAAAGCTGCACAAGAAAAACTAAAAAAAAAAGGCAGCTAAAAAGCCTTATCTTCAGAATTTTTGTCATTCCAAGCAGAAATCCATTGGGCTCTTCAGTGTCCTGACATGCAGGTCTTGGCTCTGGTTATTTTAGCTGTGCCCTTGTCTGGCAGCCCCTCAGCTTTCAAAGAATTATTTGGATTAGTGAGAAAAACCATTCCATATCTGTATCTATCTATGTCTATATCATGTACATCTATGTCTATATCATCTATATCTGTATCTATATCATCTATATCTATTTATTGATGAATATTTTAATTCTTTATCTATTGATATCTGTATCACCAATATTTATATAATCTATTTTTGTGTGTATTTATGGGGTGTTCCCTCCTTTCTCTACTTAGATTTTGAGTTAATGAAGTGGAAGATACAAATTATAATCTCTCTTTAGAAATAATCTGGCTGCAATCACAATTTAGCTAATTTCAGGAGGTTACCCTATTATTGAAGTAAACTACAAATCTGTAAACTTGCAATCGACCATCAAGGCTGTATTTGAAATGTATTTAAGCATTTGTGAAGGTTAAAGGGTAACTGTGTTGTACTTATCCAACCTGTCAGCATAATGAGCTGGCACCCCTTGAATATGCTTTGCATTATGTTCTTCCCACTTTGCAGCTTTTAAAGCACAATGTTATTAGTGGATCTGTTAATCCAAGAAGAACACCAGAGCTAATTATGTGAAAAATGTTAAATTGCTGGGAAAATAAGTTACTGAAGTCAGCAGTTGTTCTTTTTCACACTCCCAGCACATCCCAGGATGGCATCTCGAGGAGCAATTAGTTTTGTCAGGGCAGCTGAATTCAAACACACCAAGATGTCATTTTTTCCATATTAAGAAACATTATTAATAAAGAAATTATAGCAAGTTGTCATAGACTACCCAATTACTGGAATAACAATCCTTTTCTCCTAAAACTCAGGGGAAAGTCTTCACAACACTGAGGTGGCAGAAGAAAACACTGAAATTCTTTTCACTTTCTTCAAGTGAAAAGGGAGCCAAGAGCATTGCTGTTACTGCCTGGCTGCTTGGGAGTGTTGAGAACAGACAGAACAAGAATACAAAATTCATTTGTATCCTGCAAAAACTGGTGTCAGATCAAAACCAGTTAGAGCTAAAGCTTTATATTTTATCCTGCATGCAGAGACACATTAATAGTAATGACGAGGATGATGACAAAACATCTCCCACAATGTGACACAACCAAGCTTGGTATTGTAATTATAAAATATCAATGGTGTTCCTTGGCAATGAATATCTTGCCTCAGCAAACTTCCTGTAAGATTTCTCATGTTTGTTATCTGTTTATGCAAAGTGAGGCTGTACAGAAGCTTAAATGTGACAAGATCCTCTTTATCTGCCCAGGTATTTCTTGCATACTGATCACTGTGACACCCATCTGTCAAATATTAATTGTCTCTAATCCTGTTGCCAAGTCCTTATTAGAATCACAATAATTAAAGCAATTAAAAATGCAAATAAAATAAATAAAGAAATTTCTTATCAATTAAAAGTTGAAATATTGGAAGCAGTCGTCAACACACATTAACTAGAAAAAAATGCGCTAATTGAGAGCAGAGCCCAAAATTGTTTAAAATGTTAAGCTGAGAGTTTCTTCATATCAAGATCTCCACAAAACTGGCTGTGACACTTAATCATACAGAAATCACTTTCTGATTTTTGCATAAACTGGTATCTTTGGGGGTAAAATATGAGATACTGAAAGGTTGCACTGAATTTCTCAAATAGTTTTAGACAATAAATGATTTCAAGTATTTAAATACTTGAATAACTTTAAAATAAGAAGTATTCTGAGAGAAACACATTGGCTTTGAATAAAAAACAAAACTTCCGTCAGCTCAAATGAGTATTCTTTGGAGTGGGAAGGCAAGGATTGGAGTTCCAGCTGTAAAACACGTCCTGTTGCTTTCCCACACTTTCAGGTTCGAGGTTAATACAGCAGAAACAGGGGTCACCCTCATCCAATAACACAGATAACCTCTTCAAGTTTCACACTGACTTCAATGGCTGCTACCTACGAGACTGAAATTAATGCCACTTCCCCCTTCCCTGGGGTTAATTGTGTGTTTTGCTTCCATAACTTTCCCCTGCTCAGTGCTCCTTTCCAAAGTGTGAAAAATGAAAATCACTGGCGAGGTTCTCAGCAATGTACACCAGGGGCAATGACCAGCTCATTAACAACTCATTTACTGCCTTCAAAGCCTAGCCATAGTTCAACCAATATTGATCAAACACATGCAAAGAAGAAAAGGACCTACAAGATAACAACTCCACTGGATTCACAAAGAGTTTTATAATAAATACTTTTGAACTTCACTGGTGACTCCTCCCACGAATGAAATTTGTTATAAAAGTTTTTCTTCCCATAATGTCACTGTGACTATCATCAGGGATTCAAAGGAACTACATACTTAGAAGAATTAAAATATTTATGCCATATTTCTCTCTCTCATCTCTGATAACTTCTCAAAGTGTAAACTAATCTGATAGCACCATGAATATTTATATATTGCTCAGCGGGGAAAATTAATGTAAATTAAACAACTGATAAAGCTGGTAATATTTGTGGTACCCATATTTTCACAAATCATTCTCGTGTTAGCGTGGACTCTAGGAAACATTCCTGTTGGGCTGTCACATGTCAGGGCTTGTTTGGCATCTGCAGGAGAGATCATTTCCTTGCAGGGAGCTGCGAATGCAGACATTCAGTTCCAGCCCTTCAGAAATAGAAGTGGCAACCATGAAGAAATTATTCCATCTTTTGCATGCAGAAAAGCAGACAGTTCCTGTTAGGTTATATATCCTCTAAGATTACGGTTAGCACAGACAAAATTATTATCTAAAGCAATGGAAGTAAGGAAATAGATCTTCTGGAATGGAGGTTAAAAATAGAGGTGTTAAGCCAGATTCAAAACACCATGAAAACCAGCTTTTAAGAAACTCAAAAAAAAGCTACACCTTCAAAATTATTTATCGAATTTTAACAAGATCTGCATTTTAATCACTTTTGGGAACACTTGACTTTGCTGTGCACTAAAGAACTGCTGATAATTTCAATCCAAGAACATGGCACTGAAGATGAAAGCCCAGAATGCATCCTGAACTTGTGTTAGACAACAGCAAGGTGATATTTTGGATAGGATTAGCTCGATCTGTTTGGGCTCTTAGCAGCCAACATCCCAAACATTCACTCACTTGACTGGAGTCCCACTCTGGAGTACTCTGAACCACTCAGATGTCATCCCTGTTCCAATAAAACATTGTCAGGAGAATGCAAGATAAATCTTCACTTGTTTGAAAAGTTTATTTAATTTGTGGAATTATTTGAGGAGGAGAATTTGTTTCTAAGCATTCACCATTTTTTTGCTTGTTTTCCTCATTAAGGGTTCTTAACCAGGGCAGTGGTAATTCCCATCTTCTCCATGAAACCCATAACTTTTGAAACCCATGATTTTTTGCACAAACCCAAGTATCACCCATGCAAGTTAACTCCAAAAGCCAAACATTGGTCCAGATAAAACTGTTCTCTGTGCCCTTCACTCCCAGGAATGGAATATGAACACTCATCTAGCATTCACTTGGAGTTCTGCAGAAGAATGCATAGCTAGAAAAACTTGTGAATTTAAATTCCTTTGGTTTTTGAGGGAATCAAGCAACAAACCGCAGGGATCCTAGATGTGGTATTTGAAAGTATCCTTCACATCAAGCTCTTACCTGCACAATAATCTCCCAGCCTGTCCCAAGCTCCTTATGCAACTAATTGGCTGCCACTGAACTCACTGCCCTTGCAGGATGGAAAGATCTAGAAGGAGAGTAAAATTCTGTCAAATTGATGTGTCCACGTTTTACAACACAGTGTAAAATACACAGGGAAATGCTGTACCAAGCCTTTCTCCAAAATACACCCTACAAGGTTTCTGTAAATGTAATTCTGACCCTGAACACTGAGAACAGAAACATCATGAAATCCAAAACACAGGAAAGCAAAAGCACAATTAAATCCAAATAGTACAACAATCAGTAGAGGTTGGGAGAACTAATCTTGGCTTGGAGATATGACTAAAAGCATTTATTTCCATGCTTAGCAGTGCTAAAACCAGGGAGGAAAGGCATAAAATGCAATTAATAACTGTCCTATCTATGGTCTGTCTACTTTAATTTGCACTAGACACTAAAAGTGTGGGACACTTGAACTCTTCAGCATAAACTGCATTTAATCTGGAACAACAGGAAAACAAAACTGCCCAGCCTGCTCCAGGCTGACCCCTGCCCTTGCCTTCCACTGCTCACCTGCCTCCTGAGTGAGTTTCCCTATGAAATTTGTCTATACAAATGTCTAAATCTAGGAAATTTGTCTAAACCAAAACTGGGAGAGCCCAGCAACAGCACTCCCTTTCCATTACATGCTCTGTGAATGGCTTTGCACAAAGGAAGCCAAACAAATTTACTGCTGAATTTTGCTCATTTCCCTATAAAATATAAAACACTCAAGTCTTTAATCACTGGAGAAATTATCCAGGAATGTTTTAATGGTGAAGCACCCGAATTTACCTGTAGTCCCATGGTGATTTCTCCTAAAATGTGTGGAACACACAAGGCTCAGAGCGTGAAATGGATAAATATGAAATGTGTGGCCATAGCAGACATGTCTGAAATGGTTTTGAAACACTAAACAAAGAAAAGTCACAGATTAATTTCTTCATAATGCTGTAAAATCACCCCAGTGGAATTAGAAATGTAAGAAAAAAAGAGATTGCATTACGCTGTCCTTAAAATTCTCCAGTATGAGACATTTAAACAAAGTACTTACTAAGACAGAGTGTTAGCTAAACAGATCATTCACCACAGGATTGAATAAACTTTTAATAACTTCTTAAATGCATGCTTTGAGACATAATAAAATTACTTCCTGGCATTAGAGACTTACCTGACGTATAGATAATCAATAACTGCCTATTCCACAAAGACAGACCCAAAGTTACAGTTCATTTAGACTTGGGCCTCTTGCTCCGCCTTATGAATCACCAGATTTACTCCACTGAATAAAAAAGTATTTATCTGAAATGCTGGAGGAGTGCATTTCTGAATAACTACATGGAAATAGAGGGAGGCTGGATGGCAAATGCCTTGCTAAGCCTCTTCCATCTCCATTTCCCAGCTCTCTCTGAGCAGGCACTTATCCTTGCTGAATTCTAGGGAGATCAGCACTGATCTACATGAAATCCATAAATTAATATTAAAAAGCGGCTCTGTCGTACAATGTCTGTTAGCACATCAAAAACTCCTACAACTCTCAGAAACTTTCTGCTGTTGCCACAAATCTGCGCTGAGGGACTGGCTGAACTGAAAATGAGGGTTTGTATTTGGGAGCCAATTGTCAGTGATGGCACAAAGAACAAAGGCCACAACTAATATTGGAAGGTCAAAGAAAACATAATAGAAACCAATTCTTTGAAAGGCTCACTCAGAGTGTAACAATTAGGAAAAGAAAAACTCCCTGGCCACTACCTGCTAAGGTAGAAAATGTGTTTTCAAAAACACTGACAAAAGGAGCTGGTAAAGACTGAACACTGGAGCAGCAGGAGGTGACTCCAGCCAGTGATTAGGACAAAGATCTGCAATTTAAAGCTGTGCCCAGCACAGACTGGGCTCTGCTTCCACCCTGGCAGGGTCTGATGCAGCAATGGAAATGCCCCTCACACCCTCCTGCTGGATCCCCCCTCCATTGGATGGGTCAGGACCTGCTTCCACAGGAGGAGCCCAAAGGAGTCCATCGGTATCTCAAAGAGGTTCCCAGTCTGTCCTGCAGAGCAGTTCCAGCAGCACACCCTGCCCCAGGCCCTGGCTGAGGGATTCCACTCTCCCAACAGCAGTAAACAAACTCAGCCCAACATTGCAAGGGTTTGTGCCATCACAGAATGCACCAGAACTGGAAAAACAGCAGCTGTGGAACTGCCCAAATGGCAGCACAGAGCAAAGTTACAAAACAGGGTTTCTAAAGGAGTAACTTAGACTCAAATTTTACATGTATAAAACATTAGCTGTTTAATTTTATTTCCTCACTGTAAGCAAACATAAATCTATTTTTCTCCTATTTTAATGCAAACAGAATGATCCATGCCATGGCAGCCTAGAAAGGCTTCAGCTGAGGCTGAAATTCCCCAAACAAAGGGCTGAATAAACATCCTGTGAGCTTGTTTAGTCTTTCAGCAAGGACTTCATCCTTTTTTCTTAACTTTTTCCCTATTGGAACAGACTTAGCAGAGTTTAAGAGACGAAACTGGAGCTGAAGTGACTTTATCAGAAATAACATCCCGATTTAGCAGGCCAGGGCTCCTCTCAGACTGATGTCAAAATGTCAGATGATGTAAGTAGCCCACACTAAATGTATCAGTGGTTTAATAACAAGAAAATTGACTTCACTGCAGAGCTTGAGTCCAAGAGCCTTCAGTCTCAATGCTTGGAGAACAGCTTTTTGCTTTTTAAAGGTCATCTGATTTATCCTGCCAGGCTCTAAAACCAGAAGGTGAGAAGTTGTACAAAGGAAACACCACAGCCTGTTCTGAGATTAAGGAAGCAAAACAATGACAAAAGCCAAGCCAGCCCTGAGTCTCATTTCTTGCTGTCCCATGCTGGACACTGTTCTGCATTCCAGCTGGAATGCTGCACTCCCAGCAGCTGCAGAGGGTGGACATTCAGATTGCCGTCAGTTATTTCCCAGAGCTGATAATTCTCTGTAGGGTTCTCCTCTCACTGTGTCATATCCAGAACACACCAGTGCAGAAGCTGCTGCTGAAGGGAAAATCAAGATCAAATCTCTGCGCGCTGGCAAAGTGAAACACGGCAGAGCAGGATTTGGTCAGTTATTTTCCTGTGTAACTGCTCCCAGGTTCTGCACACAATCTCCAGCTCCAGGGGCAGATGCTGCTGCTGCAGACACAGATGGGCACCTGATGCACAGCACAACAAACGAAAGGTTCAAAACAAAACACAGGGTTGGGCCCTGATTATTGTTAATTTCAGCACCACTCTGAAAACAGAAGCCATTTTTTAATGTAGAAAAGTGGAAATACCTCTCAGCAGAAATTTTGTGACCACTGAAAGAATCAGGCAAGAAAAGAAAGCGGAGCCTGTGCTGTTATCCTGCTCCCTGTATCTCTGCACATCCCAGGCTGTATTATTATTCTGGGATAGATGCCTTTCTCTCGTTTATTTACTGAATGTTTATTTCTTGACTGCCTATCAATGAAGCTCCTTTAAAATGCATTTTTTTTTGTATACACAAAGTTCAGTGTTACCCATCTATGGGCTAAGCAATGCTTTCAATCAGCTTTCAAAAACTGGAAAAGAGCATTCGAGCATTCTCACTTTCTAGCAAAACACACTGATTTAGTTTCATTTTTATCTGGAGTCTTCCTGCTGTGAATTGCCCAAGTGTGTACACCAGTTTTCTGTTACAGTCCTGATATGAAAACCCTGATAACTTACAGAATGGTTGCTGCTGAAAAATATGATAACTTACAGAATGGTTGCTGCTGATATTTTATATTAAGGAGCAAAAATAGAACCAGACCTCAACAATATATAAGACCATCAAGCTTTGCATTAAAATAAGTTTCTCCTGATGTAAGGAAAAATAGGAATCCTTTTGCTTTAAAAAACTATATCCTTTTGCTTTTAAAATTTATATCCTTTTGCAGAGGTCAGGATGAGAAGTTTGATAAAACAGCAAAAGCTGGAGGTGGAGGCTGAGGAGCAATTCCTTGATGGGTGTAAAGCACGTGCTGCTGCAATAACCTCATTGGACCAAGGTGTTTTGTGCTCCCCTTTGGAAAACAGAGACAGAGTATATTCACCAGTTCCAAATATCACTTCTATAACGTCCTCTACAGTTTGCTCGTTGCAGCAATCACCTTTCCCAGTATAATTTATTAAATAGTGCCATCCAGTGGGAAGTGACTCTCAGCACAAGGAAACTCTAAAAAACCCACATTAATTTTAAATTCTTACCACTGATGCAGCTGCAGAGAGTGTTTCCACAGTTTATCTTCTAAATAAGCAGAATTTTACAATAATCCTAACTTCCTGATGGTATTTTGGCATGCTTTATGTAAGATACAGAGGCAATAAAAAAGCAGGAATTTTCTGTGTGAAAGGACACATTTAAAGGGCATGGTGAGGCAGCAGTGCCAATCCTAAATCCTCTTAAATCCTTGACAGCATCCAAATACATGACAAGAGATGTTAAATTTTTCTCCCAGAAGTTCTGAGTGTTCAGAGGGATGGGAAAACATTGACAAGAAGTGACCTGACTATTGATTTTAATTCAACCAATTCATGTGTAACTGAACTCCCAGGAAAAAAGTGTCAGAACCATGAAACAATTGTTTAACTCCCAATGCACCTTTGCATTATTTGCTGTTGATGGAACACAAATACTGAACACAAACATAAATTAAACCAAGAAGCATTTAGAGGGAGACAAAAATCTGCTTTCCACTCACCTGTTGCTACTGTGTGTTTACAGACCTGCAGGATTTGGGGCCAAGTACAGAAGTAAATTTCTGTGCAATTGGAAGAGCACTGAAGAGCCATCAGCAACCTGAGAGCTCATTCCTCTCCCCTGCTTTATATTTCTCCATGAATTGCCAGCATGAATCACAGCTCTCTTCAGATGATGAACTCTTAGAAATTTCATGATCTGGTGTAGCAATATAAATCTATATGGCCTCCCCATTAGAAACACCTACCAGGGAACAAAATGTGCTTTCTGGAAGTCATTCAATGCAAATAGTTCTGCTTTTTTTTTTCTTTTTCTTGGCATTTCACTAAAGAAACTAAGATGATAAATGTCATGTGATAGCAAAAACCACCAGTTCTATATGTGTAAAGTACTCTGAGTAAAAGATACTGCATGTGCAGAAAAGTTTTTCTATGAAAACAGGACACATCAGTACCAGAAAGAGAATTAAGAAATGGGTCCGTAGTCTAGTATTCAGATACCCATTTGAATTATGTCAGAAAAGCAGAAATGAATGCATTTGCTGTAGGGAATAGAGTAAAAAAAGAAAAGTACAAAGTACAGCACCCAAGTCTTTTTAAATGGTAACAGTACCAGGTATTTCTTATATTAAAATAAAAAAAAATCAAGTGGCCTCGATATTCACAGTTTTTCAAAGTAAGAGCAAAGTATTATATTCTTCTAAGCTGACATATGAACAGAAAATGGCTCCATCACCTTTGCTATTGCCTTATTTTTTACTCCTCTATTATGGAGATTAGAGTGGAATTCAACTCAGCCTGTTCAAAAAGTTCTTCACCGAGGCTTTGAGAACAGTGAAGTTTTAAATTACTCAATAATACATTTTAAAATTATGCAGGGATACTTGGAGACAGTTAAAAATAACAATAATTAGGTGTATTTGCAGATAGAGGAAGTTGTGTTCCCTCACAAGTCTAACAAGCACTGCCCCATCTCCACTCTCACTGGGTGGAATTCCCACCTTGCCCAACATGAGATGCTGCTGAAGTCCTGGAGAATAAATTCCTTTCAGAACTGTTTCCAGCACAAATCCAACCCCCAACCCCTCACCAGCTGCTGTGAAGAATAACTCTACCCAGGCCAAAACCATCACAATAATGTACTTGCATTAATGATTAATATTTTCTGTATGCAGCTTCTTAGGAACTGATTCTCTTCATAAATTCTTTTCTTTTTTTTTTTTTACACCAAGGAAAATAAGCCAGAATATTAGTTACCCAAAATCTTGTACTAATTATTCTAATGGTAATCTTAATTAATTTAACCTTTTTATAGGCACAAAATTCTGCAGCAATCAGTTTCTTCTAATTGTGCCAACAGAATTAGTAATGTATTAATTATTATAGCATAAAAGTTGGAATAATGTAGCTGTTAATTAAACTCAAAATATTGCTAAATAATTATTCTCAAGAACATAATTTTTACTAATTAAAGCATTATTGCTAAATATAATTTCACAAGATATTTCATACAAGTATTCAGCTCTTAATTAAATTATCAGTTGAACAGAAACAGTCAGATGCTAGAAGTTCTGCAGTTTGGAAACAGTTATGTTTCGTTGACTATATATTTTAAAAAGAA
>NW_005054349.1:1881299-1906094 GCF_000277835.1 Geospiza fortis | reverse complement strand
TCCAGTGAATTCAATCCATCTACTCATCACTCAGAATCAAGAGGCAGCAAATAAATGGACTTGAAGAGGGGATAGATGTCTATAAATATCTATACAAATACCAAGAGTTTATAGAATACCAAGAGTTTATATCTATATAAATACCAAGAGTTTATAGAATAAACTATTTCAAGGTATTTTCTCAGATTAATTGTGCAGGACGAGGCAGAGGGGCTGGGCAGGGCTCTTGGTGGAGGAATTCCTCCTGCAGCATCTCCAGGTGGGTGGATAACAAAAGTGATATAAGAGCCACTCCATGAAGTCACCACACCACAAGCAAAAGGAAATGAAAAGTTTTCCTCAGCCAGGCAAGTGGTACCCATTATTATTTCCATTTTTCTCTATCAGCCCCTTCTAGAACTAAAACCCAAGGGCTCCAACCAGATCCATCAGCGCTGTGAAGTTTGTCCCCAATTCTGAATTTTACAGAGACAGAACCAAATCTCCCCACTTACCTCACACTCACTTCAGTCCCCACCAGAGGTAAATTTACCCAAGGGTTTGATGGCACAGTGCTGTATCTCTATTCTCCATTTCAGAATTCCTTGAATTAGCCAAACCCCCCAACCTGCAGTGGTGACCTTGGCTTGGAAAGGATGGTGACAATCTTTAGTTTGGCCTCCGGGAATGCTGTGGGAGCTTCCCCAAGGGTTAAGGGCTGCTCTTCTGCTTCAAATGAATAAAGCCATCCCAAAAGCCATCCCACTATTGCCCCTTAGCATGCAGTAAAATTGTCATCATTTTACCCCGTAGTTTTAGTTTCTAATTTAAACACACCATGGCTGACACGAAGGAAGGAAAAAAACAAAAATCTGCTTTGGATACCTTTTCACAATACATTTCAACAGTGAAGCCAGACCCTCCAAACCCATGAAAGCTGTTTCAATGTTCAAAACACAAGCTGCACTGCTCCTGCCAAAATGAAGAGGTTCCCAAAGCAATCAGTATCATATTCCAGAATTACATAGGAGGCTTACTGCAAAGCTTGCTGAAGGACAACAAATTCCCTACAGCTTCTGAATTATAAATACACAGACAACATTTCCCTGGATCATGAGTATTTTCCAGACTTGGCAACTCTAAAAATAATCGGTCCTGGGTGATTTGCTAGGCCAAAACCTCTGAACTTGGTGGATAAGAGAAGATGAGAGGAGAGAAAAAAAAAGTATAAAATTAATTATTGCAGTGTAAACTTGGAAGAATGGGGACTCCTGATACATATTTATAACCCATTTCTCTGGGAAGAGCAGAAAATAAAACATCTGAAACTGGGCATTAACTTTACATCATTACTATGTCCTTTCTAGAAGGCTGCAAAAAAAAAAACCCAACACTTCTGTGTTGGTCAGCATAAGCTGTCAGAGCCTCCCCCTGCTCAAACAGCAGCACCAGGTTTTTATCTGGTACCTGTGCCCTCAAATTCCTGTGCCCACAGAGGTGTGGGACATCCTGGACCTGCTGCCTGTGCAGGGCTCCTCCCATGTGCAGCAAGCACACAATATTTGCACAATTCTGAGCCTCTTTTTGCGCAAAGCAGCCCAAAACCAGATTTTTGTGGTAAAAGTAAAAGTACCCTGAGAGAAACTAAGGGCACAGTGCCAGCATTCAGTGACACCTGAGCTCTCACAGCTTCATGTGCCAGGGACTGCTCTCCTAGACATCAGTGATGGATTTTCCTCCCATGCACGCCCAAATCTTCGTCCTAAATAAAGGCTGAAACTGAATATTGAATATTCTTTTGAAATGCACATTTCAGATATGATCAGACAGCCTTTCCGGCCTTTGCTTGACAGAGCCAATCTGTGCTTCCATAACTTAAAACACTTTTGAGAAAATGTGTTCCAAACAAAACAGACTTTGTAACATCAGCGAAGTTATTTTTCATTTTTCGCAAGTAACTTATTTTCATCACCTGTGAGCACTGCAAAATGACTGCAAAGAAAGGAAAGGAAACCAAGCACTGCAACTGCTTAGCAAAATATCTGAATGCAAAAGCTGAGCACAGGAGTACAAGAAAACAGAATTCCCTTAAGCATCACATGGTTACCACTAGAAATTTCAGCTGCATTAGGAGAGCCTAGGACTGGCCTCTGGCACTACCAGTTACTCCTCCTTTATCACAAAAATACAACATCAAAATGATCACTCTGAAAGTCAGTTTCTTACAATGATTTATGGGTTTGGATGTGGTGCAGCTCTGAAGGAGGGAGTGAGACAAGAAACACGATGCTCATTAGTGGTACCAGCCTGGGAAAAGGTCCTAAATCCCATTTAATGGGCTGTGAAAAGCAGCAGGACACGGACGCTCCCTCTGGAGCCAGAGCTCTGCTGCAGCCTGCCCCAGGCTCCCCCAGCACCCTGCCCTTGCCATTCCAGCTGCCCCAGTCATTTCCAGCGTTTCCTTTGAGCTCAGAACCATCGAAGGAGACAAAGAGGAGTGCACAAAGTCCGCAGCACTTCTGTTTGTGTTCTGTGCTGGCACAGCCCCCCTACAGAAGATGCTCTGGGCGTTTCCATCCCTGGGGTCACAGAGCTCTGGTCCCCACAGAGGGATTCCAACCCCAGCATTCCCCCTGACTCCCTTTGTCCTCCTGGAAAAGGGACTTTTCAAACATCACCTCTCAGCTCCTGTGAGCCACTCACAGCATCAAATCCTGGAGCAAGGGCAGTCCTGCCCTGGAACACATTTCCAGCAGCAGCGGGTGCCCGTTCCAGCCTCACCCTGCAGTGATTTTTACCTTCCCTGGGGATTCTCTCCAGGCCAGGAGGGTCAGAGCTCCCGCTTTTAGAGGAAATCCAGGCCTCTTTCATTACCATAATGCAGCAGGAAATTCAGGCTGAGCATTAACTGCAAACACAGGGACAAAGGGGCAGCGATTTTTAAATGCTGTTTACCACTTAACAACTGCTTTTCATTTTGATTTGGCAATACAAGCTAAACCTCTGGAGTCTAAGTAATAGAAAATCTGTTTCATTTCAAGACAATCATTTCAGTAAAGATTAAAAAAAAAATCATCACTCTGTGCAAGCTACACAATAAAGAAATGTAGAGGATATTAATCATTCAAGCCTTGTGCTCTAGCTGTATTTTAAATTTTACTAAATGCAACACACTTCTTAAACTAAATTATTATATAACACATGATGAAATTATTATACAATATTTCTCGAATAAAATTATTATATAACATATTTCTTGAATGAAATTATTAACTTTTTTGGAGTGAAATAATTAGATGTTAGTAAATAAATGGTCATGTCAGAACATCACTGGTTTGATCAAATAATTTCATCAGAGCTTGGCCATGAAAACAGAAATTATCATATAGCACCAATTCTTCAGTGACTGCCACTTCACTGGGAAAGGGCAGCTTTGAGCCAATGCTTGTGTGTGCCCACTGATGAAAGAATGTGGTGAATTAGTGACAATATTGTTTAACCATTTCAGTATTCCAGTGTGTAAACACCAATAATTTAAAAAATATGGAAACACTCAGTACCTTGGATGCTGGGCATTAAAATGCAACTATTAGCTACAATATTTAGCTAAAAAATTACATTAACAAGTACAAAAATATTTAGCTAACAAGTAAAACCAAATGCAGAAACCACACCATGTGTATTCTGGGTTTGCTTGGGAATTCCTTAAGGCCCCTTTCAAAGTCACACCAATGGCATTAAATGCAATATACAATTGTTTTGTGGAAAGAACTGGAAAGTCACTAAGCTTCAGCTGTTGGTTTAAAAAGGGGAACTCCTCTGTCCCCCTCAGAGCAGATTTCCACAGAATATTTTCCGTGTCCCCCCTTCAGGCAGTGAGAACCTGTGGGAGCCCAGGTTTGTGTCAGGTGCCTCTCACAGGCTCCAGGTCCTGCCCAAAACCTCTCCCAGAGGTTCCTGGTTCCCCACTCCCAGTTCCAGCTGCTGAGGGGTTACTGCAGAACCAGAAACATCTGCAACTCTCACCAGGCTGGGGCACTCAGGCAAGATGCAAGCTCCCAAAATCTGCTCTGTCACAGCACTGGCTCTTCCTCAACTTTTCCGAGCAACGTTAACCCCAGGAATGCTAGAAAATATTGTAATAAATGCCTCTTCTCTTTTACCCCCTACTGAAAATCTTTCAATATTTGGGGAAAAGAAAAAAGCCAAACATCGTTACCTCCTGCTTGCAGACACTTTTGAAACTTTAACTGGTTTTCAGGTGCTTTGTTTGGAATAAATAGCATTTAAACTAGAAAGAATCTGATTTAGGGACAGCTCTCCTCTCCACTCATTGTATACTTACAATTTCAAGTGTGCCAGAATTGAATCTCAGTAAAAAAACAAAAGGAGCCCAATATTCTCCTTACATCAGCCAGAAGGTTTAATGGGGATAATGTGGAATGATTGATGGCATTCTTCTTCCCTGTCATTGCCTCGGAGAAGCACTGCAGGTAACCTGAAGAGGATAATCCCCTCTGGAAAGGAGGGTTTGTGGTCACACAGAGTAACTCCAGTCCTGGAGAGCCCAACAGTGGATTAAACAACTTTCTATTATTTGATTTCGGCTTCTCTTATGTTGCTGCACTGATTTCTCCAACTAATTTCTCTGTGGACATTACAGGTTGAGGAAGTGCTCAGTCCCCAGTGGTGGAGAGAAAAACTAAATACAAAACCTGGGTTTTTATCTCCTGCACACTGAAAGAAAACTCCAGAATTGTTCCATTTCACCAGCACTTCCTTCTGTGGCCTCAATGCCTGTGTTTTAAAGCTGGCTTTGATTGTCTGGCATCGTTTCCATTCATTCATCCACAGGGTTTTTAAATATAAATATTAAATAGCATAAAGGGTTATGGGGAACTGGCACGCCATTCCCTTGGAAAGCTCAGTCAATGATACAGCAGAGAAAGCACCAAAATTATCAATATAATAGGAGCCAACAGAGGAGCCAACAGAATCTGTAACCCCACCAAGGACCCAGCTGGCCCCATGAACACCCCACCTCCTCCTCTCTGACTTTCAGATGCCAAACTTCTGACAACCTGAGCAAACCTGAATTTAACTGTTGACTGGAAAAAATTTATGACAGTGGGAATAAGAAACACAAGATTCTAGTTCTGGTTAGCTTTTTGGTTTGTCTCCTACATTTAAAAGGGGCAGTAACATGTTTGGTTTTTGGTTTTTTTTTTTTTTTTTACATTTTCCAATAAAACTCACAAAATCATTGCTGGAAAAATGAGATCAGCTCTTACACTCTGAATTCTTGTAAGGAGAAATAAACAAAGAAGAACCAATAGCTGGCATGCACTTCAGAGATATAAAATATGTCGATATTTTATGGTAAACAACACTCCCCAACATTCTCTCACATGAAATTGCACTTTTCCAGCGCCTCACAAAGCAAGCAGAGTCTGCCTTAGGCCCAGAACTACCACTCTGTTCTACAATGCCTCGCACCATTCCCTTTGCTGGCTAATTACATTTTAATTCCTTTAATTAAGTCTTGTGTCATTTCTGCTGTTAATCACTATTCTGCTATAGCATGACAATAATTCAATCTATTTTATGCAATAATGTCCCTTTAAAAATATTTAGCAGCCATCAACAATCAAATGCCTAAATGTTCAAAATGTGCTTAAATTTGCAACATTTTGGATACAATGTTCTACAATGTTAAGGTTTCATACAATATTACTGGTCAAGAGTTGTCTACCAGAGTCAGAAAATCAAGAAGGTTTCATTAGTCATGGCCTTAAAATAACTCAGATATACATTCTGGAAAAATAAAATTGGTTTTTTTCTTAATTCTTTCTATGTTTACCTTCAAAATTTGGAATCATTCAACAAACCCCTGCTGCTCACCAAAACTGTGATTCAAATGGAAGAGCCACTAAAAGAAATTTATTAGCAGTTTGCATTAAAAATAATAGGTTCTGACTTCCCAGCAGTTCTATAAACTGCTATGAAAATATTCTTATTTAAGAATAATAATAAAATGTTAAATTTCTCTGAGGGTTTCAAAATTTTTTTTAATTGTGTGTGCATGACTGGTAATTGCTTCTCTCCCAACAACACTGTGTGTGTAATTTGATTATCTTAAACCATGAAGGACAATAACCTTTAGTTCAACACATTTAAAAAAAGAAAGTGGCCAAAGAAATCCATAAATAATTAGATCTCATCAACACAACTCCTGACGCACTACACTACTGCTAATTGAACTTATGACTAATGCTAGAATAGAAATATTATGTGAATGATCTATGAAAGAACTATCCTTGTGCAACTCTTTCATTTCCTAGTGGAAATAAAACTATTTCATATTTTTAATAATACATCATTTCATTTCCTGCACGATATTCCCAAATGATGCTAAATGCTAGTAATGTTTATAAAATTTTTTCAGCGCACTCTTTTTCAAGCAGTGATTACAACTTGATAATTTCCTCCTCTCTTCCACCACGATTTTTATTCCCCTGTGACTATCACCATAACTCCATGATTTGCTTCAGTGTGAGGGATTTGGGTTGTTGGATTTCAGGTTGTTTTTTGCCATGGCTGACCCTGAGGGTGAGGGGCCCTGATCAACACTGATGGGGTTGGCAGCTCCCAGCTTGGCAGGGACCCTTTCAGACAATGCCACATCATCCTCCTGGGCACAGCACATGGTGTGGCATTCACATGCTCTGGAAAAATCCCTTTTTCCAGGATTTTTCTCCTGGGAAGCTGAGAAGCCTCAGAGAAAAGGAAAACAATTCTTATTTCATTTGCTTCCCCTGTGTTTTGCTCATGTGGAATGTGTTTGGAGATTGTTTCATTGGATTCTGGTGAGTTGTTTAGACTCTTTGGCCAGTCAGGGCCAGGCTGTGTGAAGACTCCGGAAAGAGTCTGAAGTTTTCATTATTAACATTTTAGTAAGTATCCTGTCTGTATTCTTTAGTTAGTTAGCTTAGTATTCTTTAATATAATATAATGTTATAAAGTAATAAATTAGCCTTCTGAGAACATGGAGTCAGATTCATCATTTCTGCCTGCCACAGGGGTCCCTGCAAATACAACACACGTGGTTTAACTCCTGAAGGCCCTAAACTCTGCTCTCTGGTCCTTGGTGCATGTTTCCATCTCCCAGCAGCCCCAAATCCCTGAGCCTGTGAGCTCTCCTGGATCCCAGACACGGTGCCAAGCTCACACTGAGAGCTGGACCACACTGATCTTGTGTGGTTTATACAATTTAATATAAACATTAATTTATACAATTCTTTGCAGTCTCCCAGCCATTGCACCCAGCCTGGCTCTGTGTGTGGATGGCATCCCTTGTCCAGGGTCCCTGCAGGGCTGCTCAGCGCCGCTGCCCTTGTCACCAGAGGGGTTTTCCAGCAGTGCCAGCCCCAGCACAGCCCCTGGACAGGGGACACTGGCCCAGCTCTGAGGGACCACCCAGCCCTTCCTTACCCACCTGTGCCCAGGTGTCACCCCCACTGCCACATTCAGAGTCACACCGTGTGGGACAGTGACAAACCCTCACACCAGGGCAGGTGGATGATGTCTGGCACTCAGCCCTCACCCAGCAATGCTGGGAATCTGCCACAGACAAGGTTTTTCCTTAGTGAAGTCACTCTGCCTGTCACCAATCACCTCCTCATTTCCCACTGCATGGTTTCCAGCATGATGCAATCATCCATTAAAGATCACGTATAATCTGCACTCTGGCAAGGCTGCTGGGAACAGACCTGCAGACTCCTAAAAAGGACAGAAAAAAATCCCCTAACTTGTACTTCCAATGTCTGGAGACAATGGAAATAAGGGTAAATTTAATTCGTGGGGGTTTTTTCAGTGTATACCAAGAAGCATGAAAAGATCCTTAATTTATTTCTTCTTACAGCTTAGTGTAAAGGTAAATAGACTATCCATTAGGTTTAAAATTGTATTTCATCAATTCCATTGGATAGCCAAGACCTTATCATCACAATATTGGTTAAAGTATGGCAGCAGCAAATGTCATGTCTGTCAGGCTCTAGTGTTCTGAGCCAATCCGTGTTAGATTTACTCTGAGTAAATGTCAGTGCTATCGAGAGCTCCCAGAAAAAGCAGATTTTTCTTTACAGACAAGCATTTAACAATAAATTGTCTGGCTAGTACAACAGCAGCAAGCTAATGACTCAGTCTTGCTCCCTGGGATGACTGGAGAGCTGTTACACGACTGATTTCTCATCTCCAGGCAGCTCCCACACTGTTCCACAGCCACCTCTGCACCACTCCAGGGTGACATTTACCAAATGGCTTCACGTCCCGGGCTCCCTGTGCCTGGGGATTTTCAGCCACCCCAAGATGCTTCGGAGAGGTCCAGCTCCTCAGGCACCCCAGGCAGGAGAATTCCATACCCTCAGGTCAAGGTTTGCACAGCCTGACACCTCCTCCCTTCCAGAGCTGTCCTGAGCAAACACAGGCCCTGGCCAGCTGTGCCTGACAGGCAGCACCACCCAGAGCTGAACAGCAGCCAGAGAGCTGAGCTGGAGCTGGGAGCATCCTCCCAGTGACGTCAGGCAGGTCCTGCCTCTCCAGACACCATTCATAGGAAACTACATTCATTACTTGAGCCAATACAGCTGGAACGTTCTCCTATCATTGCCCAGTAGCAATTCTCACAGTTTAGAGGTGCACAAAGCTGAGATAATCAGTTCTCTGTTACCTGTTTATCCAGTTCTCTGTTACCTGTTTATCTCATCTGTGAGAAAACACCCCTGGGTTTATGAGGTTGGGGTTTTTTTAAGGCCTGGCTCTAATCCTTATCCTTACAGAGTCACTCTAAACTCGCAGTGCTCCTCACCAGCTTGGCAGGACTCACTCACTGCCAGCCCAGGGTGTTCTCCTCTGGCCAGAAAACCCTTCTGTTACTGCCACCCATTGCTGCCCCATCCCTGGCAGCGTCCAAGGCCAGGTTGGAGCAACCTGGGATAGTGGAAGGTGTCCCTGCCATGGCAGGGGCTGGAGTGAGATGATCTTGAAGGTCCCTTCCAACCCAAACCATTCTGGGATTGCTCCTGCTCTGGGAACGGTTTCCCATTTTACGCTCCATTACTCTCTTAGCTCCTTGAAACAAAGAGAAGATGGCCCAAAAATGACAAAGAAAGCAGCACAGACGAAAAAAAAAAAAAAAGTACAGCGGCACCTAAAGCCAGACTAGCATCCCCAAATATTGCCAGACATCACATTGAAGAAATGCCCAGCAATCATTTTCATATTATCCATCTGCTTCTAACTTGCACTGATGCCAAAAGTCTCTCTCATATGGTTGGGATCTGGATGTGCTGGTTTGGAAGCACAGACCTGGTGTAAGAACAATGCTGTCCCTCTGTCCCTTCCCCCTGGTTGTCTATAAGAGCTCTGGACCTCTCAGTGCTCCACAGTAGGAAGGGAACTGCAGCAGCTGAGAGTTTCAGAGCTGCCAGAGGCTGGGTTACAGTCAAAGTAAAGTAATGCATTGACTCCAGCCTTTCTTTGGAGAAAGAATTCACCTGCAGGCTGCACTTGAGCATTGGCGCCTGAGTTTCCATTCCTTCCATGTCCCAGACTCTCAAAGGACTAAAAAAGGAATCTCTCTCTGAAAAGGTTTTGTGACTGTGTGCTCTGAGGAAGAGAAGATCCAACATCTTGGGGTTTAGAGGAGCGTGTGCCTTGCAGAAAAGACAACCCACACCTCTGGGGTTTAGAGGAGTCGCAACAAAAGTCCTCTTTCAGGTTATCAGAGCTTTTTCCATCTGAGAGTTTGCTGGGAAGGCGGCTTGTTAGCACAGCCTGGCAGAGAACAGTCAAGCAGAGAAGGAATTTCACTCAGAGCTCCAACAGCAGCTCTGTGGCTTGTCTGGAAATTCGAACAGGAGGCAAAAAGTGAAAACAAAGGCAAGTCGAGCAGGTTTGTAAAAGACATGATTCCCTGCCATTGTGGGGAGAAGCACTCGGCAAAGCAGCCTGTCATCCTGCAAAATGTGACAGCAGAAACTGCTCCAGGCTCCAGAGCTGCTTCTCCACCCTCACTTCTGTGAAAAAAGAAACCAACAAACGCAAGCACTTTGTAATCGGAATGGTGCTGGGTCCTGGCATGCAATGCAGGATTTAAACACCTTCTGTGCCAGGGATTGAGCCCTGCCTGGTGCAAACTCCCAGCTTCTTCCCTGCTGCACCCACACTGTGCCTCAGTGGGCTTTGCCACACGAGCTGCTCTGGCTACAGTTGGAGCAGATAAATTGGATTTCTGCTCTCAGCTGTTAAAGATCCCCTAAATCTAAGCTACATATTACTACAAAGTAGTTTTGCACCTAGACCTGTTCTTTCTTTGCCCCTTCTGAGCACCTGGTGACTTCTGGCTGTAGATTAGAAATCATTTTTAACCCAGCCACCGTTTCCAAGTGTTCAGTGACGTCCTGCCTCAGCTCTCAAGAGAATGGATTTTACTTTCCTTGCTACAACTGGTGCACAGATGACAACACTATTTAGAAAAGAGAGATGATGTTTAACCAGCAGGTCATGCACAAATCAGAGATCTCTCAGCTGCACAGAGGAGCAGATTATGGATGTGTGTAAGTTTAATGAGCACCAGATTTGACACATTTCTTAACCCTGGGATATCTCTCCCTACTATACTCCAGGAAAATGGAATAAACTGTAGCCAATGTTCTGTAAGGCCAGCTGTTATATACAGCCACCTCTTTTAGCAATGATCTTCAGCAGTTAAACTTATTCTTAAAAAAATGATAGAAATAAGAAATGTACATCGCACAGAATTTCCTCTGACATTGTATACATATTATACATTACTCACAACCACCTACAGAGTCTTATTCTTTTTTAGCCTCTAGAGCAAATCCTTCTGATCTTGCAAATTTTACATCTGCTTTAATTAAGTTCACTACCCAGGTTCCCTAGAAATTCCCATGAAGACTTCTTTTCTTGCTCATTCAAAGACAACACAGAAATTGAAAGAGTTTGCTATTTCTATTAGAGCTCAAAAAGACATTTTAGATAAAGTTCCTGCTGGTTGTCAGGAACAGCTGAAGGGGTGAATCTGAAGTCAGTAAGTACAGTCCAATTTTTAGTTCTTTACTCTCATGAGCTTTAAGGAAATATCTAGGCAGGAAAGGGAATATCTATAAGGGAACTATAAGGAAATATCTAGGGAGGAAAATGTCTATAAATATTTGCATGTACAGACAGGAATGTAAAAGCTACAATAATGTCACAAATCTGTGAAAGGACTAAATGAAGGAGCTCAGAAATCAGAGGTGAAGGGTAGCAAGTGTTTGTTCTGTTCTTGTTTTTATAGAGGGAAATTTATCTTACAGAAGGCAAAGTTTTAACTGGAGAATGTCATCCAAAAATTCAAAGCCAGCTATCTAAGCTTAATGGGTCTGAAGAGAATAAAGAGTTTATATTAATTTAACCAAAACAGGGTTATTAGATATCTAAATGTACTTATATCATATCTCAACTCCTGCATACTTGGAATTTATACATTTTCTTCATGGAACACAAGTCACAAGTCTTAAATCTAGATGGGAATCTTAAGAACCTTGTTAGACCATATTAGGAACTAAAGAAATCAAAACCAGGATGTTTTTTCCTGTTGCCATTCAATTCCTAGACTAAATTACACTATTCCAAATTCAAGATAAATGTTCTTGGATTATAAGAAAAAATTACTAGTGGGTCACATATGGGAATATGCATCCAATCACTTGGTGTTTACCTTGTGGTAAAAATCTATTTTTAATAAATTACTTTTTAATATACACGTCATAGAACTGAGGAAAGCCAAAATTATTTCCAGGTAATAGAAAGTTTGAGAAGAGAGGGGATTTAGAGACAATTTTTGATTCAGATATCTGTCAACACCTAGAAGTTCAGGAATCCTCAAGTGTTGCTGTTTCCCAGTAGATTATCTCTGGTAATGATGAACCACAATCAGTGGAAGATGAGGTTTTCTCTTGAGCAAGAAGAGAGGGGAAAAAGAAATCCTTGATCTCTCATCTGTGAAAAGGACAAGTGCAGTGGCCTGGCTTAGCCAGCTCAGGGCTCACTAAGTCCCACTTATCACCACTCCCAGCTTGTTCAAGATCCAAATCTGTGACTACACTGGCTCAGAGTTTCCCTTTAACAGTATTTGGACTCGCCGATGCTCCCCAGAGGTTCCACAGAAATAATTCCAACACTCTGGGGAGTCCATTTGGCTCCTGGGCCCTTCTGCTGCAGATTTGGAGCAATCAAGCCTCAATCTGCATAAGAGCTGAGAAAAATCTGCTCCAAATACAATGCTCAGCACTCAGCAAGAGTGGGAGCACCTATTTTACTTTCAAGAGAGCAGCAAATGGACAAAATGATGAGATGTTCCAGCATTCCAAAAGCCCACGTAACAGCCTCAGAAGTGGTTGTTATTTTCACACGTTCTCATGGATTTATGCTGTTGAACAGGAGATAAAGGCTCTTGGGAGGGGATTATTTCAGCACACTGGGAATGAAGAGCAATTTTTGACATTCTCCCACTTCTTCCAAGACAAAAACTTGAATTGTAGAATTTAGTCTCTGTTCATATTTAATTGAACATCTTCCAAAAAGCATTTAAGTCCCCTGACCCACTTGCAGAAATCAAGACAGTTAGGTCACTTCTCGTTCCCAGCATATTGATATAACCATTTCACTCCATTTTCTTCATCTGAAAAAGGCTTTTCACTGAGATATTTATTCCCTTTTCTTTTCATGTATTTTACAGCTCAGTAATATCCTTATAATAATTTTGTCAATACCCACATGACATCGAGCTCCTTCATTCTCCTTGTGACTGCAGCTCCATAAAACATGCCTTCTGATAATTTAGTCATAAATACCTGCCAAGCCAAAGCACTCCTTTCTTTACTATAGCTGATCAGAATTGTAAACTGTATTCCAGGTTGGGTGGCATAAATATTTCCCGCTCAGAATATTTTCTGTGATTGTTTTTATTGTCATCAGCAGCCCCAAGTGATCAGGTGGAGTCAGCATCCTTCTCATCCATTATTTCTGACAGGCTTCACTCCTCACATGCATCACCCTCATTGCCTATGTACATGTTCTAGCACTGAATTTCCTTTCATTTCTCCTGCCTGCAAGGTCACAAAGGCTTCTCTACGTGATCCTCAACCTTCTTCTGTCCTGACAGCACCTCCCAAAGCTGAAACTTTGGTTTGGATCACACAGAGCACATCCTGGCCTGGGAAGGAGGGAAGCTTTCTCCTGTGAAGCTGCCCATAACAGATTTTCTTTCACAGCCTGTTCATATACTCTAAGTCCATATTTTGATACTTTCCAAGTCCTGAAGAATTTCTTTGTTCACATTATTTCCTGCTACAAAAGAAACTTTACCAACAGGCACTGGAACTTGTAAAATGCAAAAATAAACTGTAGAGGTGAATTTAGCAATAGGAGTTCACCTTGCTTTTTCTGCCCAGTACATAAAATAACACAAAAAAACTATTAAAAGGCTCAAGAATCATTTGTGTACATTCACTTCCATGCACAGTGAGGTAGTTAAGAACAATCCACTTAAAACTACAACTGGATGCAATAGAAAATATTACAACCCCATCCCCAGAAAATAATTGTCCAGTTTTTTGGGATGATTAATCCTATTCTTGTCAAGCTAATTCAGAGGTATTGGGAGTCAAGCACCTACATTCAATAAACTCCTTTTTTTTTTTGTAATCTTAGGTATTTTTTACATCACACAGCCACAAGGTGTTACTCCCTCCTCTAAAACTGCCAGTTGTACAATTAAATAGAGAGAACTAATCATCTGCTTTAGTTCAAATTGCCCTTCCTGAGCGCAGGTTTTATTTCAGACCTCAGTGACCCTTGGTCTGAAGACTCCAAACTCCAGCCAACCTTGGTTTCCTTCCCCTCAAGTTTCACCTTGGCTCAAGCTACACTCAGGAAATCCAGTGCAATTCCTGAACCCCCAGGAAATCCTTTCTTCCATTTCTGGCAGAAAACCAACCCTGTACAGAAGCAGAGACACCTGCCTGTGTCCTGTGCTGCCTGTGAGCATTCCCTGCAGCACAAACACCCGTTGCTGGGAGGGCTGGCACAAGGGAGGCTCTGGACACATTTTCTCCCCCAGAACAGAGCAGAAGTTCCAGTTCTGCACCACAGAGCCAGACTTTGTCACCCTGGGCCATGGTGGCATCTTCCAAATTCACACCTCTGTCCCAAATGGGCTTTTGCTCAGGACACACAACCTTCATGGCTGTATTTAAATCATCACTATCATCTATTACTGCAATGAAATTGCCTGTTCAGTTTACCCAGAATAAATCATTCTTTGGCTCTGCAACTTAATATGTGACTGTAACTCATGTCTCACAGAGAGAGGGATGAGTGTTTAATTCCAGTATGTATTTTTACCTAAATATCCAAGTGTAACACTCACATCAAACATAAACTTCAATCTGTTCAGACTGGAAATTAAAGAAAACATGGTAAGCCATTATTTTTAGAGTTGTTTGTGGATATCTTGTGACTTCAGGCACTGCAGGCTTCTTTCCCTGAAAAGGTCATGTCATTCTTCAGAAAACTAAAAAGAACAAAAACCCTGAGACTCCTTTTATTTCTTTGTATCTCACTATTCTAAAGCAGGTCTGAAGTGAGAAACTAGCTGAGGCTTCAGAACTCCACTGGAGACATCTTCCAGTTAATCTGACCTCTTCTTTAACAGTAATAACTCAAAAAAAATGTAAGAGTTCAGACATGCCCTTGATTTGTTTTAAAGGGCACATTCTGCTTTTGAAAACAACATCAGTTCAGATAACTCCTAAAGCTTTCTGCAGTAACAGATTCAAGGGAAAAAAATCAGGAATTTTACAGATTTTACATCTATACTATTAACTCTTGAGCTTCCCTCCTGTTTTAAGATTCTTTTTTTAATGACAGGATATATAAAAACCAAGGCTGGCTAACTGATGGCATCTGAGCTCTGCCACACTTTAGTAATAGCTGTGACACCAAACAGACTCACAGAGACTTTTAGTCCCTAAATCTGTCTCAGTAGGGGGTTGAAACATCAAAAAACAACCTCAGGTCTCCTTCAAATCCAGTCTCGTTTTACCATAACTTTTTAGGGGAATTTGCAATATTTATAAGACACAAAGGCAAAATTTTGCTGTACTTGAAGTAATTTTCTACAACTTTCTAACCACACCCATACAGGACAAGGAATTATTCTTCTTGCATGCTTGTTGGAACTGCAGATTACAGTTATTTCCTGCACTCCTTCAGTGTTTACAACTAAACTTAATATATCCACAGACTGCTCTATCAGTGGCTTTCACAGTAAATAGGAGAGCCTTGATAAAAAAAAAGTCATCTGGTTTTCCTCTGTGTCAGAGGGGACATTTCCCTTGTGCAGACACCAGCACAAAGCCCACGACATTCCAAGTGTGGAATCCACATAAGCGACTGATTGCTGTCTTAATAATACACCAGGAAAGAAAAAAAAATACAAAACAGCATTTCAGGGCTGCATGGGCTCAAATAAAAGTGTTTTAAGCAACTTTCATTCCCATTAGCAGCTCAGCTACAGAGCTCTTCAGAGCCGGATTATAATTAAGAGATTTTCATGCTGAGTGCAGGATGACAACACAAGTGCTGTGCCTGAGCCAGAGGTGAGGGCACTGGAATGAAAAATGAACACTTCTCTTAAACTAAACACACTAAAAAGTCTGAAAATTTAAAGGTAAAAAAAAAACCCCAAAACTATTCAAACTTCGCTTTGTCTTTTGGAAGATTTTAACCAACACTTTGCAGCCAGAATCACTGTCACGTGTGAATTGTTTTTTCTCAACTGTGTCCTTTGATTTTCTGCATAAAGTAAATGGTCCTCTCTGCTACACCTCTGAGCCATTTTACACTTCTGGTACTGGCACATCTGCAGTTTGCTGTAATCCTTGGTGTCAGTCTTTCATCCAAACTCATCCTTTATTTCACTGACATCTGGGTAGTGAAGAAAAATAGTTCTTTGAAATTTTGCCATAAAATATATCTATAAAAACAACAGCCTGGTAGAAACACCACCGTCTCTTGTTTTCCAGATTTCTAAATATGGTGCAAGCCCCATCTAACATATTTTAATGTAAATATTTTAAAAGAGAGGGAGAGAAACAACCTTATCTTTTCTCTTTGGCTAGGGATATCTTTTGGCAATAAGATAGAGCTAGACCTTTAAGCAAAAAGATCAATATACATTTATATATAAGCTGTAAATTTAAACTTAGGAATCTTTTTGTGTTTTCCCAATTCAACATCAGAATTTCCAAACACTAAAAACAATCTTCAGCCTTTCATTTGTGACATAATTGTTGTCATTTAACCGGGGTCTAAATGCCTGCCCATCTCAGGGTATCTGCTCTGATGTGATAAGGCCAAGAGCTCTGCAAGATAATAACACTCCAATTTATTCACCTGCAAAAGTAATCTCCTCCAAAGTGCCTCATTCTGGTAACAAGCCTGAAAATGACACCTCTAAAATGGCCTAATCTCAGTAAAATGTGTTTCCCAGCGTAAGAGGCTTCTCTATTCTACTGCACAAGTTCTGGTCAAATGAGAAAGAAACCCCATTTATCTGCCCTTTCATTCATCTGAGACACTTTTGTCCCTTTGCTTTTGGTCTGGCAAACCAGGAAATTCTGCTTCCATGTTCCCATTAGGTCATAACCACCAGTTTGTGTTCAGCTCCTTAATCCTTCTTGACCTATATCTCCCATATCATAAAAATAACTCACTGGAGTAAAACCTAATTCAGGCCCACAGAGTTGTTCCAGGAGAAATGAACCTTACAGACTGTGCATACAGCTGGGCAGAAATCCCATTTAACTCCTTTTGACCTGAAAAGAGCAAGCCATAGCAAACAGGCTGTACAATTCCTGCAGGACAAGGAAGGAAAATGTCCTTCCTGCTTCCTCTGGACTGCTCTATATATAGATGTTATTAATATCAGACCATAAAATTGTCTACTCCCTCTCAGATTTAGCCACAGAAATTTTTAATAAGTAATGTGTCTGATGTATTAGATATTAAACTAGACATTAGCTGCCAGATCTCACTAAGCTGTGCAAAATTATTTTAGCTACTTATCAAGGTGATATCTGCTGCAATCTCATTTTTAACAAAGCACTGTAAAAAGCAAAATTTCTCATGCAAAATTCATGGAAGGACCTTGTCATTGCCCCTAATCAGAAGGAGCAAATGAGCTCTGCCATAGAAATCCATCTCTTTCCTCCTGCGTGTATAAATAAGGAACTTCTGATTCCAGATGAATCTTCAGAAATCAAGCTCATCATTCCCTTACTGACACAAAGCCACTTAAATGACAAATAAACATAATAAACCTTTGCCTGCCCTCCCTATTTAATGTGGCTTTTGCACCACTTCCACACTGCTAAATTCAATTTCTTTGGAAACACAAACTAGAGGTGCTGCCATCCAGGTTCTCAGCCTTTATAACTTCAGTATTTTTAGTTTCATGCCCCTTATTTGTTGTGCTACTCCTTTGAAATCGTGGTGTGAATTTATGCTCTAAGCCAGCAATGAAGTGTGTTCATTTAAATAAGCCTCATATGTGTACAAAAGAAACCTGATATGGACATTGATAGTTATTCACAAAGCTGAAAAATAAACCCAAAACAGCAAAACTGTGTAAGGATAAAATTCTTCATTAATAAATCAAACAGAAAATTTGGCCAAAGGATTGGTACCACATCAGAAAGCAAGAGGGGGGCTTACTCAATTACATGAGCCTAAATATATATTCAGATTTTTTTTTAGCTTTGAAGAGCAGACAACTTTAAAATACTTCAAAACAGATGCATTGAAAGAACCAAAAAAGTACTCAAGTGTGCAAGCTCGTGCCCACCACAGGGCATGGCACTGCACATCGAATATTAACTGTTCAGCAGAAAGCTTTGTCTGGCTGAAACTGAAATCTGTGCTGTCCTTATCCAGCAATACATTGGTGAGTGCTAATAATTAGGGACTGATTAATGATTCACTGCCAAGTTTGTATGCTTGGACTGAATTCTTCCCCACTGCTTTTATTCCAAATTCCATCAACATTGTCAAATACTGGGAACTGCAGTAACACAAACCAGTGGAAATCATTCCAACCCAAAGCAAGAACTCGAATTGGGCTGACCCCAATCTGCTTTAGGCAGCTGCTTAGGTGGTTCTGACTTGATTTCCTCTTAGTCTGGAGCATTTCCTGCTCCCTGATGAAACCACTGATCAGTTTAATGAGCATTGGAGGAAGGCTGACCCGACGGGTGAGGAGGGAGGATCTGAGCCCTTGGTTACCCACACACCCCAAGTACCCATCCCTCAGTCAATCTGACAGACTCCAAACATTAAATTCACTGAAAGGAAAGCCTGATTTTGAATCATTCTGTCCCACACATACCAAACAGCCTGGGAAATGCCTTAGATTTTATCCCTGAATCCACTAAACACTGAGGGGGAAGGAAAAAAAAAATTAGAAATTCATGGTTGAATTACTGAAATAGTAATAATAAAAATATTCAATAATATCAAAAACATTCTTGAATATTTTGAATTGAATATTGAATTGAAAATATATTGAATTGAAAATAGAAATTCATGGTTGAACATGTGCTCAGCAAAACCTCCCCTGCTCCAACACCTAAACTGATCTGAGGGGTGCAAAGCAGAGCCCACGAAATAGCAGAGAAATGGAGCAGTGAAATGTGAATATTCCAGAGAACACAGCCATGTAAATTGGCTTGCTCCAAGGAACCTGAGCACCTCCACTGCTCTGCCTGCCTGGATTTAGGGCAAGCAGCAAAGGCTGCTCACGGCAAAGCACAGGTACTGCAAGGAATGATGCTCCAGAGCCATGCAGAAATGTGATCGTTGGGCTGATGAGGCTGTGCTCCTGCAGGAGCTCGTGTGCCACAGGCAGGAGCACAGGGTGGCACTCAGGACAGGAATCCTGCAGCTCTGAGATGCAGCAGGGAACACCAACGCTGAGTTTGTGCTCTCCTGATCAAGCCCCACACACAGCCATGTAAAAGGCAGCACGAGGAGGTTAATGGCAGTGAACTAGAATAAAACTAAATGTCACTACATGTTACTTTTCTGTAGAACCTTCTAAGTAGATAAGACATGTTCAGGAAGCTGTAAAATGTGCCCTTTCCTTACAAGAAAAAGGTCAGTTCTGTGCTAACAAATTGTAATTGGTTAGTCATAACTGATCATATCAGCAGCTGGAAAATGGTACCTTCCATGTAATTTAAATATTGGTACAACTGCTGCAGCCACAGAGAAACCCACTTTGCACTGTGCAAACTCCTGCATGCATTAAAATGATGCAATTCATGAAAATATGAACACAATATCATGTAGAAGGAAGAAATTACCAATTTCACAGCAATGAAACATGCTTAAATAACCAATTATACAGTTGCCTTTGGCATTAAAGAGCAATACAAGAAATCCTTCACCACAGCCTGGGATTCAGTGGTTCTCTGCTGCTTTAGGAGACCAGCAGCACAGAGCAGTCAGCTCTGCTGGTTTTCAAAGCAGTGAAGGAGCAGAAGTTCTTGCATGCCTCACTCAGAGCTGAAGTTCCCTTTGCAGTTTCATAAAGAACCACCCAGCACAAAGAGCAGCAAGAAATAAAAATTAGCAGCAAAGACAATATTAATCTGCAAAAATCCAGCACCACAAATGCAATATTGGGATAGTTTTGTTAAGGTAAAAGAAACCAGCTCTTGTCTCAAGGCCAGATGAGACTTTTGCTATGCACCTATTACTTTTGTGACACAGTATTGCTATTATTAAAGAATTAATTTTTTTAATAGCTGTGTGGTTATTTCAGCATTTCTCCCTGTTCTGGTGTCCAGAGTGCTTTAGGTCCTCAACAAGTGTCCCATTCAAAGGGGGTTCAAGTTATGGGGTGCAGAAAGATTTCCCTAAGAAAAATAGCTCCTGAGCCTCCCCCTGCTGAGAAAGGACAAGTATAAACTCAGTTCAGAATAACCTCAGGGGTATTTCAGTGATTCCTTACACTGGTGCAGCACATGCCACGCTCAATAGTAAAAAGCTAATTATCAATATTAATTCCCAGGCACTAACAAGCCCGTACAATGAGGCTGTGGGTGGTTTTTTTTCCTTTGAACACTGTATTGAGTGGTGTATTTCAAAGCTGACAGGGCCCTTCAAAGCTGACATGCACACACTGAATACCAATGCTTCTGAGGCAGGAACAGTGCATTCAGCTCCAACACACATTCAGAGCCACCTCAGTAAGAGTTACTCAAGGTAATACTCTGTGAAATGCAGGGAAAAGATGCAATCAGTGAGCAGAAATGCTGCAGCTCACCTTGCTCTGAAATCCCCTTTGGCACTGCCAGGGCAGCTGCCCAGCTGTGCTCACACCCATCACTCCCAGCTGCAACAACATTTATCTACTCATAACCTAAAAAATGTAATTAAAAATGACTGAAGTAGTTATGGTTCCCGTGTTCTTTTCAAAAATTTAACTTCTATATCCTTCAAGACAATGCCCACTTGCATTTTGCAGAAGGAGTTGGGTTTATCCTAATTAAACTTAAAGGATTATTTATAATGTTCATTTGATTCACACTGTGCTGTACTCACAGGAAATGTAGTTCTTTGCAGAAAGGTGTCAACTCTGCTCAGCTCAGAAAACAGATCAACACAATTGCAATTTTCTGCTTAATTCCTGATGTTATTAAAAGAGAGAATAAAAAACAATACTCGTGAAACTTCTGCTGATATTTCAGTTAATTTTTAAATTTTTATATCTAGGCTTACAAATGAAAAACATCTGATTGCAGTGAGGCCAATTAAATGGTTGATTTCTCTAGCTAAACCAGGTTCTGAGAGACTCAGAATTTAAAGTCTTTCTTGAAATGGTTTAGCACTCTTTTTATTTCTCAAGGTTCTATTTCTTAATCTCTCATTGTCCAGGTTACCTCTGTGCGGTGTGACTGTGTGAAAACCAGAACTAATGGTAGTAATTATACTTTAAATGACACTGTCTCACTTAAAATCATAATTTTAAGGTAAGCTTACTATTCAGTGTGTAATTTTGAAATGCAAGGAGCTCCCTGATCTCCTTTTCAAAGCCATCTTTCATTTCAAATTCCCTTTTGGCTGCATAAACCTGCAGCAAATGCAAAGCTGCAATCAGCCCATGGGTAATTCACACTTGAGTTTGTGCCACAACTGTTTCATGTTTGCTTATCCAGTGAGCAATCCAAACTGCCTTCAATGTCAGCATTGTCCTTTGAGAAGAAAAGCAATATTCTAGGGGAAATTATGCACCTTGCCTACAATTTGGAGGCTGCAGAGAATCTCTCATCCTTTTCTGAACCATTTCCAGAGCAGCTGGGACTGGAAATGAAACTCAAGGTGGCAGCTTTGTAAGGAACATTGCCCATTTCTTTCTTACTTTAATCTTTTAATCCAACTAATCCATATTATTTACTCTTTTTTTTCCTCTCCTGTGTCTAAACTGATGTCTCTGTCCTCGCCAAGGCACTTTCTGCTCTTGTTTATTGTTTGCTCTGTACTTTTGAAAGGAGCATTAGAACAATGTTTGCAATAAGTTTCAGTGGTTTTGACAGAACTTGAAGTGATCTAAGGTGAAAATTTAAAAGGTGTTTTCAGCCAAGCAATGAAGTCTTAGAAGAGTTTCCTTATGACAGTGATGACTTAGTGATAGAATTTGAAATTTTACTGAAAGGACTGCATGACAGATTTTATCTAAAATTATCATTGTCTATGATAATAGCAATGAACTGAAAGAGGAGAGATTTCCATTAACACCAATATTCCTACACAACTCCAGAAAATCAGAGTTATCATAAAATGGTTTAGGTTGGAAGAGACCTTAAAAATCATCTCATCCCACCCCCTGCCATGGTTGCTCAAAATCTCAGCCTAGCCTGGGACATTTCCAGGGCTGGGGGCTCCCACAGTGAGATGAGCGCCTTATTTCCAATAAAACCAACTATCTGTGACTTCATAACTTGCTTTGCAAAACATTGCTTTTCAACTAGCCAAGATTGTGGCATGAATTGAAGATGCCTTTTGGGTTTTCCAGCAAAGTTTGCTACACAAGTTGTACCTCTGAGCTGACTAAAATCACAGAATTCAGTATTTATTCACAAGGAGATCAAATGCTGTGCCTGGTGTTCATCCTCCTCCCCACACACAAACACAAATAACTCCACCAGAAATAATTCCACATGCTCATGAAGCCCCAAAGAGGAGTTTATCAAGCCCCACTCAAGACTTCCTAATGGATTTCCTTGCCATAAGACACTTCATCATCTTCACAAATTCATTTTCACTAGGCGCAACTTAATTTGCTGCAGACAAGATTAAAAGGTCATAAACAAAACTCTGTCATTCAGTTTGCCCTTCCAAGTCAGTTCCAAACATGATCCACGATCTGCTTCATTGTGTTAGAATTGGGTGGGACCACCCAGCCTCTCCAGGATCCACCTCTTATCACTGAGCAGATTTAAAACCTGCACACTCTCACAGGGAGAGCTCTGAGCACAAAACTCACAGCCACGAGCTAGGCATGCCAAAATTCCCATTTGCCCCTCTGAGTTGTAAAATAAATACAAAGAATTTGCAAGAACAAATGTAGAATCCTATTGTTACAGCAGGTGGTGCAGAAGGTTAAGGAAGATTTAAAAAAAAATTATTTTTTGTTCTCGCCACTGCTGCCAGTTATGTTGCCAATATTTTAAGCCTGCAAAGGTTCAAAAAGCAAATAATTTCCCAGATGAGAAGTCTAAAGGAAAAAAAAACAACCAAACAAGCAAACAAAAAAAAAAGGAAAAAGAAAAAAACCAAACCAAAACAAAAAAAAAACCAAACAACTCTTCCCTGGTCTGGGAGATAAAAGAACAGAGAATGGGAAAATGGGAACCAGGCAAGTGCTCAGTACACAAAGCAGATTTTTCCCTCCACTTTTTAAACAAGAGATAATCCATATTTCTGAAACTGAGTTTGAAGTACAAATTTCAGTTGGATTTCAGTTTGGCTCTGTGGGTTTTTTTGCAAAAAAACCCAAAAAACCCAGTCTCAAAACCATGAGACTGATCCTAATAAGCACTTACTATTGAAGTGAAGAACTCAAGAACACTTTTTGAAAGAGGTCTCTGATATTCCATCTCACATTTAACCTTTAATTATGAAATGAGAGGGACAAAGTATTTTAGTTTGCTATTTTATTATGATTAGGATTGAAATGAGTTCAGGTGTTTGTGGCACAGTGGTTAGGCAAATGGTGAGGGTAATTTGCAGAAATGGCCACTATTTCTCACTCAATGGATTTGAAATATCCTCAACTTCTATGCATAAAATCTTCATCTTTGCCCTGATATTTAAGAAGCAGGGCACTTATTAACCTGAGATGATTTTCTGTTCCACTGACATTACATCCTAAATTTATATTGTTACAGCAGACTGAATATTCCCATAATGAACTTGCTCATAATGCAACCATTAATATCTCTGTTCAAATCCAGAATTATTAAAGACTTCATTTTGTTGTTGCTGGGGAGAGATAAAACTTGGGGTGGCATTTTCAGTTGGGTTTCCCTGCTCCTGCCGTTGTTGTTTTTTTAAAGGGACGTCAGTTGAATATTTTAAGCCTTTCAGAATGCATAAATACCATGGAAAAAGCTAAAAAAAATGCTTTTAATGGGCAAAACTGTAGGAAAACAACCCAAATAGCATAGTCAAGCTCAAAAATGTATAAACACCTTCTGTTTAGGTAGAAGAAACAACAAAACACCCCCTGACAAAACATTGAATATACCTTTCACTATCTATAATTCCCTTAATCACCTCAATTTTTCCCAAGAACAGTTTTCCTGAGTCACAAAAATGATTACTACAGAATATCCAAATTAATTTTAAAAATAATTATGCCAGGCAGCATGTCAGTAGTGAAAGAGAGGTGAAAAAACTGCATATTTTCCAAGAGCACTTACATGCAGTACAATGAGAACAGAATTTCTTCCATCCCCAAGAATTCCTCCAGGACAGAACTGAAACCAGCTCACTTCTTCTTCAGAAAACATTTTCCCTAAATCACTTTACAAAGCAAAAAACCCTCCTGTAGCACCAATCAGACATAACTCACTGCCATCAGTAAGCAAGTTTACTCCCTGTCATAATAGAACTGGTGAAAGAATCATTAAATCTTTTTTTTTTTTTTCATTCTCCAGCTGAGCTGCGTTTTCATTTTTGTGTGGCAGATGCTGCTCCAGCCTGGGCTGTGCATCCCACAGCCTGCTGAGAGCCCAGGCAGGGCCAGCAGAGGGATGGCAGCTTCATGAATAAACATTTGCTCAAAAACCACATTATTTCATCATATTCCCTTTGCTCCTCATCTGTAAATTGAGGCAGCACCAAGGAAAAGCAACTGCAGTGCTTCAGTTTCTGCTGGCACAGGGATTGATGTGGGCCCACAGAGGCATTTGTGGAACAGCAGCAGCACCAAATTCACAGACTTCCCTTGGAGATCATTATTTCATCCCTTTGGGGGCTCCCATTCCCTCCGTTTTTTACCATGATAAAGCAAGGAAAATGTGGGAGAAAGAATGGGAAAATGGCTTTAATTTTCACCACTTGGATTTGTTTTTTTGCAGTGTGGGTTCTCTGGCAGCAGCAGGAGCAGGCTCACATTAAAGGAGG
>NW_005054349.1:1879886-1881289 GCF_000277835.1 Geospiza fortis | reverse complement strand
GGAATTCCCACAGCACAGAAAATTCATCCATTCTCAGGAATTATTCCTGGTTGCAGACATCCAATTTGAAACACATTTCAAGAGTCACCTTTTGCTATGTGCAGAACTTGCATTGAGAATTAGGTACTTTAATATTTAAATGGACATTCCAAAGTAGCAGGCACTTGAAAAGCACGACCTTAGGCTTTACTACTCAAATAAAGGAGTCACACAAAATATATAAAAATGTGCCCTTCTCCAATTCAACTATTCCTGCTTTTTCTTTTCTCTTACTATTCCTAAATATTATGCATGTGTCATGTAGGAAAAAAACTGTCAGGAGAAAAAACCCAACAAATACAAAAATTAGCAAAGGAATTACCCTAAAACCTTCTGGAAAAAGCCAAAGGCTATTGCAGCTGATGATATATAGAAATAAATGTGCAGTTTTCTTTGGTTTTCTCCTCAAGTAACCACCTCCCACAGCAACTGCCACCACATGAGGAGAAAGAAATTCCTGGAATAAGCAGTTCTTTTTTCACCTCATAAAAAGGAAACATGCTGGGAAGACCATGCTTAGCACACTTGTTAGGGCTTGATGGAAGAGCTGTGGATTGAAATATTAATTCTAAATTAATTTCTGGTGGTCAGTATTGAGTATGCATGTCCTGCACTATCCTAGCAGCTACAAATTAATAAATACTCTATATTTGTATAACAGTTCCACTACGATTTGGGGTTTTTTCCCCTTGTTTTTTTAATTTTTCTGTGCAAATTTTTTCTCACATTCTGTAACCTCCCATTGCTCTGCTTAGAAGGCAAGGAATTACTTACCTGAGCAACACTGTTAAATAAAATGTGTCAAAAATGAAAATATCATCTGTACTGGTATAAATTACTCTTTTTGTATTCAAAAATATTCTATAAACATAACCCCATTTACACATTTCTCAAATAGGTACCAGTTACCTGTTATGTCTCTAGAAGGGAAGGCACTCAGCAATATTAGCTATCTATATGCACGGCAGGAGACAAACAAAACACCAAATTCACATTGAGAATGGGCATAAACCTTTTTCCCTTCTTACTATTCCTTCCACACAGGTAGGAGTAGATGATAATTACAATTTTCTATCCAACTCTTGTCTTTATCCACATTACAAAAGGATGTGAGAGCTATTAATGAACTCTGCGGCCTTCCTGGACTGACAGCAATGTGCTTTTTTCCCATAAAACCAATTTTCAAAAAAAACCTGAAGCCACATGTCCAACCCAACCTGTTCAGTTCCTAAAACAGGTCCTGAGGGAGAAGGAAATAGTTGGAGATAGTCTGGATTTTAAACCTCATAGGATAATGACACATCTGAGCTTTTTTGTTTGGGTTTTTTCTTGGTTGGTTCATTATTTTATTTTGAAAATACATT
>NW_005054349.1:1879431-1879710 GCF_000277835.1 Geospiza fortis | reverse complement strand
TTCCAAAGCCTCACTCTGCAGAGCCCTCACCCCAGATGCCATGCTGCTCCCTAACAAAACACCTCCTTCCATCACTCTGCTTGCTCTGAGCATTATTTTAGGCCCTATAATGCCAATTTATGCCAATTAATACCAATTTACTGCCATTGCAAAACCCACTTTTCCACACAATGAAATCCTGTTTCAGTAACCCTAAGCTCCTCCATCAGGTGCACAAATTCCCATTTCATTCAGGAACCCCTCAGTGAGACCAGCCCAGCAGACAGGAACAGGAATTCC
>NW_005054349.1:1878352-1879400 GCF_000277835.1 Geospiza fortis | reverse complement strand
TCTGGTACCCACACAGCTCTTGGGAGAATAAAGTTATTTTTCCAAGGAAAGCTTTAGAAGCGCACCTTCCAAGCCCTAATGTTCTGTTGGAGGTGGAAGCTCCCTGTGGTGGGTTACTTTCTTTGCTCTTTTTGCTACATCCTTTTCTAAATCTTCCTATGGATTTTGGTTTTTGGCTGACACATTGGAGTAAAAATCAAGGCTTGGGAGTTCCAGCTTGGGAGGGAGGTTATCAAATTGTCATTGATCAGTTTACTTGCCAATCCACCTTTCCACTCCAACGTTTTTTGTGCTCAGCAGCAGGGAGAGAATGGAGGGAGAGGCCAGGGAGGGAGATGGGGGCAGTGACCCTGATGGGAGCAGCAAAGGGAACATTGACTCCAGCAGCAGAAAAAGCAGAGGTCAGGAGGGAGAGCAAAACACAACAGCAAGAGAACCCCTCAGAACTCCAACAGGGAAAAAACCGCACCGAGGGACAAGAGGAGCTCAAGGGCAATGAGGTGAAGCTCAGAGGAAGTGGAACACACAGAAATAGATAGCACAGAAGTAAAGAACCAGGAGAGCTGGAAAGAGCCACACATTTTACAGCACATCAGCTTCTGCTGCAGATATGGGACTTGAGCTCATGGCAAACTGCCTGTGCTCCTGCAGAGCATCAGGCCAAGGCCACTCTGAACAGGCCTGAAAATAATCCATGGCATAGTGAGAGAGTAAATAAAGATTTAGGGGCAGAAATATTTAAAATATCTACTGCAAGTTCATTTATAAATGTAATAAAATGCACTTTCCAAACCAGAGCACATGTTCTGTATGCAGTATTTAACACTCAAATGATATCACATCTATAGATCCATATAAAAATTATGCATATCTGAAGTAATAAAGAGCCAAACTGATTATTAGCAAGGTGGCTTATAAATGTAGTATATTTTCATTTTTGTTACTGATAAGAGCCTAATATTTCCTTATGGCATTCAGTAATATTTATGTATAAACTAATATATGGCCATGCAGCAATATTTGTTTTGAGTGCCAATTCTCCATGTGT
>NW_005054349.1:1838893-1878342 GCF_000277835.1 Geospiza fortis | reverse complement strand
TACATTTTTCAAAGCAAAGAGAAAAGGCAGGGGAAGATTTTTTTACTCCACACAGCACACACAGGACTATGGAGAAACAGAGCCACAAGGTTACTGTGCAGAAATTAAAGTCTCACTTCTACCTACAAATACTTCAACAAGTCATTTTCTTAAAGAAGAAATTAGTGATGAAAGGTGTGAAAAAAGCCATTGTGTCACTGCCACCCTTCACAGAATCTTGCAGGAAATGCAATGCGTCCCAGTAGGAAAATTGGTGTGGAACATCAAATAAATGTTCCTAAAATATTTGTAAAGTCAAACATGGCTCACTAAACTTGTTCAGACTGATGGCTGCTGCTCCTGATGCATAAATAGATGAAGGGATATTATTTACCAGCTTCAAAAATCTGAGTTCAGCCACACTTGTGCATCCTGTGCATCCACTCCTTCATGTCTCCAGCACAGGACTGAGACAGACACAGTGCAAACCCAAAGCTAATTTTAGTAATGAAACATTAGCCTTTGCTGTCTGATAATTAATAACACAGTGTTTGGTTCAACAAGGACATAATTAAAGTTTCAAATGCAAGCATTATAAATTACAGATACTTTGGGATTATAAATCTCCGTAGTGTTTTTTTTAATGAAAATAAATTGAACTGACATTGTTCCAGAGGAGTTGACTCATTTCACCTTCACTCCCAGTATCTGATTAAGCTCTCTGTCTTTGGGAAACATTTGAAATATCTTCCTGGGAACCACGAGCTGAGTACCACCCAGTGCCATAAAGCAAACCACCACAAAATCCATCACCATTGGCTCTGTGCATAACCTGACTACTCCTGGAGATTTAGTAACTTTACATTAAAGCCTGAAATAATTACTTTAGGCTTCATGGATACATGAATATTTCTATTATGCTACTTGATCATCCCTAAAATTGCAAGTTTATTAAGAGGTCCCCAGCACAATAACCTGGTCCACTTTGATTAAAAGAGCTGCATTCCATTTCTGTCGTAAAGCACAGATGACAGAAGCAGGGTAAAAGAGGCTCAAGACTCAATTGATATTAAGCAGAAGACAAAGTAAATGGAAATTATAACAATAATAAAGTGTAATGGTATCTACTTTCTCAAAAAAAAGAATACAGTACAAATACTCTGATCTGAAATGTCTGATTAAATGGGACTATGGCTCATCCTTCTCCATGTCAAAGCCAGGAGTAATTCCAAGCACACATTTCATTTTTTCCTTAATGGGAATCATCCAAAGTCTCGAGCAACCTTAAATCTTCACGTCTGCTTACATAATAAATGTGCAGAAATTATGGAAAATATTTCTCTATTTTAAAAGCTTATTATATTATGGGCAAAACCTAGAAAGAGCCAAAACCAAAGAGCAGAACTAGCAACTGACACTCAAAAGAATTATCTATTTTCTGTCCTGAGCCAGGAAATGGAAGATATTTCAGTTTTGATCAAAAGGGCAAGACAGGTTCTGCAGAAGTTTTTCTCTCCTAACAGTCTCTGATTGTATTAAAAAGAAAATCACTAAAATGTAATGAGCAAACTTCCCAAGTATTTGGCAGAACACTCCAAGCCCTGGGTGTCCTGTGAGTTTTCTGTGCAGAAAACTCAGCAGAAACTAAGGTGACATATCTAAAGATGAAAAATACTGCTTGTTATTGTGGAAAAAGGTTTCCTCACCTGAATCTCAATTTAAAGAACAATTTCAAAACCATTCAAACTTTATTAAAGCATTCATTTCTAAAAGACTGAGCCTGTGACAAATTAACACTAAAGAGAATTAATTTCTTTTTCTCTCAAAACATTTCCATGGAATTCAAAATAAATACTGCTGGGCAAAGAAACACAGATCCTAAAATAAACAAAAGTGCAAGAAGGAACTCTCTGCACTTCCATTATCATCTTATTTTCTCTGGAAAATTAGATTTCTCACACTATGCATGTATCCCTTCATAAAAGCAAGGGAATTTCAGCAACTTTAAGAATGTCAAATAGTTAGAAAAAAAGATTATACAAATTCACTGAAATAGGTACATCAACCTCCACAGAAATAATCTCTTCCAGAGAAAAGCAATGTATCATCACCTGCCCCCAAAATCTCCATCTCCTGGGCTACCCTTAGGTTTTGACAGAACTGATTGAGGATTTATGCTGATGACAAAGTGGATGAAAAGATTGTCCCTGGCAGGCTGCAGAGGTTGCTTAGCTGGTGCCAGGGTGCATTTTGCAACCAGAGGGATCAGTGCAGCCACAGGTGCTGAAATGCAGAGCAGGAGCTGCTCTGACTCACCAGAACATCATTTTTCCAGGAAAGAACAAACCCTCCCAAAGGTTAACTGATGTTAGCACTTGATATAAACGTGTATTCATGGCATCAGCTGAGCTGGTGCTGCTGCCTCTCAAGTGATCTTTAGCACTGCTTTAAAGGTACTTAAAACACAGCAAATGTAATAATTCAACTCAAACTTCAAATTATTTTCGGGTTTAGAGCTCTCCTTTCTGTTTCTGGTGGCTGCTAAGGGACACGAACACAAAGTGACAAAAATCCCACCAAATGAGGAGCACAAGCACTCAGTGACAAAAACCCCACCAAATGAGGAGCACAAACACACAGTGACAAAAACCCCACCAAATGAGGAGCACAAACACTCAGTGACAAAAACCCCACCAAATGAGGAGCCAGGCAGAGATGCTTCCCCACTTCTAAATCCAGATTTTCCTCTCCCAACAACCTCACTGATTGTATCAAAAGGAAAATAATTACTGAAATGGAACAGCAAACTTCCCAAGCAACACCCTAAGCCCTTTACATGGATCTCCTATGAAGGAGCCATGAAAGATTGCACAGAAAGCTCTGCAGAAACTGAGGTACCATCAATAATATAACAAATATTGCTTTTATTGTGGGACACGGGGAGCTGGCTGGGGCAGATTCTGCACCCACCCAAAACAGAAAGCAGCATTAGTGCTGGGCTGAGCCCAGCTGAGGGTGGGCAGTCCAGAAAAAACTTCAAACTGAGAATACCTGCATGGAGGGAGGGGATTATGGGGATTATCTGTCAGTATGTGGATGTAAATCTAGATCTGTGCATGGCAGTGGGAGCTGAGGTATCTGCTGTAAATCACTGCTCCAGCAGGCTTTGAGAGCAGTTACCACGTGGCTGGGTTTTTAAAAAAAAATTACCACAATTCCTTATTTTTGTGGATGATCAATGCCCATCAAAAAGCTGCTTTCTCTTCATAGACCAACTTTTTGCTTCCTAGAAATTAAAATAATTTCAGTTTCCCAGCCACCGTATATGTTCACTAGATCAAGTGGCTGGTTGGTATAACTGGGCAGTGACCAGTTTTAACACTCAGTCATTTAATTTATTTTATTTTTTTTTTCATACAGAAGGAGCAATAAGGAGTGATGGAATCACTGACAAACTACACAATTTCGGAAGTGAAAAGAAAACTCTCTTCAGGCTGAAATCTCTCCATTTTATCTTCATTTCTTTTCTCAAAAGTATGTTACCTTCTCTTCCTGCACCCTGCAGAAAATTAGGCCATAAATCCTGAATTTACTGGCTATAAGTAGAAGGGAATATGGAATTGTAAATGAGTTTCTATGAGCAACACTGGTTTTATCTGAGGCCATCACAGCACAAAGGCAAGAAAAAGCTGGGGAGAGGGCAACAGGGCTCAGGGGATTTGTTTGCCTGCTCCCTAAATTCCTAAATACTTATGCTGCTGAAAAATTAATTAAAACATTAAATATTAAAATACTAATAATTATTAATAATTTAATTATTAATCATAATTAATTATATTTAATAATTAAATTATTCAATACACTATTAATTATAATTAATAATAATGATTTAATATTAATAAAAATACTTAAGCTACTGGAAAAAATTATTTAGAGTGGGAAAGGACAAGCAATACATTACTATAAACAGAAACAAACTGCAACTAGAAATCAAGACAGCTATTAATTTGCAGCATTAAAAGTAACAACCTTCCAGCACTCTATTTTCCCCTGTTTATGTAACAGAACACCAAGGAAGGAAGGCCATGTCAGGCACACAGGGCAACAGAGTGCACATGAAATTATTTCTGTACCACAATGAGGAAGATGGATTGCAGGAAAAAAGCTACGAGCAGCTGTGGTGACAGTGCAGAAATTTAAATTAATAAACACTAAAAAACAACACTTGTCTTTGCCAAGAGAGGTTGGGCTGCATGACCCTGAGTTCTACTTTCCACCTGATATTCTAAATTCTGCATCTATTCTAAATTCAGTCATATCTTGGTGCTGTTCAGGTCAATCAGGATTCGAGCACAAGCGTAGGGTTAAACTCATGTTCACATCTAGCAATCAATTCAAAGTAATAAATTAGCAGAGAAGCATCCCCAGAATCATAAATATTTTTTAAAAGCCTGCTATAAATGATTCAACGTCAGAAGAAATCTGCAGGAACGCTGATTAGAGGACAAGGTTGTCCAAGCACAGTACAAAATGTGATTAATTTCACAGTAATTAACACCATATGCAGCTTATGCATCACACAGATCAGTATATAGAAAATGTTGTTGAAAACACATTAGTATTTAAAAAATAAAAATTACAAAAATCACAAAGGGAGTTATTGAGTGCTTTGAACTGAAGCGCAGCTTGCCTTTGTGTCACAAGTCCCATCCCAACTCCCTGCTTTTTCCTCCATGTGATCACAGCTCTAAAATGGTTTTAAATTGCTATTGTATGAAAAGGCAAATTATTTTAGGAGGTTAGAAGTCATCCTGTCACCCTGTAATTTCTTTAATTACAACACTGTGTAGGTGGAGAACGTGAAAAATCCGTGTGAGGTGCCTCTGTTAGAGAAGCTGGATACTCAGAGCACACAAAGCCAAATTGAAGAGAGAATTGAAGCTCTGCTCACAGGTTGGGGGTTCTGGGCCACCACTGCTCCCAGCACATCCTGGTGCCCTCAAGGATGCTGCCCACACAGGTGAGAAGCTGCTCAGTTATTTCCAACTCAATTATGTCATTCCTGGAAGAGAAACATGAATAAAGGTTTGAGGAAGAGTTTCAGGACTGCCTGGGAATAACCAGGAGCCCTTGTCCAGCAGGATTTGTTTGTTTGCCTCCTGCACTGGCAGAACGTTCAGCTGCTCACTAATAAAAAACAAGGAGCTATGCTGCAAGATTTATACAGCAATAATGAGGGGATTTGTTAGCATGGTTCTGATTATTTGTAATGAAAGGCTGATGAAGCTAATAAAGCTCCATCACAGCCTGCAGGGATGGTGCCAGAAGCCAGGCAGGGTGAGGGAATCAGTCTGGGAAGGGTCTTCAGGAAATCAAGAGAGGAGCAGGTCCCACCTGCCCCCGAGGGCTGCTGGGCAGGGGTAGCCAAGCCCAAGCCTGTAGCAGAACTGCTCATCCCAAAATCACAGCAGGTTTTTGGTTTGCAGCCCCTACTGTCCAACATCATACAAACAATCACAGCAGGTTTTTGGTTTGCAGCCTACTGTCCAACATTAAACAGTCATGCATTTTGAACCAACTTTATTTTTGGGTTTTTTAGTGCAAAAAAGAACCCAAAAATCTCTTTTAGGTGCCCCGTGTTTTAAAGCCAACCAAAAGCCTCTAATCCCTCTAAAATCCTATTGACTTGAAGAGAAGTACACTTCCAAAAGTGACTTTTTACTTGTAAATATCTGATAGCTGGTACTGGAAAACGTGATTAAGGATTTCCCCTCCAGAAGCTGCTGAGAGCACAGCAGGAGGAGCTGGGGCAAAGACCAAGCCCAGCAAAGTCCCAAGTGCCTGCACTGGAAGGTCAATGTGTATTCATGCCTGGAAATCATGGAAAATTGAATGTACTGGGCTACACCTGTGAGCACAGGGCTTGGATGGGGCTTCTGCATCAATGGGCAAGCAAAGGGATCTGAGAGGGTCACAGCCACCTCCACAAGGGATGGTGGCAAGGCCAGATCTCCTCCATGCAGGGAGAAGGCTGAAGGGGACACACAATTAACATCTCACAACTGACATCTTCAAAATCATGGAAGGGGACACATAATTAACATCTTCAAAATCAACACCTGAATAGAGAAACTCTCAATGGCATAGTCCTGCCCTACCAAACACAGCAAAGTGGAGAGGTAGAGATGTATTTGACATCCCTAATCCACCAGGGATGGAGGAGAAAAGCTGAGCACCAGTGCCTTGGCTCACAGCATCACCCCAAACAGAGTTAGCCTCAAACTCCACTGCTGGACACCAAAGCTCAGCCTCCCATGGCCCCAGCGGGTCAGCTCTGCTCTGAACAGCTCAGCTGTGTGAGAAAAAAGGGAGAAGTGTCCTTGGGCTAAGCTTGCTGCTCCCTTGCAGCAGGTTGGCCCCAGACACCTCTTCCTGCAGGAGGATTTTGCTCTCTCATCAAACCACGAGTGCCCCCCTATCTCTGAGGGCACAGAGAGAAGCAGCAGCCGGCTGCTGGTGCTGCCACAACAATTAACAGAGCCCACGGCCAAATCCACATCTCTTGACAGCAGAAAAAGCCTGGAGACCAAATAAACTGCATGCTCTGGAGTAGGTGCTGAGCAGCACTGGACATGCAGAGCACTCCAACATGCTCATCCTGCAGCAGGGCACAGACCTGGAACCACCCCTGCCAGGGAACACATCCGTCTCAAGCGGCACTTCACTCCAAGAGTGAATTAAATTACAAGTTAATTAGACAACTTCCCAAGGACCAGCCAGCAGAATTGCTCTGGGTGTGCTGGAGTTAATGCTGATAAAGCAGGATTGCTTGGTAATGAAAGATGTCTGTGTTAATCATGGTAGGAAGCAAACAAATAGCTGTTACCCTTCTGAGGATCACTCCCACCAATACACTGCTGCTCACAGGGAAAAGACAAATTTCCTCAGCTCCAAGGGAAATATTTGAAAGCTCAGAAGCTCAGCTTACTGACTGTGTAACATTATCTTACACGCAGCACTCACATTCTTTCCATATCACAAAACTATCCCCAATTTGAGCTGTACAGATTTACTTGTGTATTTTCCAAAACATCATTATACATCTTTTCCTTATCAATATGTATTTCTTATAAGAGATTTTTGAATAGGTATGAGCAGGATACACATTGCTTTCTTTGGCCATGATAAACATGCGTTAATAAAAGAATAAAACCTTTCGCTGAACTGCAGCTCAAATAAGCTTGTTCTTACTTAACTTCTTAGAGATATTATTGCAACCCTCACATCATCCGAGGAGAAACAGCTCCATCTAAAGGGTAATTGGCTGCACAGGCCGTGCCTGGTGTTTGCCACATCAGCTGAGTAAACACGGGAGCCCTGGGATGTTTGGGCAGGGAAGGATGTGGATTGCAAAGCCACGTCCTCAAGCTGGGGAGAAGCTGATTGCTCTGCCTGAGCAGGAAACAGATTCGTTTACACTTTGTTCTCCCCTTCAATCACCTATTTATCAGTTCTCATCTACGTGGCCCCTGGTGGGCTTTGGTTTGCAGCCTATTGTTCAACAGTCAGGAATTTTGACCCAACTTTATCATGGAAAAAAAGAACCTAAAATCTCTTGTAGGTTAAAGCCATCCAGAAGCCTCTAATCCCTCTTGAATTCTATGGACTTGAAGAGAAGCACACCTCCAAAAGTGACTTTTTACTTGTAAAAATCTGATAGCTGGTACTGGAAAACATTAAGAATTGTGGACAAACAGCTGCCAGAAACACATTCCTAGCTGTAGTGATATTGATTTTTGAAAAATCATAGTTTAGGAGTTTGCTTCCTTCACCAACCAACAATTGTGAACCCATCCTGACAATGGTTCCATTGCATCCCAAAGCATCCTCACAGAAGATTATTCTCAAAATGCATTTTTCAGTATTAAACCTGGAAATTTTCTTTTACTCCTCATTTCACAGTACACTGAATATGGCCACAGCTAAGAACAAAAATAGGACGTTATCTAGTACAACTTTAAGAATACTCTGATTAAAGGTTTCCAAATTATTTTTAGGCTCTCATGCCTCTGCAGTCCTGAGCATCATCTGTGCACACTGTCAAAGCAAAAGCAGTGTTTTAATAAAGGCCTTCAGTGAGGATGAAGTACTTGGGGACTGTGGCCATAATTACAATCTTAATGGGCATTAAGTTAATATTGATGACAAAACCCAAGCTTTTCAGAAATCAAGTAGTGTTCATTATAACTGTGCAGTCTTTGAGGTGAAATACTTCATCCAGATCCAATATTAGAGGAAAAACCTGATTATATTCCAGGCAGCAGAATATTCTCAGTGGGGACAGTTACACTCAAAACAAACTCTGCAGTGCGAGTTTGGATTCCTGGCTTTTATTTAGCCCAGTTCTGCTATTCCAGCTTATTCCAGACAGGGCTGGTTTAGAGCTACCTCTGCCTTAACTCCAGAAAAATTTCGTTTCATAATGTCTCTAATTGATAAAATAGATCAAGTGTCCAACGTATTCAGCACAATTAGGAAACAGTGAATTGAGAAATGACACAGCCAATAGTGAAAGTGGTGCTGGACATTTCTTGATTCCATGGGATGAAAAAAGCTACCATCCACATCATTTAGAGAATATCTAAGATATCAAGTTAGCAGGCTGGATTTGGAGGGGTTTTTTGGGTGAGTTTGGCTTTTTTGGGGGGGGATTTTCTAGTCCCCACAGTGCCCCATTCCCTGGTTTGATTCTGCAGCATTCCCACAATTTAACCTTCCTTCCCAGCATCAAACGCTCCCCATCATCCCCTCTGCACCAAACTTCCCACGGCAATTCCCCTTCATCTCCCATCCTGGAAGGAGAACTGGCTTTCTTTGTCACACAAAGACTGAAATTTGAACTCTAATGAAGTCTGCTCAGTGCACATTTCCCTCTGATGAACCATAATTAGGATAACAGCAGCACCCAGAGGCATCTCCCAGACCCCAAAATCTCTTTAAGATCACCTTCCCCACAAGTGTCTTCTCCCTTTTGCAAGTTTACTCATGCAGCATTCAGAAAACACTGCCTGTACATAATTTGGGGCTATTTCAGAGATGGAAAGGAGTCCATAACTGAGTACAGCCACTCCCTGCTTTTTGCAGCACTGTGATGGTTTCAAAGAAAGTTTTACAAATTATTCACATTGGCACTAAGCCCTGCTGAGGGCCAAGAAGAGGCACGGGAAGAGAGGGGTCAGAATCAACTCAGATGTTTCATGAAGGTTTTCCAGCATCCACAATTTTAGCTTAAACTGCTTAGAGACATCTCCTGTGTCTGTTGGATTTCTGTGTCCAAAACAAATATTTCTGAGACAATGTAGTTTTTGTACAGACTGCTGTGCTTAAATCCTATTGTTCATCAAGCCTGTAGAAGTATTAGCAGCTACAGTCCCAGTCTAAAATAAAAATATTCTGTGTTGTTTCTGAAACTCAAATTTTAAGGAAGCTTTTTCAGTTTTAACAGCCACCTAATTTGTTTTTGTAAAACACAAAATTGACTACACTGCCTGTTCTCAATAAAACCACCACAAAATTATTAAAACAGATCAGTATTAGATCAGTAACAAACTGCAGAGTCCAAATATGCCAACAAAAATGCAATTCAACTACTTCAGGGAAGTAATTTTCCACTTGTGTAAGCCTCAGGTTGATGGAGAGTTTAAGTTAGATGCTAAAGAAAGATTGATGGTCTGGAATTCCTCCCCTCCTGCAAACAAACCTGGAACAGCAGTGTGTGATTAGGACAATGTAGATCAGCTAGAAAAATAAGAAATTGGTAAATTAAGGTGCTGAGCATCAAGCAGGAAAGATTTATGATCTGGACATAATAAGTGCTGGAAGTGCTCAGTGCAATTGTAATCAGCAATGGGAGCTGCCAGAGAAGTGAATAAATCCTGGTGGGGTCTTCTTTAGTCCAAAAGTGGGCAGTGAGCTGAACACAGCCATTTGTGCCTGATGCTAGATTTGTGTAAGACTTTTGTTAAATAGATTCTTCTCCTGTGAACTTGCTATTCATTCCAGAGATCACATTTAAACAGCTTTCTTCTCTTTTAGAGACAGGAACAGATTTGCTTCTAAGAAAAATTGATTAATTCAGGCTTTGCCAGCGGTTTCATGCTTCGCTTTCTTATTCCTTCTTTGGGTCTCCTGCTGGTCCCACGCTGAGTTAAGGAACCTTGATTTTTACAGCCTGCTCAAGCCCAGCGAGCAGCTAGCATGCTGTGCACACAGCCTGCATAAAACATTCCTCCAGCAGAATTAAAGTCTGCTGCTAAATCCTTTATTTGAGCTCAGGATGTCTCTCCCCCTCAGAGATTGCACAAACATGAAATTTTCACGTTAAATATTTTCTTTGGGTTTCTTCTCAAAAAAAAATCTGCGTGAAATGGGTGCAATCTGCACCTGGATTCATCACCAGGATAATTCATGGCCCCACATTCCCTTGGACTCCTAAAGGGCACTGAAACCATCAGAATTTACTCTCCTGTGTAAATCTGGAGATGTTGGGGCTTTTCCTCCTCTCTCTTTGCAGATTCAGGTAAAAGTCAGTAACTTCTGCATTCACAAAAAAATAAATAGAGCAACTCTTCACTGCCTTGAATATCTCCATTAGAGCAGCAGAACAAAAGTGGTAATTCAGGAAAGAGGAATCTTAACAAAAGGTATCATCACTCAGGGAGAAACAGATCAGCCAGAGGAATTAAACACCTCAAGGTGTTACATCTCACTGCTCAGGTGCTGTGGAGGCGCTTGATCAGTCCCTGGCTAATGTCAGAGATAAGTTGCACCTCCACTCACACCTGGATCCATAAGGAGAGCTGTTAATCACTAATTATTACTGTTTCCTGCACCACAGGAGGAGCCAACCATCAGTACAGCACCAAAATACTCCAGAGGTGCCCAGGATGGGCTCAGCAGATTCCATCTCCTCCTTCTACACTCTCTACTGTCACAGACATATTTTATGAAAAATTCTTTTGTTAGGAGCTTCTCTCTTGAGAAGCTTCTTGTTGCCCATGTTTTGCTGCTTTGGAAAGTGATTTGGAGAATTGTTTACCCAGCATGTGAAATTGCTTTTACTTGATGTCCAATGACAGCCACCTGTGTCGAGGCTGTGAGCAGTCACAAAATTTTATTATCATTCCATTCCTTGCTAGCCTTCTGATGAAATCCTTTCTTCTGTTCTTTTAGTATAGTTATATATCATTTTCTTTTAATATAATATATATAATAAAACAGTAATTCAGCCTTCTGAAACATGGGGTCAAGATTCTCATCTCTCCCCTCGTCCTGGGATCCCTGTGAACACCCCTACTCTCTACCTCTCTCTGTGTCCCCAAAGCATTCCTAGCTCTCTGCAGCCCACTGAAATATTTTCAAAGTGCACTCAGCTATGTCCAGTTACCCCCAGCCCCACTCAATCAATCCTGTGGGGTGACTGAATATTGATGCAATAAATATATTCAATTTGCAGACTGATCACTGGTTCCTTCACAAAAGCATCCCGACATTATTTACATCATAATGTCCCCTGACATTATGCAAAAAGTGCAATCTGTCTCCTAAAATACACAGAAAAAAGTCATTTTTTGCGCTGTGTCCTGTCACTTTACTGGCTCCAGAACACAAAAGGAGCAACTGAATGAGTTTACTGCAAAACTATTCAGCAAGGGAAGCTGCAGGATCCTCCACACCAAAATCCAATCTATTCAAAGCTGGTATAACACCTTCTCATCTCCTCTCCAATACTGTGACTTGGGAATGATGGCATCTTGCTCCCTTGCTTGTTAAACAGAATCTGAAGTTGCCAGCTAAGGAAAAAACCTGTACAATCCAGAGTCAGTGAATGCCTCCTAGAAAATAAACCTTCTTCAAAAAATGTGATGGACTTACTGACAGACTGTAAAAGAGGAGTCCTATTTCAATTTAATCAGTTGTAAGGGCTGGAAATGGGTAACCTGAGTGCTTTTCACAATATTGTTAATTTAAAATCATTCTGAAGGCAGCAGCTACTCCAAGTTATCCTATGCAAGGACTCTGGGTGCCTCTCACTGCTTGTGAGTTACACATTCTCCTCCCCTTCTCCCAAAGGATAAAATCCTACAAGAATGGCTTTTCCAACTCAAACAGCCAAGAATCTGACGAAGAGTTTCAGAGTAAAAATGGTACTCTCAAAACTGAATATTTCCTTTGGCATTGCTTTGCTCAATGTTTTCATTGGTAATTATTTGACATTGAATTATTTTGTGGCCAGCTGCATTTACTCAGGCATGGTTGAAAGGAATGAAAACACCCATTTTTGTGTAATTAATTGCAATTCTGTCCCACGGCAAAGCACAAGATCCTGTTTCACTGGGCTGCTGATGCAGAGGCAGCGAGCTCTGAGGAGCCTGTGCCTCCCTCCTGTGCTGACACCTCAGGATTACACAGCAGGTAAGCCTCAAAATGACAAAAAAAACCCAAAATCTGTGGTTTTCCAGTTCCTCATCCCCTACCATATACTCCGTATCTAGAAAATTCTACAAGAAGCTGCATTTTGCTGTATCCACCCCTAACCAGGGAATCAGTCATGGACAAAAGCATCAACTCTAACTCCATCAGCTCTGATCACTGCTTTTATGGGTTTTTATAGTGCAAACAGCAAGAACAGCTTGCAATATGGAAGTTAACCCCATTTCCTCCCAAAACTTAACGTTAATTATAGAATCAGACAAAAATTGACAATTGGGGACCTTCTGAAACTGCTTTAACCTTTCTTGTTCTTCAAGGGGAAGGAGACCAATAACCAACATCATAACTCTGCCACTGGACAGCTTTACTCAGATTTGTGCTGGGAGGAGGGAGAGGAACAGATTTTCAGCACTGAGGCAAATCAAATCAGTCTCTGAAGCATTAATTGGAAAAAAGAAATTAAAGGCATCATCAAGTTAAGCAGCATTGCAACCAGCTGAGGCCTGTGTACATTTCCTTGTAAAGTGGTGCTTAAGGTGCAAAGAAAAAGCTCAGAAGGGCAGTTTGAGTGTCCTTGGCCTCTCAGACACACTGCATTAGCTCCATGTTTTCAGTCTTTGGGGGAAAATACCTGTACAAAATAAAATTTCCATTTGATACTCAGGGTAGGAAAAAATGAGCATTTTAGAACTGAATTCAAAACAAGAACCGAGGTTTATGCTATTTTTATGCTGTCAGTGCTGAAAGAAGTTAAGTTTGCAGTAGCAACAGCTTTATTTAGGGAAATTATATACAATTTTATCATCCTGTAGTTCTTGGAATGCCTACTAAAGCCTTGTGAATAAAAGAATAAAATCCAGATGTGAAAATCAGATACCTTCACACCCACCCAGGATTTCTGGCAGTTCATTTAGAAGCAATATCAGACATTAGGATGCAATTTAACCCTAAGACTTAATTACCAATCCCTGTGTCAGAAATGTTATTGTTGGAATGAGGGGCACCACCTTTCCTTTTGTGAAACTTGTAAATGTTTGGTAACTTTATCTTAACAACAATCCATATTCATGCTATAACAGGAACCCCTGGGAGACTTTTCACAAGCGCTGCAGAGAGGTTGAACTTTTCTTCTGAAAACTGGCAGAGATCCCAGCTCATAAAAAAAGGGGATAAAACCAGCGTGTCCTGAATTATTCAGGGCTGTAAGTGTTTGAAACCCCTGCTTCCCTCTGAAACCATGGGGTAGTGGACTTTTCCTAGCCTGCTTCAAAGTTCTGAAGGAAATAAAAATGTTACCCAAGAGATCCCTGTACTTTTAGTCAATGCTGAAAACTTCTTTCCATGAAACCACCAGATGATGAATGGACTTCCTCTGGGGAGGGGCTTTTTGTTAGCTGTTTTTATTTTATTTATCCTGCTGTAAAACTGATCTGACTGCAGCTCAGAAGCTTTGAGGGACACATGTAAAATGTATTCTGTGTAAGAACTGTCATCCTACAGAGTCCTTTGTGTCCCTGATGCTCCTTCATGCTGCACATTAGTTACAAATAAGCTATTTACTTAAAAATACATCAAACTACATATAAATCAAACGTGGTTTCTCACACAATAAATGTAAAGCACAAATCATTAATTAGACTATTTCAATGAGTTATTTTGCTTTTTGTTTGCTTTTTTTAGTCTTCCCTAGCAGCATCATCCAGCATGCATCACACTATGGGAATTGGGAGTCTCAAAAAACACCAATCCTCCCTGGTTTTTGTTTAAGGAATCATTAATTTGAGGGAGTTCTCTCTCACTGAGCACTGTGCTAGTTAATTTAACTCCCAAACCCTGCCGTACTGCCCAAAATCTACTGTTGTAAATTTACTGCATTACTCAGACATTATTAATTATTTTTTGCTGTATGTAACTGAGCTTGGGCATGCTGTGGGGTTTGTGAGGGCACCTGAGGGCTCTTGAGATCTCCTTTGCACAAACTGAGCTTCCAAAAGAGCCAGCAGGGACAGGACTTCATCTGAATGTCCCTAAAATTCAACACATTTCCAGTTTGGGGAAGTTATCAGACTTGGTTTTTGGGGTTTGTTTTTTTGCCTTTTTTTTGTGTGTTTTTTGAGTTTCTGAGGTTTTGGGCTTGAAATTTTACTGTAAACTTGGGAAGAAAATCTACATCATCCATTCACACTTAATAACACAGTCTTATGATTGCTATCTTAAGCATACAGAAAGGATTTCTAAACTAAATAAATATTCTCAAAACTTTTTTCTCCCACCAAAAGCTGAAGCTTCTCAGAGGGAAGAGGAAGCCCTGAGAAGCAATGGGGCACTGAGAATGGAAGAATTGACATCAAAGGTGTGAAATACTTTATAACAGTTTCTTTCCACGTTCCAAAATAGGATTTCTTACCACTCCAAGTAAAATACACCTTCTCTAAATGCTACTTTTATCTGCCAAATAGATCTCAAGTATCTGCTTTCTGACATTTTCTACTTACACGCCTCAAAAAGACACAGTTCAAAGAACAACAGGATCAAAAAATCCCAGTTACACATATAGAACTATAACATACATCTGTCTATAGGAGTGTTGCTGCTCTTTTTTCTCTTCTTGTTTGATTTTTGTTTGTTTGCTTGCAGAATTTATTGCAAAATCCCAGACGGGAACGCCAGGAATCATTTTTAAAGCGCATTACCTTTGAACTTAACGCAAGTGGAAAGACAAGAGAATAACCTAGAATAACCACAAAAATTTCAATTTCCAGCCAGCCACATCCTTGTAGAAGGATTACACACAAATAATTCAGCAGCATATTAGTTCTGATGCAGAGGAAGCCCACCAAGAGCAGCAGGAGCTTTGCCAAGCCGCACTTGTCACACACAGTCCCCGCAGCTCCTCTGTGTTTATCCATCTGTGGCCTGAGCAGCAAGGAGTGAATCCTGCCCCCAGTCTCTGAATACAGCACATCAGTTATGTTGTATAACTGGACAAAAACGGCCAAAACTCATTTAATCTCAGTCAAGTGTCACAAGGACATAATTCCTCAGAATTACCTTGTTGGTTCTCAGGCCGCACCACGGAGTCGCTCACACAGCCTTGGCTTCATTGGGCACACACAGCCACAGACAATTTTCCAGCTGCTGCTTGGACATCACAGCGGTTTAATGTTAATGTTCTATAAACATTGTTTGAAAAGCTTTGCTTTCCTGCGGCATCCAGACAGAAAATGCCTTGTACAGGCTCAGAGCACAGTCCTGACTTGGAAAGCCATCAGGGAAACTCACTCCACTTCTGATACAAGTTATGGATGGAAAATATCTTCCTTTCATGGTTTTATTCTGTACATAAACTATTCCTTCAGTGATTACTGACATTTCCCTAAAAAACTTCTCTGTATGACAGTGACAACAACCTGGCAGTCTCCTTATAAATTTATAAGGAAATAATATAAATTTATATTACAGATATCAATTTATATCTGTACTGAAAAGAAACTACTCTCTGAAAAAACACAACTTCTGACACACAAAATACTTAAAAAATAATTGTGATAATTGATTATTTAGACCTCAAAGGAAAATACTCTACTTGAAACAGCACTATCAGACTTCTAAGCAACACCTCCTGCACTTGAAGCACTAATTTATGAGTGGAGTAACAAAGAAAAAAAAGCACTGCAACACTGACACAGTGATTTGGTTTTTCAGTGAGAAGTCCATAACTCTGGAGAGAATTTACCTTAACATTTTTAAAGCCTGGTTTCACAGAAGCTGTTCTGAACTGCTCCCAGTGCATGTGGAAAAAAAGTCATTTAAAGATAATCTCGAAGTCGACTTAACAGCAAGTCCTGTTGGGATCTGATAACTTTCATTTCCAGAGACAGCTTCTCTAAAACTCTGGATGCATTTTATATTATCAGGGAAAATAAAAACAGGGAGAATTTATTTATTTACCACCCCTTTCTGCAGTTAAACTGCGCTGCAGGGCCAGGCCCCACGCACTGTGGGGAGCGCTGCTGTAAGGATAATTCAGAATTTCAGTGACAATGTACGGGAAGGGCTGGAGGATGGAGAGGGGATTTCTGTCCAGGAGATGGAGCTGCAGCTCCAGATACATACACGGGGAGATAGATACACCGGGATAGAGCACCTGGGATAGAGCCTTACAAGAGGATAGAGCCCAGGACACGGACTGGGATACAGCCTTAGACCAGGATTTAGCCTGGGATAGAGCCTGGGAGATATACTGGGATACATACGGGGATAGAGCCCAGGAGAGACACCAGGATAGAGCCTTACACCGGGATACAGCTCAGGATAGAGCCCCAGAGCAGGATATACATAGGGATACAGCCCAGGACAGAGCCTCATATGGGGATATAGCCTGAGATACACTGAGATGCAGAGCCCAGGATAGAGCCTCACACTGGGATATACATTGGGATACAGCCCAGGACACACAGCTCACACTGGGATACACATTAGGATACAGCCCAGAAATGGAAAGAAAAAAAAATTCTTTAAGAAATTTCAAAGAAATCCAAAAGTTTAATCCAGGCACTTTAACCCAGACACCTAACATCTCTTGCTCAAAACTCATCACACTCAAGAAACCCTCCCAAAAAAACAACAACAACAAAAAAATCAACCAAACAAACAATCCCCCCCCACCCTCCCAAAAAAAAAGCCAAAAAAATACAGATTCTACCATGCAAATCTCCTGGGATTATTTTTTTTTTTGCCCCCAGACAGCCATGGTGACAACCCCACTGTGTCACAACACTTTCATATCCTTGCACTTGGTTCAGCCAGCCACAAGCAGCAGCACCAAACAAGGCTCCACCTACAAAATTCCACTGCAAACACACCAAAGGAGAGCCAGCAGAGCTCTTTAAACCTCCTTTGCAGGTTAAACCAGACCCACGCCCTCACCTATAAGGAATATTTTAATAAAGGCACTGACACATCCACCTGGCAGATGTATTTTTTCCATCTTTCTCTTCAACAGGATAATTCACAGGTGAATGACAAACCTAACCATCAATTTCCTCCCTCCAAACTACATCTTCAGTTGTTACCAGACTTTGCCCACCAGAAGCAATTCCATTTGAAAATAGCTGACTCCATTAACTATTTCTTCCCAGACATAAATATCAAGAAGCCTCCATGCACATCTATTGTGGACAGTCATTTTCCTTCCTCAAAGCTCACCCTTTGGGAAAATGCACACATTTCCCTCTGAAAAGATCAAGTATTTATCTACCAAACAAGCACCAAGTGAATATCCGCCTGCAGAAATGTCCATATTGAACCATTTATTGAGAAATTAAATTACTGCTAACTTTGACTGCAGTAACTACAAAAATCACTGTAGCAGCAAATGCATTCTACATACAACTATATTTTAAAATATATGTATTTTTAAGTGATAATTTTCAACCGGGTAATTTTGAGCTGGTTTTTCTCATCTCAGAAATATCAGGGTCACGTTTTCACAGTCAAAACTTAATTGTTGTGTTTTGCAGACCTGTTGATAAAGCCTGCAGGAATTCTAATTAGCTGTGCTGCTGCATTACAGCTTCTGCTGATCTGCTGCTGTTCTCAGCATGGGCTCTCCTCGTGCAGCTTGCTCAGCCAAGGATGAATAGAACCACTGGAATCTTGGCTTTGATCCAACCTACAAAACCTGTGGAACTTATTTATTGTTCTAATTGTCTATTTATTCATTCTCTCTAATTTTCCATCTCCAGCTCACTCTGTTCAGAGAGGAAAAGAAAAATCTTGGTTCCTAAAAATCAGAGAACTCCTTTGTAAGTGTAATTTTGAATAATAAAGTATAGTAAAAATGAATAATAGTAATAAAGTGACAGCAATAAAGTAACAATAAAATAAAAGGGAATAAAAAGAAAGAGGCATTTAAAGTAATTACTCTGGATATTCAGACTTAGCATGAATAGGGAGAATTCTAATGAGATGTTAAAGAACTACTTTCATCTGCTTTTTGTAATGAACTATCTCCCAAGGAAAGAGGTTTTATTACACTGAAATTTGTAATTTCAATATCTCTATTTTTACACTAAAGCACTCAATAGTTTAAGTTTTCTGGGAGTAATTCATGAAATGAACTTTCTTATCCATTTTGTGATCGACAGAAGGAGTCAGTCACGGATGCTGGTTGAGCAGAGCCCAAAGCTCCCCTCCCATTTTTCTCCCAGCAGTTACATAATTCACTCCCCCAATGCCTTTACAGCAAAGGCAAGACACCAACTCCTTCTTCACACAATAATAACACCACAGCACAATCAGGATGAGAGGAAAACGCTGTTTAACCACCCAGCTCTCCTCAGAATCACACCCACCACAGAGGTGCTGCTTCTGCCTCTTGCTGACACAAAGAACAACAGCAGGACTGCTCCAAATAATTAACATGCTCAAAGCACTAATTACCAAAAAAGCAGTAGAAAAATTGCAGCCTTCAAGTAGATTGAAAAGTGTCTTTATACTCAAAAAAACCCAAAATTGTCAGTGTAGCGAAGGGTTCCTCTGTCCCGCTGTGCCAATTGCACTCCCAGGAGCAGCATCTCCAGCCCAGCTGTGTGACAGACACCTCAGGCTCTGTGCAAACTCTCCAGGACCCCCTTGCCAGAAAAGTGAAGGGTGATTTAGCTGCAGGAGTGCCATTAGCATTAATGGGTGTCACATGGGCAAATCCCCATGCCCCGCTCTGAAATGTTATATCTCTGTGAAATTAGGAATAATCTTCTCTGAACTGACTTCCTCTCTGCCTGCATGGGGAAGAAACAGCACAAAATACTGAAGTGCCAGGGCCCTGCTGGCAGCTCTGACAGGACACCCAAGAATTGACTTCCCACAGCTCCAAACATTTCTCTCTTGCTTTCTTAAGTCTTAGTTTCCTTCTTCAAAGTATCTTGATTGGTGAAAATAGATTGCATGTTCCTTTTCGTCCACAAAGAACACAATTTTTTACATGAATGGAAATGTTAATAAAAATAATACTGATTAAATGAACATTAATCACACACCCAAACTGAGCCATTCATTTCAGGTAACACCTCTACAAACCAGCCAAACCCCACATTTTTGTGTGAAGCTGCAATATTACCAATGCATTTTCTTCATCTCCTCCTGGCAAAACCTCATTTTAATTGCATGCTTTGAACAAAGAAACACTTAGTTTTTGTTTTTCTAGTTCTTCTCTCAACATTTATGTCTAAAGTGCACTGTCATTTTGACATGCATATGGAAAACACCAAGTTATTAACACTTTTTTCCCTCACTGTCCTTTGTAAGGCTGTTTTCTTTTAAAAAGTCACATCATTGAAGCCTCAGTCTCCTGTGAGAGCTCCCTGAGCAGCTACATCCAGGAACATCTAGAAATTATCATGGAAATAGACTCTAGAAACATTTAAAGGACAGAATTCCAGAGATCCCCACATTTTATATAAACTCAGTCACTATACTTTGGCAATGAAACAATTTTAATGGATAGGGTCAGCTCTAGAGATCCACAGATTTTTAAAAAACTACCAACTTAATCACATATTAAAAATATTTTACCACTCTGTGCCACAGCTGTGGCATCAATCTGTGCTAAGGAACTCAGCAGTCTCTACCAGAAGAAACAGAAAATTCAGAGCAATGAAGTTTGGTCCATCCCATCTGCAGCACAACTGAAGAAGAAAACCCAGCAAGGTTTGATTCCCAGCAAGGTTTAATTCTCTCTTTGCTGCCTTCTAGACTGTCAACGTTCTCATTTGCACAATGAGGGAGGTGTAGGTATTTTATTTAAGGCTACTTCTATTTAATGGACAGGAAAAAACCCAATAAAATCTTATTCAAGACACAAAACTACCTGAGTGTAAATAACAGCAGCTCTGTAAGTATCGGTGCTTTTATTTGTGAATGGATCTCGGAATTCCTCCTCCTCCTCATCTTAACACAACTTATTTCCTGCTTTTATCCTTCCTCCCCTCCTTTTCCTGTCAACATCTATTGTTTTTGTTATATTGAACTTGCTGCCAAAACCCTCATTCTCTTATCATGTAATTTAGCAGCATTTTGATTCCTAAATCCACATTATTACTTTAATCCTTTGCAGTTTTTATTTTTCTTACTTCCAATCCCTTTTATCTCTGTATCTGTCAATCTCTCAAAAAGCTCCCTAAGACAGGATGTTGTTATTCCTTATCCTTCAGGTTTCTCAGGTATTCTTTAAATAGGAGACTTGCAAACAGACAAGTTTTATTGCTTTCTAAGCACTATTATTATATTCCCCACTCAAAAAATAGCCTGAGAAGGTCATAATTGCAGGTGAACAAGTTTGTAGTTTGCACTTGTAGACGGTTTATCTTTGGTTGATAGTAAAAAGAAGACAATTTAACCAGAAACAGAGCTAAATTTTGCATCCAGGACTATTAATACACTTCATGCCCAAAGAGCCAAACTTTTGTCCCCCTCCATCCTTAGCAGAAATGCCAATTGTGACACTTCCATCACATTTATTTTTAAACTGTGAACATTGGTGGAGATGTGTCTCAGGATATGTTCAATAAGCACATTTTTCTTGCTGATTGGGGAAAAAAAAGAGTGAGGAAGTGTTGCAGTCCAATTTAATGATTAAAAAGCAGTGGATTGCATCTGCTCTGGCTCACTTTCACCCTTCCTGCACATCCCACTGGAGAACCATTTGGGAAACCACCACATAAACACATTTTTAGCTCAAAGTGAGTTCAGGCAAGGAGCTGTGAATGTGTTTTAAAGCCACCCATGTCTCAAGCTCCACCAGACACTTCCCAGCACCGCTCGTTTCCAGCCAGATCCCTCCTCAGGGAGGGGCTCAGCCCTGTAATGAGGGGAGGATTCCTGGTCCTGTTTGCAATCAGGGTCAATGCACACCTCAAACTGCTCCAAAACTCCTGCTAGCTTCAACAGCCCCAGGATTGCCTGGGAGATACACTGTGCAAGGAGCTCTTGCAGAAAAAAGACAATTTTTATCTTGAAGACAAGCTGCCCCTCGCCACATTTGTCCAGGAGTTGCACAGTAAATTAGAAGTTCCACGAGTCTGTGTCACCAGCTGTAAAAATATCACTGACGTTCTCATCTCTGCATTCATCAGGGTTAAACAACTCAGGCTTGACAAGCAAGGAAAATAGCACTCATTTTTCATTACCATTAGGTGAAATATAAGCAAATAGACTGTCTAGGCAGGTAAATTTCATTATTATTCCTCAACACTGTTTGCAATGAAGTCAAGTTAAAAAATGCTCCAATTGTGGCTCTGCAAGAGTGCACAGAACGTACAAATCTCAAGGAAATTTCCTTTACTGTGCCCTGCTGCTGCCTGTAAAACTCCTAAGTAGTTTGCTTTGAATCTGCTGCTTCCAGCCCATGGGGTTTGATGATAATAAGTAAATACCTGGAGGGTGTGTGTTCTGTGCTGGCGCTCCAGGGGAGTAACATCACTTGTTATTCTCTGTAGGTTTATGGTTTGATGCCTCCCTTAAATTACTTTTTAAAAAGCAGAATCTGGTTCTACCTGCAGCAGGTTTTGCCATTATATTTTATAAACTGATGGGTGTAATTAAGCATTTCACCTTTTTCCCTGACTTCTGTGCCCCTCCCTTACCCCAGCACCACGCACCTCTGTGAGCTTCTCAGCACTGAACTCTGCTGAGAATTAAAAACCTGCTGGTTTTACAGTTTCCATTACTTTGGTTGTTGAAATCAAACTGCAACACAACATATGAAAACCTTCCCTTGATTTCCTTTGACTCCTAGCAGAACCTGAGGTGTTTGCAGGATGTGAGTTTGCTCAGTAATGCAGGAATTTGAACCAAACACGAGGCTGATCTGCAGTGACAATCCAAGCGACACAACCACACCTGTGCCTCTGAATCCTGAAATAAACCAACCAGGGAACCTCCCCATTCGATTCCACTCTGCAAAGTTCATGGCACAACTTCTCTGCTGAGACTCCAAATTCTGGGAAGGTTTTGAACATGGCAAATTTAAGACATCCAAGTTAAAACCATTGCATTCTGTCCCTGCTCCCTTTCCCACTCCAGTGGTCTCTGAGCTCCCAGCACAAACTGCTCCTGCCCCAGGGAATGAGGGGTCTGCAGAATGCAGATATGGATGAATACAACTGCAGCAAAGGCTGGCAGAGCCTGCAGACACAATTATTCTCAGATCAGGATTTTTCATAACAATATCCCGAGTGCTCCATTTTTCAACAAAGGAAAAAGGGCATTTCCTCGGAAAATTTGATGGTCAATATCAGCAAATATATCAGCCTAGATAAAGGCAGAAAAATCACAATATTTGGGCATCAAAATATGCAGAAACAGAGTATTTGAAGAAAATAATCTACTCATATATTTTCATTTAAATGGAAACTCTTCCTCCTGGTCATCATTGTGGCGATCTCGATATAAATGACTGTGAACTCCCTCCTCATTACAAAGCTGGTCCTTCCTGTAGGCCTGCCTTCTACTGAGCCAGCCTACAGTCCTCAGGAATTTATTTCCATTAGAAGAATTACATAGGACAGGAATGGAGAGTTTCAGGAGGGAAAAAGTCACTTGGTAGAAACTCCCATCAAGATAAACTCTCTCACAGACAAAAAAAGGAAAGCTGAACAGGAGTGACCTGCAGCAGGGAGGAAAAAGATAGGAAAGGGTAACTCTGAAATTTGATTTGTGTGCTGTTTTTAACAACTCAAGAAATTATCCAGCTCTTCCTCCTTGACTTGCACAAAGCAGTGGCTGCCCAATGCTCACACACTCCGTTTCCAATCATAAATATTTCTAAGACTGGAAATGGAAGCATGCTCCTTTCTCTCCTTCTCTCTGTTTCATGAAATCACAAAATATTCCAGAAGAATTCAAAAGCCTGGGCTGAGCCTAATTGAAGTTACTGAACTGGCATTATCTCACATTATTCCTGAATTGTAAATTACTAATGAATGCCTGGAACAGTGTAAATTTAAGAAATGTTAGTTAGTTAGAGGTGATCCCAGAAAATTTAACTGCTGTCACACTTTTCTAGCACGAGGTGATGCACTTCAAGCCAGCTGTTATTCTTAGCAGCAAATTAAAAGTGTGTAAGAGAGAGTCATAAGCAGAGTTAAAAGTTTAAAAGATCCTTCTTTGCTAGAGAAGAGGAGAATACCTGGGTGAAAGAAAGTGCTGACAGAAATGTCACAGAAAGTGCACTAATGACAGCAGCACTCCTGCCTCACCAGGCAGCAGAAAATGACAGCAATGAACACCAGGCTCTAACACTCCACAAAAATTAAAAAAAAATAAAAAAGAAAACCCAAACCAGATGTAAATCAACTATATTTTTAACAGAGATGCTCACAAAAATTGCACTTCAATCCAGCACCCAGAAACTTCTCCTTTTCCAGTCATGGAAAGGCATTTATCTTAAAATCTCCCCATGCAGGAAGTGAAAATCAACTGGTAAAGCACACTTAGGAGCAAACTATTCTGCCACCCTTTAATCTTCATCTTATCCATGTTGAAATAAATGGAACTAGAGGGGAGTAATCATTAGGAAGAGTGAGCTCAGAAAAAAATCTCCTGTTTTACACCTCCACATAAAGCATCCTACAAGGTGTAAATGAACCACTCAAACTGCAATGGAGAGCTCCCACCTTCACTCACAAGTCTGAACCCAAACTATTTCTGAATTGTTTGTTTTGCTTTGCTTTCCCCTTTGGTTGGGGTTTTTGGGGTTTTTTGGGTGGAGAGGGGGTTGTTAATCATTTGGTTTGGGTTTTTGCTTAGTAGAGAGATCTTCATTGGCTTATATTTGCATTTATTATATTGGTTCTTTTTAATGCTCTTTGTTGTCTCAGAAAAAAGACAAAAGAACAAAAGCACTGGACATGGAATGATCCCCCAGGAGAGGTCCTGTCCCTCGGGGACAGCCTCTGCCACCACTCCTGCTCTTTGTCACTCCTGGCAGCACAGAGCCCGTGCTGCCATCGCAGCAGCCTCCAGCAACTCGGCTCAGTTATTAATTACATCAGCGAGTGATCAGCTTACAATTAGTGAATTAAAGTTTCATTCATTATGTCCTGGATTACCAGCTTTTAGTCATGAAAATTAAGGGTGTAATTATTCAGCAGAAAGAAATGATCAAGCCAAATCCAATTTCATTGCCACCTCACTTCAAAGAGCACTTCTGTAAAAGAGAACCTGTAAACCAGGAGCACATTTAACAATATCCCATTTCAACTCCAGCTGCTCCAATTATTTTTTTGTCTTTAGCATCTGGTAATACTGCCAATTTCAGCATTTCAAAACCAATATCATACCCTGACGAGGAACCTCTATTAATTTCTAATTGATCAAATTGATTCCAGTGTACTCAGAGATTTGCTAATTAAAGTGACTGATGGTCAATACCAAAGTCATTTATAGTCCTTGTCAACATGTTTGTCTTGCTCCTGAATGCACTGGGCACATTATGAGATATTAAAATGCATCAATGACAAACTTTGAGGAGATAATTGATGAAGCCTGTGCATTATTCACTGCTTTTGGAAAGAAAGCAAAGATCCTGCACATCATTCAAGGGAACAGGGTCATCCCAGCATCTCACATGGGATAAACATTATAAACTACCCTGGAACCGGAAAACCCACAGGACAAAAGTCAGCAGCTAAGCCAAGTGTCCAGAACAGCAAGGCCGGTGGCACAGCTGTGCCAAGAAAATTTAGGGATTTATGCTCTCCCATCATAGCACAGAAAACTAAACTGTGACCACTACACTGCTCTGTGTGAAGGAAATAAAGGCAAAGGGAGCTGCTCTGGATCTCAGAATCTTTCTGAGCAAAGCAGACTTTAATAACTCACAGTTTGAAAAGTTGCAATTTCATTCTCATAAACAAAAATTACTCGATAGAGCCTAGACTGAATTAATTTTATACTTCTGGGAAAATCAGCAAACAATCTTTTCTGCAGCAGGCTGAAATAGGAACAACACTGTGCAGGCATTGCCACAACATGCCAATTACCACGGTGGGGTCTCTGCTGGCATGTACTCCCAATTTTCAAAGCTGGAAGACCTTCAATAATGGTAATTAAAGATGCTCTAATGCTTAAAACCCTAAAAGCACCAGGGATGGGAAGAGAGATTAAACATTTTCCAGTGGCTTAGCATGGAGCTGATGTTGCAGAACCCAAGTGGGGTTTGGCACACTGGCAGAGCCCACGTGGCCTCATTTCCAGGCACTCTCTGGAGCCTCTGCCTGCCAAGCCATGGCTGGGACCTCTTTGCACAGCTCATTAATCTGGACATGCCAAAATCACAGCAGGGACTGCCCTGACAGCCTGCCAGGACAGAGAGCTGGGCTCCAGCACCCAGGATGGCTCCTAGGAACATCTGAATTGAGGATGTTTCCAGCCCTTATTTGCATTTCTACACCCTCAGCTTGCTCTGTGCTATTGAAAATGTGCATTCCAGGACCTTTTCTGTTTCTAAATTGGATAAATGGACTGATAGATATTAAATGATATCCTCAATGGCACAACGAAACTTGATTTAAATCAGGAAAAAAAAAAAGTCAGTAGGGCAGATCACCAATCACCATTAGTTCAAGTCCTCTCTTTTAATAGAATAAGCAGCCTCTAAATTGAGAAAAATTGCAGTGGACGTACAATGTGGTAATTGAGTTCATGTTGTAATCTCCTTCAATGCACTAATATTTCAATGCATTCAAAGGCAGAACACACCAAGGCATGTTTAACTTCTCTTCATATTCATTTTCTCTCACAGAGCCAATTGAGAAGCCACACAAAAGAGCAAACTCCCCATGTTTGATTTGCTGGATGGTCACTTAGAAGAAAGAAGAAAATAATTAAATCTATTCACTTGCAATTTGTATTTATAATGTATTAATGTCCAAAGCTCAGCCCTGGTTTTGCATTTATCTTTCCACAAAGCAGAGTACAACCTGATTTTTATCACACTTCCTGCATCAAACTACAGAGATATCCCATACTCAGAATGGGCATGGACCAAATATAAAATATCTTTGGGGAAACAACACTGCATGATGTCACAAAATACTCATAATCATTGGGCAGATAAAGACCCCATTCCTACAGAGGGTTTTCCTTGAGACAGGGAAATTCACATATTGTAAATTCCCTTGTGTAAGACCTGGGTGTGCCTCCTCCTGCCACCTTTCAGAACAAAGGCTTCATTCAGAGAAATTCTGATGAGAACGTGAAAATCATTTATCAATGAAAAAAAAGTCACTATTTATAAAATACAGAAATACAGGTTGTACAAGAGCAGCCCACCTGTGGATGTGGCTGTGACATTTAATTGAATGGATTCTGTGGGACGTGGCTGCAGGTCCAGCCTTGCTCTGGGGTGTGCAGAATGACCACACCTGTGGATGTGGCTGAGATATTTAATTTGGACTCTAGGACAAGGCTGCAGGTCCAGCCTTGCTCTGGGATGCACAGGATGAGCTCCTGAAACCAGGAATTCATCCCCATGGACTCAGATTTAGGATCTGCTGAGGGAGTCTCTGCATTCAGGTGGCTTTTATGGGGTTTGAAATGTGTTCTTTCCACTCCATCAGCATTGGACAATGGGCATTCCATCTCCCTAATCAGAAAGGATTATACTTTAAAACCTGAGCTCTGATTGTGCTTCACACTTTTAAAGAGATGTGACCATGCTGGTAGGCACATAAAATATTTGATGTGTAAAGATCCTTCTTCAGAACAGTTTGTATTTGCCAGTCTGCAGGGCAGTGAGATTTATTTTCACTAGGGTATGTTAGGGGAAAAAAACCCAACCAACAAATCAAAAGCAATATGGTTTCTGATCTACTGAGTTTTCACATTATGTTGCAGTAATAGAATTGGGGGAGAAAATTTTAGAGCATAAAACCTCCAAAATCTCCATTTAGTGATTTATCTTTAAAACTGCACTTTCATTCACAACATGACAATGTTAAATCACAGTTTCTAAAATAATAAATTATAGTAAATTATTAAAATCCCCAGATAAACATTTCAGACATTGCTTCTAGCATATTTAATACAGTAAGTGGGAAAGAAAACTATGGAATAGTCACACTTGTACAGTTATTTTTATTCTTGTGAATGGTCTTACACAAGAAAAACATACTTTACTCCCAGCCCCCAAGTCAGTGGGCTGGAAAATAATTAAATACGCAGGAAATCTTATTTCCTAGACAGATTTTCACCGTGTTCTCTGATTAAACATCTTCCTGCATCCCTGTTGATTCCCAATCACTTCCTGAGCAAGGAATTGATATTTTGCCAGGAGAAATTTCACACAGTTTGCCATCAGATGCTTCTCACACACATTAGACCGACTCCACTGCACTTGCACATTTCAGGAAAAAAAATTCCCTCTGGGTTTTCTGGGCTAAAAATCCCTCCCTAGCTGTAACTCCCCGAGTTCAGAAGGGAAAGATGGAAAACCACTGGTCATGAAGTCTCCTGCTGTCCCAGTTCTTACTCCAAATCTGGAAAATACCTTGGCATAAAACCATAGCCCCATCTCTCCCTGTTTAGTGGCTGCAAAAAGTGCCCCACTGCTTATTTTCCATGTTCAATTAAAGGGCTCAGAAAGAGCTGACAAACCACAGCTGGATCCCAAGAAATATTTAACATTTAATGTTTCCTTTTCTTCTCAAACTTGATAAATGGCTCTGAGAAGTTCAATATTACAGGAAGAGATGCATCAGAACTTGTTGAGCTACCAGGCATTCTGCCTTTTTGCATTTGATCCCACACAATTAAAACATCAAGGTGACATTAAATTTTTATGGAGATTGATTCCCACAGATACTTCAAAGACTTTTTCCCCTTTACAAAGACATAATTACACTATAAAACCTTTCTTTTCTAAGAAAGTCAGGCTTTCTACATAGAAACTGTTGCTGCTTGCCTGGATTAAAATAACTGTTCTAAAATTTTAAGAGTTTATCATCAAACTCTCATTTTTATTAAACAATTAAGCATATTGTTCTATCATTTTAATGATAATAATAGAAAGACTTCTGACAGAATTACCTATAGCATCCCTGTAGCCAAATTTGTAGACTGGCACAAGATAAATGGACTGAGCTCCTATAAATGGGCTGAAAATTGTCCAGGCTGGACAAATGAGTTTTAATTCCTATCCTAAATCCAGCTGCCAATCAGTACCAGTGGCATGGGCAGCAGTGTTTTCATATGGACAAAGCACATACATAATTTACTTCCTATTTATCAATCATCAACAAGTGCCAGGCAGCAGAAGAAATTGTACTCAGCTAAAAGCATGGCTTAAATATTAGCTATTAAAATAAAAATAATTAGAATAAATACTTTAACTGCCTGTGTAAAGTCCAACTACAGCTGTAGAACCACAAAAATGGAGTGGTAAAGCTATTAAGCACTAATACACCATAGCACTTACTACAAACAACAGAACAGCTCAATTAATTCAGTTTAATTACTGCAAACCAGTAGAAAATGTATCAATTTACTACATACTAAGTCAACAGTTTAAAGCCCAGCCAAACACTGATGCACAAAAACCCACAAGAGATGAACAAGTGATAAAATTCTACTCTGAACAAATGAGCAAGCAGTAAATGCAGTAACATTCCCAAATTCACCAAGCTCAGTTGGGCAAAGGCAATGAGAGAAAACTGATTAAGCTGAATTGTCTGTTAAAGAAAGGGTGGCTTTGGTTTTGTTGTTTTGAAAAGCTTTCTGTAGTGTACAAACACAGAAGACTAATATTTGGTATTTCAAGCCGAAAATCACCAGTTCTTAAAACTTTTAGTTGTCACTTTGATTCATTAAGACAGATGAAAGTTGTTATTGATTTTGGGCTGTAAAATCCTTTAAAGCAGCTGTACAGAACAATCAATACATTTGGGACTGCTTTTCCCACAGCACCTCTGTCCACCACAACCTCCTGTTCCTCCTCCCTCCCCTAAACTCTTCAGCTCTATTTTCAGTCTGGCACATGACAAATTTGAATTTGATTTCCCCCAACTTCGTAATAGACAGCAAAGTGCTGAATTTAAGTTAGTTCAAGATTTTCTTGAGGCAAATACAACTTTTCTTTTTAACAGAAAGATTTTTTAAAAAGTATTGATGTACAAATTTGCATCCCAGCTGCAATTTGCCTACATTCCATAAAATAAATAACAAAACAAAAAAAAACCAAAAAAATAACAACCAAAAAAACTGCTAATTCAGCAAACTCAGTTTCTCAGTGAAATTCAGGGCTGGGACTAAAAATCATAAAAAGCCCAAAAGAAAAAGAACAAGGGGGAAAAATGCACCCTGAATTGTGATTCGGGGTGGATAATGTCACACACAGAAGAACATCCCACCTACAGAACTTCTAACACTGCTCAGCAATGAATTTCTAGAAACAGATTTCCAGGTCATTGACCCACCTGAAATTAAAACCTGGTCCTGAATTTGACATTTTCTACAGCAAATACTCAATTCTGAGCTCCAACTCAGAAAGAGTTCTTAAACAATCCTTTAACATGTCTAGAAAGGTAAAGCTGGAAGGCAAATTCGCTGACAGGTATAGACAAAGTGTCAAAAACAAACAAAAAACAAAACAACCCTGGACACTCTGTCACCCTCACTAAAAACCCTGAGAATTGCACAGAGCCCCAGCCAATCTGTAGTCTGGATCACCATGAGCTGATTTAATATTCTTTGTGAGGTGAAACTCGGTGTAATCTGTTTGTTAGAGCTCAAACAAGAACTCCCAGGAGTGCCAGCACAGAGGTGTGGGTGCAGTCAGTGCTGCTCGCCCCTCTCGCTGTTTGTGAGAACAGCTCTGTCCTGGCTGTACTTTGTCACAGACATGTTTTATGAAAAATCCTTTCCTTAGGATTCTTTTCTCCTGAGAAGCTGAGAGGCCTCAGGAACAAAATGTAATCATTGATTATCTGCTGCTGTGGAATGCAACAGGTGCATCTGTGATTGGTCTCATGTGGTTGTTTCTAATTAATGGCCAATCACAGCCCAGCTGTATCAGACTGTGTGGTCAGTCACAAGCCCTTGTTATCATTCCATTCTTTTCCTATTCTCAGCTAGCCTTCTGATGAAATCCTTTCTTCTATTTTTTTAGTATAGTTTTAATATATATCATGAAATAATAAATCAAGCCTTCTGAAACATGGAGTCAGATCCTCGTCTCTTCCCTGGTCCTGAGAACATCACCACAGCACTTCAGTTACTAATGTCAGAAACAACAGGCTTGGCTCTACCAGCTGTGGGAGAGCAGCTGCCAAGGCGCCACCAAAGTCCCCCAAAGCCACCCCTGCCATGGCCAGGAACCCCAGCAGCACCCAGGGATGTGGCTGTGACTGTTTTCTCATAAAAACACCCCAAAAACCTCACAACCCACCTCCCACAGACCAGCCAACTAGCTCCAGGCCCCAAAGCCAATCCCACACCCCAAACCATCAGCTGCTCCCACTGCCACACTCTGGGCACAGCCCTAAGTTTGGCAATTCCAAAGCAGAATTTGGTGCCACAGCAGCTCAGTGCCTGCAGTGGGTGTTGATCCCAAACTGGCACTGACAGCACTCCTGTGATCTGAGACAACACAAAAAACGCTGACAGAGAGGAAACAAGTGACAAAGATGAGCAGAAAGACCTGAAACCCTGAAACACTTCATTGTATCCCACTCAGGTTACTCATCCCAGCAAGCCCAGCCCACTGCGGAGCCAGCCATGCAAGAAGTGACAATTCCCTGACATTTAACCAGAGTTATTTATTCTGAGTGGTGTCAGTGGGAACATTTGTGCTCGATTTGAAGCAGCATTCTGTCTCCTGAAGCACTGCAGCAATCACAAGGCAGGGCTGGAGAGTTAAACAGCAGCTCTGGGAGGGCAAAGCTGAAGATTAGAACTATTGGGCTCAGATCAGGATGTTTAAAGAGAAACAGTTGTCTCCCACTGAAACATCATCTTAATAATAATGCAAAATATGGTGTATTGCTGAAGGTGGAATGAAAAGAAGGTTTTCACACAATACAAAAGAGAGGGGAAAGGATTCCCTCTGCTTTGCAGATGCAGACTCGTCCAGGCTACAGCTGTACAAAGGAGAGAGAAAAATCTTTCACCATTGCTTCACCAAGGGGATGAATTTTATGTGCTCATTAATAACATTTGATTCTGGCTGATCTATTCTCCTCATCTGCTCTCCTCCTTTGGAACACTTAAAATTCTGTAAAAAACCCTGCTGGCTAGGCTGGAATATTGATGGAAATGTGTATTTTATTTTTTTGTACTATCACTAACCTATTTTTCAGTGCTCTCTAAAGTAGGCAACCCAGAAGTTTTGTTATGCAAATTCCAAAAACAACATCACACCACTGGTATGTCAAAATGGAATTCTCAGTAATAAATATGTTCAAGTCAGCAATGATCTCAAAGTCATTCTTCAAGATTATTCCACTAATCATTTACAATACATTAGAGGTAAGTCTAATGTGCCATTAAATATTTGCAAGAAAAAAAAAATTACTTTCACTGAATGCATTATCCTCTGTGAAGTATTTATTCACAATGATCCAGTAAATTTCACCACTTTTTTTTCCTACCACATTCAAAAAGCTGATTATGGCCAGTGGGAGCCAAGGTACAACAATAATTCCAGAATGCCCAAAGCACATCCACTCTGTTTTTTGTTTCTCTTCCCAGCAATCACTGCTACTGTCATGATTTGGTTTATTGGCTCACGTGAGCCTGTTTCCATCTCCTAACTGCCATGCTAAGATTTATTTTGATTCTTTCAAACCTTATATAGAGGTCAAAGGAAGACCCAAAAGTCTGACACGCAGCATTTTGTGAGCAAATTACCTTGCTGAAGGCAAACTATGCAGTCTTGTCAACCTTGCTACTCCCTTGCAACACATCCACCAAATCTTTTCTTTTTTAATTACTCTTCCAGTGGCAGAACCATGGAGCTCTCCAGTAACTGTACACATTCACAGCTTTTTTCTGTGCCTGAATTCATACCAGCCTCCACATTTGTTATTAAAAGTTCCACAAATATATTGCAGTGGAATTATTACAACCTCAGGGATTTAGAAAATGTCACCAAAACATTCAGGTGCTGCTGCATGAGTTGAATTTTTCCATTAACCATAATAAGAATGTATTAAAAGAAAATTAGCAAGGAGACTTAATCAAGAATATACATATCATAAACCATCACCATCCTGCCTTTGTGAGACTTCCTTGGAAATCAACAATATTCCACTCATATTTTAAATATAATTTATTTTCTCAGCACAAAGATTCATTCCATGCTGTACTAGGAATGATTTTGCACTCTGTGTTTCTCATTTTTAACTTCTCCTTGCTACCAACACAGACAGAACTTCCAAAAATTTCTAGTAAAACGTCATTTTGGGTCTCTGATGGTGTTGAGCACTAACAGCTTCAGAAAACCCTCGGGGATATCAGCAAGTGTTTCATAAGTTTAGCAGCTGAGTTTTCACACCAGGCTGCATTTTCTGCCTTGTAATCTAAAAAGTCTACACCTGCACAGGATCATCAGTTTCTGCTCTCCACTGAGCTACCAGATGAAAATCCTTGTTCCACAGCAAGCAGTAATGACACCCTGTCCTTCCTGCAGCAGCACAATGACACCTGGCATGCCTCAAACTCCTGCAAATCCTGGGCAGAAATCCTTGCCAGCACAGGAAGGATAAAAGAACAAAAAATCTCTGCCACCATCTTCAAGTTTGAAGGTTAAACAGGAAAAAATATTTATTATATATTTTTAATATATTTTTAAATGGATGAATATCAGTTTGAAAACCTGGTATCAGCTGCTTTTCATACAGAAGGAAATAAAAAAAATAATTGGCAAAGACAAATCCAGAATTGCTTCAGGACACATTCAGGAATGGAATTTCCATCTCTGTGAATGGAATTCACTCTCCATGTTCTTACTCTTATACTGCACAGCTGATGAATTCCATCCTTTTACCAGAATGTATTTACAAAATCAACTCTTGCCCAGATGGAGAAATTTGGACCAAATCTTATTTTTTAGTCAGCAAAAAGTTGGACATAATAATACTTCATTAATATTTTACTTGCCAGTATCTGAGTTCAAGGCCAGCTACAGAAATTGTGTATTTTTTAATATCCAGTGATTGGAAATTACTGTGAAACATCCAAAAGAATTTGCTTCCAGAACAGAGCCCTCCTCTTCCAACTCGAGACACCAGACCACAGGTTCTGCTGTAGAGGACCTTTCACTGACATCTTTAAAATTCCAAAGAGCAAATGTTTTGTGTTTAGTCTGAACTTTAGCTTTGGGTATTAGCAAAGGACACGCAACATCTTAAATCAGCCAGACAAAGTGTGGCCCTAAATAAATTTAGGAGAGAAATCACAAAGAGGTTTTTAGCCATTGGAAAGAGAAAGCTTTGTAATATCCTTGCAAGTGGAAGACAACAATTAAGCTACTTTTAATCAGCACAACTGATTTATTTTCATCCAGACAGAGCTCTTATATACACAGCTGACTAATAGCTAGGGAGAGGCAAGCTAGAAATGGAAAGAAATCTTGCAGCCAATGTTTCCAAATTTTTCTACCCATTCATTTTGGAACAAAAGGATTTGTGTGTATGTGCTCCATAAACAATTCATCAATTCAAAACAAATAAACGCAGTGTGTATATTTCAAGCCTGTGGTAATTTTGAAGTAATTTCTATCATTTTAATTTAAAAATATCTTCTTAGAGATATTTATGATTAAGTATCAGCTGCAGTTACTTTGTGCAGAAGTGGAAAAAAACATCTGTTACTGAAGAACAGACCTTGAGCATGCTGACACAGTTGGAATCACAGTGAATGGGACGCAGGAGAGAGCTCATAAATCCTGCCCAGGACAATACACTGGAGTTTCTTGAGCAGTCTCCAAAACAGAAATGATTGCCCAAAACACCAACTTCAGAGTTCTGTCCTTTACTGCATTTAAAACTTCCTCATGTAAACTGCAAAAGCTTTAATGGGGATCCACATCTGTGTTCTTTTTGTCCTCAAACCCAGCCAGGTGTTAATTTGGCAAAACCTGGAGACACAAACCACATGACTCTGTCAGTCATCACATATTTGCTATTTCTGGGTGGCCTTGCAGAATCTGTCTCCCACTGGCTGCAAAGTTTGTGTGAGAAGATGCAGAAATTCATCCAGGATATAAAAGAGACTTTGTCACAGATGAGGAACTTCCCCACCTTCTATCCCTAACTAAAATCCAATATCATTGCAGCATCCTTCAATTCAACTATTAGATTGCATATTTTCTATTTTTAATTATCTTTCTCAAATAGTCATAGGAGAGGGGTAAAAAAAGCATGGCATCTTGAGATAAGTATATGCGACTGATTAAAAATCACTCGAACAGATGAGAAAGAAATTGTTCCCAAATTCTGAGTGTTTCACAAGTTGTGATTCCTCACCATCACCCAAAAAAAGTTCACCAGGAAGAAGTCAACATGTTCCACTTTCAAAATGCAAAAACGTGTTCCATTTCCAAAATGAAAATATCAAAAAAAAACCCAGAAAACAGAACAACACACCCAATGTTTTGAAACAACATTCAAACAAATGGCAAACAAAGTTTCTCAGTGAAACTGAATTCATCAGATATTCCCTTCTTAAAAAATTTTAGATTTGTAGTTTTGTTCAAGCAGATTTAAAAAACCCTCAATGTAAATCAAGTATGGCATCAAAGGTTATTTGAGAACAAAATTATTTTATTATATAACCTTTTATGGTAAGAGTTGAGGAATATCTCAAAAGCACAAAAAACCTCAAGATGTGAATAAATTCCATATCTTAGAAGTTGGAAAATAATTCAGTAGGACTAGAGCCTCATTTTTTTTTATGAAAAATGCTTATTCCATGAAATGCACGCTGAACACAAAACACTTCTTTCCCTTCACTCACAATTGCTATCCAAATGTGTCCCACAGGATTCACTCATGAAATCCTTGGTGATCCCCTCTGAAGGCAGGACAGGACTGATGGCACAAGGTCTGGTTCTGCAGTAAATCTGAATGAATTGAACAATGGCAAACTCATTTTACAGCCACTGTTTCCATTACTGTAAGATGTGAAGTGTCATTGAATATGCAAAGTGTGGGAGCATTCTAAAGCAGGGGTGATCTATTCTGCTGCTCCCAAGCACAGGATATTGCAGCCCTCAGGCTGAATTTAAACAATGGCTGGAAGCAGCAGTCAGCAAAATCTCTTCATCGTCCCTGACTCTAAGATGTATTCCTGGACTTAAGTCAACAGTTATTTTATTCAGGTTATGTATTTACTTCAAGCAACTTTTTATTTTTAATTTCCTAATGCTCACTGGCCCTTTTCAGTGTAATCAACTGGACACACTACAGATCTAGTTTAAAAAAAATAGACCAGAATTTATTTCTAATTGGGCTCCTCTTTCCTGGCTTGGGACTGCTCTCGAGGTCACCCATGGCATGGAGAACTCTGAAATTGCTGCTAAATGAGAATTGCAGGGCTCAGCCAGCTCTGCTGCCCTCCAGTCTGGCAGCTTTAGAGCACAGCCCAGCCACAGACCCGCTGTCCTTCCCTCCCCTGGCAAAAAGCAGAAATTAGCTATTCACATGAACTGTGTTTGATTAGTTCTCCCAGCTACCTGGGAGAGAAGAGCACAAGAACAGCACTTCTGCCATGACAAAGGTTTGCAGTCTGAATCCCGCCGAGCTGCTGCACTAGAGGGCACGATTTAGCCAAAAATGTGCTTTAGGAGGCAGAGACAGGGTGGGGGGAAGGAGGAGCACAAAAAGCTTTCTCTTAGAATGCAACGAAAATGGCTATAAAACGTTAAAACTCGTGTTATCAGAATTATCCTTTCCGTTTTTGTGCCTAAAACAAGATTACAGCCAGGCTTTTTGGAGAGGGGTCCCTCTGTCACAGCACCCTGAGCCCAAGGGGCTGGATGAGGGAGGAAAATTGCTAAAGTGAGGTTTAATGAAGGTGTGGCTCAGGAAAACCTCCCCAAGAGCCCTGTGCACACGAGTGTGCACTGAAAGAGCAGAAATAATGTCTTGGGAAAGCCAGGATGAATTATTTGGGGTTTGCATTGCATTTGCCAGCTGCAGCATGTTGTTCCCATCATGACATTTCACAGCCAGCAGCCTAAAAGGCACCACTCACTTTTCAATCAAAAGAAACCCCAAAGGTGTCTAAAATCAGAAGGATATTTAAATACAGCCTTTCCTGCTTTCCTTCTGGATCTGAAACCACCAAAACCTGGAGGAACACAGCACCTGCCCTGGAGCCTGCACAAGAACAAACCCTGCAGCAATCCCTGCAACTCCCTCACCTCATTTAGTCCCACTCCTGTGGATTTGCCATCCAGAACCGAGCCCAAACCCAGTGATTGGATGGCTCATCCCTTCAAAGTGCTACAGCAACATCACCAACATCTCCTCTGCAAGCCCTGAGATGGGCACATCACCAGCAGAGACTGAACTGCTCCACAGCACCGAGCCCATCTCGAAGGGATATTGGTGCTTTTAAAGCATTTCTGGTTTTCAGCAGGCAGATATGAACAAGAGGCAGGGAAATGCTGCAGTTAGTGCAAATGGAATTCAGCAATGCTCAGTGTCAGGGATGGCACCAGGAGAGGAGAGCATATTTTCTCAATAAAGCAATTTAACCTCTGACTCCCCAGCTTTAAGGCAATTGTGTTGCCTAATCAGCCACTGCATCTCTGGGTCATCTTCCTGCAGCTGCTGAAATCATTAGTCAGGGAATTGGTGAGGAAGCCGTGGAAACTCACAGTAACAGCAGGGAATAAAAGTCTTTAATGGTGATAACTCGCATTGGAAATGACAATTTATGGCTTTTTACAGCATGTACCATAATTTATGGCATGTTGCATGCTGATGTAGATGTCTAATGAGTGTTGTAGGAAGCCATAAATCATCAGTGTTTCCAACTTTCCATTAAAACCTCATTTATTACTCTGCTCCAGAAGTCAATCTGACAATAACCACACCCTTGACTTGCCTTATTAAAAGATAGAAAAGGCAAGTCTAACTGTGGCCTCATGCAGGACTAATATCAAAACCACTCTCCAATAAATACAACAGAATAAAAAAACAGATGAGACTCTGCTAAGAAATGCATTGACTTGCCTGATCTTATTTATTTTATTAACAACTGGGGGAGTGCACAAAGAAACATTTTACCACATTTATCCTCTGAAATGGAACTTCTCATTTAAAGAGGCAATATAAAAGGGAAAAACAAGACAGGAATCCTGTCTCCAGAGCAGCACAGTTCTCCCCACTGGTGACTATCTCCAAACTCAATCTGCTATTAGAGGGTAGTGGAGTTGTAGGATTCATAAAGGTGCAATTCAGAGCTGAAGACCCAATCTTAAATAAGTAGATGTTGCCCTAAAAAAGGTCTTACAATTGAGAAGAGAAATAAAGTTAAAAAAAAAAAATAGAGAGGCTTCTGAGGAAATAAAATATTGGGCATTAAAAATAAAAAATGAAAATAAAATTAGGACAAGTATGCTATGTCTGATTACTGTTTTAGGGTTTGCCTGGGCTTTTTGCTTTGAGAATTATTTTCTAAGTCTCTGGTAAGTATTTCTCTTTTTTGAACCAAAAATCAACTGAAATATCCTGTTTTGGATGAGATGTTTTAAGTTTTCACCTTGCATTTTATTAAGGAATGTTCTTTCCATAGAAATTCTCAAGGACAGGACAACTTCTGGTCAAGCTCTCAGAACAGTTAACAACCTGTAGGTCAAACTGCATAACAACACAGAGATACTTATAATTTCTTTTTAGACACAGTTCTGAAGGCTCATACATACAAAAAGGCATTTATCCATAAACTCAAGTGCAATTAAAACCATTGAGATTATGCCAATCATAAAACAAATACATCTGGTTTATGTTTTAGCCTTAAATATGTAATTAAACAGCACAACAGCTCCACAAAAGCAGGGCTGGGTTTGAAAAGTATTCCTTTCATTTGTGTTTAACATTCCCAGGACTCCCTGCAGAAGTCACCCATCTGCCCATGGGATAAAAGTCTGCAACACCAAAAGGCAAACTCTGCAGAATTGGACACACAGCCCATGCACTTTCTGTTAGGATCAGCCCAAGAGAAGAAACTAAACTTCCAGCTTCCTGATGCTGTAATTACATCACACTTGCATCCCAAATAGGCAAATACAACAAAGCCATGAAGCAACTTGGGTTGGAAAGACCCTGTTGAGTTCATCTAGTCCCACCCCAACCTCAGAGTAGAGAGTTTCCAACAGGATCACCCATATGCTTTTTATACTGCCCAGACCTTCTTCTAAAGTAGAGACAGGATAACACAAACCATTAGCCATAAAATAAACTCACTGCTTGAACACTTTATACAACAAAAGACTAAAATATTTCTCAGTCTTCTCTCAAAGCTCTAACAGAAATGTGTAATTCACAGAGACAGAATGAAAAGCACCCTGCTAGAGCCAGACAGATTCTCATTTGTCCAAACCAGAGCCCCCAGATCTGCATTAAGCTAAGAACCTTCAGGTCATCCCCTGACTGCAAGAACAAGCAACTCAGTAGTTTTCAGATGTTTCTTTTGTTGGGAAATGCTTAGCACACCTCCTGAGGCAAATTAAACACATTTGTGCTGGAACATGATAAAAAGGAAAAGCAAATAAATGAAAGAGCAACACCTTGGGTCGTGCCTTGTGGCCACAAGTTCTACAAGGAGGCATCACAAGCAGGTTCCTTCACACCCTCACACCAAAATTCCTCCTGTGAGCACCACATGAATCCATGCTGCTGCCCAAAGAACTCTGTGATATCCACAAGGCAATGCTGGGGCTGCTCCTTACTCACCTCCCAGGCAGCTCCACT
>NW_005054349.1:1820498-1838838 GCF_000277835.1 Geospiza fortis | reverse complement strand
TCTTCCCTTGATCACAAATCTGAGCAGCTGCAAATCAAATTTCCCCTCCAATCTTCCCCAGGACCAATGAAACCCCAGCAGGCTGAAAACTGACAGCAGCCACAGCCCAGGTTTCACCCAGGTTAAAGGACTTAGCAGCAGTCAGGAATCCTGCACAACTCCAAAGCACACCGCTCAGGAATCCTGCACAACTCCAAAGCACACCTCTCAAGCCCTGGAGCACTTCAGCCTGCTCAGCATCGATAAAACTTCGAGTTTCTGCTGACACCTTCCAAACAATTCTCTCTCCCAAAAATCTCATCCCATGCAAAGCCACAGCCAGGACTGATCCCATGTTCTGAAAAGCCTCTGAAGTTCTCCTTGCACAGTTGCCACTGCAATGCTGCACCAAGAGCAGAAGCAGCCAGAATCTCTTAAGTTGCAATCCTTCCCACCATTTTCAAAGCTTCAATGATTTTATGGGGGGTTTATCTACCAAAGGTTCAGCCTCTGCCTCTTAAGGTACAAAAGAGCAGTAGCTGCTCTCAGTGAGAGTTGTTTAAACAACACCAAGACTCTTGGATGGGAGGAGAAAGCAAAAGCAGGAACAGCCAGCCCTCCAGCAAAGAAATTGAAAATTAATATATTTTTATTGTATAAGACAATCCCTGCCTGAAGCAACACTTGAACATTGTGGAGAAACTTGAGGAAATTACCAATAAACCATTCAAGATCAGCTCTCTAGGTCTGAAACAGAGCTCCCAATAAGAAGTTCAGAGTCCAATTAATTAGACCAAAGTAATCTAATAATAAAATCTTGGGAGTGCAAACAAATCTGGAAGTGTCAGTTATTTGCTCTTTATTCTTCCTCTGCTAATAGAGGTGAGTTTTCCACAGGCACAGAGTTTCTCCCATTTCCTAAGTTTTGGCCATTAAAATTAGAGATTGCATTGATAAATGTGCACTTTAAAAAGTATTAACCTCATTAGGGATAGGTGCAATTTACTGCAAGGCAGAACTTGTGGCCAAAGGCCCTTTTTTCTAATAAGGTTGGGAGATTTACACCAAGTCAGAGTAAACTAATGAACAATTCAGATAGTCCTTTAACTCATCCAGCTTTAACTCCTTTGGTAACTCCATGTGCAAGTCCTCAGAATGATCAAATGCAAAAGACAAAGAGGAACAAATTGCATTTGGACTTCTCAGTTCCTCCAAGTATTTATAGTGTTGTATATGAAAGAAAAAAGCTGGAGGAATATTTATTACTTGTACTTAAAACCAGCATTTCAGACACTAGGAATGAGTCAGCACTCAGTAGGAAGATTTTAGGGTGTCAGACCAATCTCAAGATCTCTGTGTATTTATTTTCACATTTATAATTAAGGGCTGAGACAACACTAAGATCCTCTTGGTGATGTATGAGCTGTGTGAGATTGCATGAATGGAAATCCAAGAAGCAACAGGCATGCACTGCCTGCAACACCCAAATCCATCTGCAGAAAAAAACAAATGGTGATGAAAACAAGAAGAATTTTTAAAATTACATTTTCCCAAAGGGAATAAAAAAATATAAACAGAAAAAGTTAACTCACTCTCGATTAATTTAAAACCTCACTCCCTTGGAAATTACTAGTTCTGAAGGAAAAAAAAACCACGTTGCTGAAAATTTGGCTTATGCAAAAGTCATTAAAATTAATGAGAATATTAGATATTTATTTCCAAGGAAAAAAAAAATTAAGTATTTTGTTTCTGCACGAGAAAAATCTCCAGTCTCCCAGGAACAGGGTTAAGAAATAAACTATCAGGTATTGGAAGTCTCTGAATCAAATTCCAGCTTCAAATCCTCACTGAATTTTCCCCAGCTCTTTTTATGAGTTACCTATTTACATTGTATAATAAAAGTTGTTTTTCAGCACAGTAAACTTTATTTACCCTGTTCTTTCTGTCTAAGAAAATATACTCCAGCCCCACACTGCAGCACATCGCTTCCATCATAAAGGATGTAGGTCTGGTAAAGCCAGAAATTGATTTTTACTTTCCTGTGACCAGTGGACATTTCAAATGGCAGGTGCCCTGCACCCTGCAATATTCAGAATTGTGTCTGGAGGAGCTGCTGAGGTTGTGCTGTGCACAATGCTCACAGGGGACCCAAAGGCCATGCACGTGCAGCTTTTGAACTGAAACTTCTGCCTTTTTGGACTAGATCAAAAGTTAAACAGGACAGAATCCACACACACTGATTGCATGTCTTAGGTGGTATTTTTGTCACCAAACATTCCCAGCTCCTCACAGGAAAGAAATTATATTGATGACCCCAATCAGAAAAGAAGCTGCCAGCCAAACTCAGCAATTATTATCTTTTTTTTCCCTTGGTGAATATTTACATCCCAGCACTTTACTTTGTCCTCTTTATTCCTCTGCTGCCCACCTCAAAGTCAATGGTTTATCTCTTGCTGCTTGCGTTAGTGCTCAGGAACACATCATCACAGAATGATTCTATGCAGGTGCTTTTATTGAAGAGCTCGGGGTGTCAGGGGTGCAGACCCAAATCTGACCCACCATGGTTTTGAACTGAACATGTTTTATATTCTGTCATTATATAACTTACATATTAATTATTACACTTACATTGTTGTATTGTATACACTGATTTCGTCCAGGTACAGGTTTCTCGTGATCCCCCTCAAACCCCTAACATAGTTTCTCATGATTCTTTAAACAATAATTATATCTGATCACATCTAACAATTACATCATTTAGCATATACTGGTTACACAGGTGCAGTTTCACATGATCTAGCAAATACAAGGTCTAACATTTCCCAGGACCTACCTTTAACATTTTCCCAGGGCCTGCTAAGCCTAACTTTCTTTCTAGCTCCCCGAATTTTCTATGATTTTAAAATCTTGTACTCTCACTTGGAATGTTACATCTCAAAGCAGGGTGTGAATTAACAGCCAGCCCCTCTCCAGAGGGGCAATTTTTCTCAGATCTGTAGTGGAGAGCAGCCTCCAGGAGATGGAGAGGAGAGAGGCTGGGGCAGGGCTGCACCTCCAGGAGCAGCCCCAGGAACCATCACTGCTGACAGAGGGAGAGGATCCTGCTCAGATAGGAACCATCACTGCTGAGAGAGGGAGAGGATCCTGTTCAGATAGGAGCAGCCCCAGGAACCATCACAGCTGAGAGAGGGAGAGGATCCTGTTCAGATAGGAACCATCACTGCTGAGAGAGGGAGAGGATCCTGTTCAGATAGGAGCAGCCCCAGGAACCATCACTGCTGAGCATCCTCCCAGAGAGAGAGGATCCTGCTCAGAGCAGAAATCCTCATCAACACTCTGCAGCACCAGGGGCTTTTGGCTTAACGGGGCTTGGAGAGTGCTGTGCATGCTTTGGGCACCAGTAAAACAACAATCAGCATTTAACTGAGCTCATGAAATTCAGTCTGAGCCAGGACTTTTCTGTTCCAGGGAAAAGAGGATGGAACACAGATTTAACAATATTAATTAATGTTTGTCTTCCTGTTCTTTGTACACTATGTAATGTATATATATTTATCTTTATACACTGTGACACAGATTTTAATATCTGGGAAATCTGCCTTCAGATCTTGCACAAGAACGATATAACAGAACTGAGTCTAAAAAGGTTTTCCAGAGTTAATGAGTATATTTGAGAGGGCCACAGATATAATTCACCTTGATATTCTCTGCTATTAAAAATATAACTCTAAAACCAAAGAATATGCATTGATAATGACAAAAACTTTATATTTCCAGGACTCTTGCTGCAAAGTCACTTTGAAGAAAGAAGAAACATTCCTTAAAACCAAGGGCAAGAATGTTACCGTCATAATTAATGGGTCCTACAAAAGGAATCTTCATCCCACAGTCACATTTACTTGGCAGTAAAGCCCCACAACCTCAATGAACCTCAAGGATTATGGAGTTAAATTAAAGCAATTAAAGCCCCATACTTTTAACTGTGTTAATTAAATGTAGTCCTGAATAACTGATGTTTAAAAAAAGGTGCAAGGGAGGTGTGGGGAGTTTGCTGTTTTCCTTTTAAAAGCCAGAGTAAACAAAGCAGTGTTTTTGTGTGCCATGCATCACATCTGTGCTCCCAGGCACTATTTAGTCTATTTACAAGAAAATAAAGTTGTGCAGGACAGGGCAGGTTTCACTGCTCATGTGGTGGCAAGGACTGTATCACCCTTGGACAGGACACTCCTGTGTCATTCCATCCTTCAGAAATGACACACACTTGGAAAGGTGGGATTTTCTCTAAAACCCAGCAAATCACTTACATGGAAACCTTTAATTTCAAAATCCCAGTATGAACAAAAAATTACCCATAAAATGAGACTTTATCACAGCATTTACCTGCTGAATGCCTTCACAGTTTGAGAACTGGTGAACAGAAAAGCTCCTTGGGAAACTCAGTTTTGATTCTCTTTAAGCTGAACCAGCTCAGTTTTGTAAATACCTTTTCTTATAAAAGGTATTTTATTAAAATACCTTTAATTTAAAAAATATTTAATTTTTTTATTAAAACACTCAGAACGTGACAGTAAGCACAGAGTGAAGTATAAAGTTCATGTTAGGGGTAGAGTATGTGTGATCTTGGCTCTTGAAAGACAGGAAATCTAATCCAGATTCACATTTCAGCAAAGATGTAGCACACTAATAACTTTTACAAATTGCAGGGAGATTCTTCGACCAGAAGTATTTACTGAAGATTTTCCTGCAAATTTGCCTGTCAATAAAATGTTGGTTAGAAGATTCTCATTGAACACTACATCAACAGAAGATAAATATTAAGTCAGAGGAGAGCTTGTTTATGATTTGATGATGAGTTTTGAGGAGGCAAGTAGTAGATAGAAGACTTAGGCATTTAAAACAATTTAACATAGGAAATGTGTCAGTTCAATTAGTCTGGAAAAAGAGAATTTTAATTTAAAAGCATTGCTCAGTGGAGAGTCTAACTCTTCTCCCATTTATTCTAAGATGTACAGAAGTGTTTTTTATAGCATTGACTGGTGTATTGATTAATTTCTAAAATTCACATTCTAACCTAACAAATTGCCTTAGTCTGTGGCATCCCAAAAACACAGCAAGTTTTCTGAAGCAGTTCATCACACAAGTGTTCTATCAGGAGAATTCCAAGTTCCTTTTATTTGTGCTCAGGTTTTTCAGGAGGTGCCCAGAATAACAATGGTGTTGATTGGGCACCAACCCCACGGAGCGAACCTGGGGAGCTGCAATTTAACTCAGTGCTAATTGAGCACCTGCAATGAAAAACAAGAGATCCATTAAAAAAAAAAAAAAAGGGAAATATCGTTATTTTACAAAGGAAGAGCTGGAGATTCCCTGGAGGCAGAGAGCTCCCATCCATTGTGGGTCTGGGGGTGAAGGTGACACCATATCCATTTTCACAGTATTCCCACCCCGGGGTGTGACAATGCACAGAGGAATCTCTGTGGCAAAATGCTAACATCCATTTTCTCTGCTGGGAGAAGGAAATGAAATGCAGAGGTGTCAGGTCATGTAAAAACAACCTTTCAGTGCTGTTTAACAAGGTTCAGATGAAGTATATTGCATTGAAATGAGTCATCTGCCAGCTGCAGAGCTGTGTTTCCACGACTCTGCATTTCCAAACACCGCCCCATGCACACAAACAGCCCCTCACACAAAGTTATTCCAGAAGTCCCACTGATGCCAGCTACAGGTGGGAAAGGTGGAAAAGCAGCAGCCAGGTTCTGCAGGAGCTGGGGTTAATGTCAGCCAGTGCAGAGGAGAGGAAGGCACACCCAGAGCAGCTTTGGAGCAGATTTGGGGATTCTGAATTTGGGTAACGCAACAGAAATACCAAGAAGCCACCAGAAATTTTCTCAGTTACTAAAAACAATTTAAAATCCCATGACAAACCCAGTGATTACAGCACAAGCTTGATGAAGTTTTGATTTCAAAGTCAAAATATGGAAATTTTCAAGCAAGTCTGGCCTGCAATGATACTTTCCCCTCAGGGAAATGACCCAGACAATCACTGGCAAGGGGGAGAACAGGAGCACAGGGCATTGAAGATGCACAGGAGATTGGAATGTGACACTGGAGGGATTTCCTTGTGCCACAAACCCTCCCCAGAGTCAGGATGGAGCTGACTGGAGTGCATTTCTTGTCCAGGTGTCAGAAATCAGGCGACAAGCACAGGTGATTGAATCTTGTGAAGGAGATGGAACAAAATCACAGGGACAAAAGTGTGTGAAAGTGATCCCACATTTTGGTAAGAGCCTATTGAGAATATGCACCTTCTCCCTGCTCCCCATACTCTTTCTGCATCAGAGCAGCTGAAAAATCCAAGAGTCATTAAATTCTCCATTCCATTCTATATAAAAAAGGAAATTCATGTCAAATGCTATGCAGGATGGAGGCTCCAGCCTAAGATGTGCCTTGTGCAATTTAAAGCTTAAAAAAACCAAGGGTGAATGGAGCAGACTGCCTTTAGGAAGTTATAGGAAAGCAATTTCTTATAATTCAAACTCTTTTGTAGGCATTTAATGAGGTGGGGAGGCTGAGCACTCACTCTGAGGATGCTTTAGGAGTGATACTGCAAGAACACTAAAATGTTTATGCTACACATGTATAAAATTGTTACATAACTCCCCGGATCATAACTAATAATATCCACTAACACCATTAAGGCAGGTGGACTCACTGCTGCTCTGCTTTTCAAATAAATCCTATTTTCGTTTCCTTGAATAAAGACAGACAAATCCAACTGCAGTTTCACAAAATTGGGGTGATTCTTTATTTTTCTGTTCATTTCATTCTCACTCAGGGCTTGCAGGGTCCTTTCTCAGTCCTTGGCAGAAATGATGCTTTACTCTTAATTTAAAATGCCACAGGAATTGTGGGAACCCAGGTAGCTCTTTAATACCAGCAATGAAAGTAAATATAAATATACATAAACACAACTCATTTTACTTGGACTGAAATAAACTGTGGGGGAAGGAAAGTGATTTCTCAGTTGCTCTTCAGTCTGCTGCTGAATTCCTTTTCTCTGAGTTGGCCAGTTGCTCTTCAGTCTGCTGCTGAATTGCTTTTCTCTCGGTGCAAATTCACAACTCAAGGCTGGTTTTCCTGAATGTTCAATAATTACTGTGAGCGTGGATTTGGAAGTTTTGGGTGTTAAAAGAACCAGGGTTTGCATTTGTCTCACCCATGATTGATGGAAGACTTACAGAAATTGGAATTTAATCTAGATTTGTCATCTCATTGCACATGACTGAATGTAATTTTACTGCTGTCGCCTGAAAAGCTGTGTAATGTTTCTACCTCAGTAGAACATGACAGTATTTGTAAAATACAATGGTATTTAATACTAGCCACAACTTTCTGAGAATATAATGCTAAAAATAAAGTTTCATCAAGCATTTTCTTACAAAAATGTGTCATTAGCAGATTTAGAATAAAATTATTTTATTGGAGGTAAGAATCAAAACAATGCTGTGCACATTTATTTCTTTTAAAGACTTTTAAAAGTCTCTTTAAAAGAAATTTCCCTCAAAGAAGGGGAGGTAACTGATAAGGAAATGGATAACATTTGTTTTCTTTGTGGCCTTCTGCTGAACTTGTCTTCTCTTTTCATGAGGGGATCTAAACCTGGCCTGCCCACTCAGAATGATGTCCTAAAAGTGCTGAACAAGGAGGAAAGAAATTCAGTTTTTGTACATTGCATTAAACAGTTTGAAGTCTTTTAACACAATTCTGACACTATTTTATTTCATTTCTGTATCAACAGTGCTTTTTGTTCTCATCTAGAACTTTCATTTGTCATTTCAAGGTGGTAAGGGATAGAAATTCTGCTATTTAGCTGTGCTGTTTTCTGAGCTGCAGTTCAAGTTTTGGTGAGCACTGAATGAAAGCAAGTAGTAAGTGATAGGATTAGGTTTTCTGGCTGGGAACTTTTTGAAAGAGGGAAAAGAAGGTCCCAGCTGAAGTGTGACTATAAAAAATGCATGTACTTTGTTCTATACATTAAGAATTTAAAGAGAAAGTTCAGAAACGAAGATTTAAGATTTTTGCATTTAACTTTTGTCAAGTGTCCCTGTAAGCAGGGATTGGCTGTTTACAGCTACAATTGATTTCTGTAATGCTGATACAACCGTGATTGGCTTTTCTGATCCAATTATTAATTGCACGAAATAAGTGCTGCTTTGGCCATCTCTGAAGATCTTGGCAAGGCTGAGAGCCATAAATCTTTCAGTTTCTGTGTCAAATCCTGCCCTGATCACAGTGGCTGGAGCCTCAGAGGGAAGATGAAGCGCAGCATATATGTCTTTAGAATTAGTCTGCTCCCTGTGCCACGGGACTCAGCCCTGGCAGGAGGATGCTCTGGGATCCATAAATCAGGAGCTAACCTGGATGTGTCCTGATTTGGGATGCTGGGATCCAGCTGTCTCTCTGGTAATATCTTCTTTAATGCTTCATTGAGCCTGCTCTCACAGAAATGAAAATGCATGTGTTTGACATGCTCCTGTGCTTGGCTGGTTGATCAAAATAGATTTTTCTCAGCCTTTTTTTCCTCACTCATCTTTTCATGGGCATCATTATCCATTACTTAAAATTATTCTGAAGCTTCCTTCCCAAACTTATTTGAATATGCCTGTATAATCTGCACAAAGCAGTGTCCTTTTGGACATGTGATAAAAAATTAATAGGGCTTCACATTTTTTAACAGTTGGCTCCAGCTGCTGGATTTCTTCCTGTATTAAAATCACTTAAAATCTCTTTTCAGTTCTGTTCAGAAAGCAAATTATCTAGGAAGGGTAGATAAAGCAAAACTGGCAGACTGAGTATTTCCTGGTGAGATGTGTGTATTTTAAAATAAGCAGTTCTGGGAGGAAACACATAAAACATGCCTAATCTATTCTAATGAGATTCCAGAAAGTTCCATTCCCAGGTCTGAAATGTTTGGAAGTGATAGGAAGGAATGTGCAGCCTCAGATGGGAGCCTGAGCCCTGTGAAATTAGGGGGGAGTTATCTGTGCAGTCCAGAACAAAATGCACTTGTTACTGGCCCCACTACTCGTGCTGCAGCAGAAGGAAAATGTCCTTTTTAAATTAAAATAAAAGAAGAACAAGAAGTGGAGCCATGTTTTGCTAAATATCCCATATTGCACAGTAAAATCACTGTGGTACAGAGTTCCTCTTCCTCTGCTCTCCTTTCCAGCCCAAAGTGATAGAGGGGAGGAGAGGGAAGAGCAATTCTGTTCCCAGTATTTTGGAGGCTGAAAGATGTTAATGGATTTTTTCTGGCATTAGGCAAATAGTCTGACAGGACAATGAATCATTTTTAAAATCTCTGCTCCCACGGTGTAAGAGCAGAACACTTCTGTGTTCTGCACATTTTAAAATTTTCAATAAGATAAATGATGTTCTAAGAGGAATGGTTACTTGGCTCAGAATTGCACTATCCTTTTCAGTAATAATTTATTTCCAAAATATTTGAAATTTTTACAGGATGATAGGTAGTGTCCTAGTTTTCCCTCAAGTTTACTAATAAATTACTGGTATTCTGTTAATTAATCCATCTTTTCTAGTTGTCTGAATCTAAGAAAAACTTTTGAATATTACTTAGGACATTACATGCTATGAACACAGAATTCCACAGGCAAAGTAAACCTGATATCTTATTAAATGGATACCAGATCTATTCATGTAGCAGAAAGAGCCATGGCCCTGAATAAACCCAAAATTTGAGAATGCAAATGAGAGATTTCCTCAATGGGACACCTGAGGATGGGTATTGAAATACCCATCATCAGCTAGAGACTTTGGGTTATTTTTTTAGATTTTGTTTAGGTTTGGGTAGTTTTTGATGGGTTTTTTTTGGGTTGCATGAGGGCATTTCTAGCACTGTTAAAGGATATGTGAGAAAATGACAAAGATTCTGCCAAAAAAGAGCAAACGTAACTTGTCAACCTTTTATCTGTGCTTTGGCACAAGCTGGAGTTCAGTGGGATGTCAGACACATAACGGAATTTGATTTTCTGTCCCTGGGTGTTGGCTGTGCTGAGAGAAGATCCAAACTTCCCACATCAATCCCTGTCCCACCTGAGGCACAACATTGCTGGCAATTTCCAGGAATACTCTTGAAATCACCCTGTGATTTGAAATGCTCCACCACTTTTAAATCAGAGCATATAATTAATATTAAAACAACAAAAAATTCTGCTGTATTTATATTACAGTTATATCAGTATTACAGCCAGCAGGAAAATCCCTCCTTTCCTGGCTTGCCCATCTTTTCCCTTTTTTCGCCCATGTACCTGCTTGGGAGGTGCCGCTGTGGCAAAAATTAGCCCTCATTTGTTTGCTATTTTAAAAGGTAACTGCAAACTGTAAGGAAATAAGGACAGAAATGTGGAAGCTGAGTAAGAGGCAGCACTTAAAAAGGAGAAGCAAATAGATAAAAACAAAACCCACCCTTTTTAGTGGCACCAGCCTCTGTGGCCATGGTTGCAGGGACTGAAGTGCCTTTTGTAATCCTCCAACATGGTCCTGCTGTAAGCAATCAATACCTGAGCTAGGGCAAGCTTATCCCTCTGACCAAACCTGTAAGATTGATCACCTGCACCAGTGCTATTTTTAGGAATAATTCATCAAGGCTGTACAGACACCTTGGTGCCTACAGCAACATTAACACCTTTGGAGCCTCCTCTCTCCTCCCCATCACAGTCAATCTTGCTTCAGCCTTTTACAGCTTGGAAAGAATTCATCTGTGGGGGCAAACAAGGCAAGGACAGGGTGTGCTGACAATCCCAAACACACAGAAGCCATTTAACATCTCCTCATTAAATCAGAAAGTCCCTGGGTGACCCAGGCCAGCTCTCTGCAGGGGCAGCTGAAGGAATTCCCCAGTTTGCTGGAGTTGCAGGAGGCAGCAGAGCAGCTGCTGTGCCCAGGAAAAAACCACAGCAGCAGAGTGATTATTGTCTGTAATCTCTTCTGATCCTTGGGGTAGAACTTGGCCCACCCTATTCTGTCTTGTCCCACCCTATTTCTTCTTTTCCCACCCTACTCCTTCTCTCCCAGCCTATTCCTTCTTGCCCACCCTATTCTGTTTTGCCCCACCCTATTCCTTGTCCCACCCTATTCCTCCTTGCCCGCTTGTTCCCAGGAGCAGGAGAAAGGCAAACTGGGGTTTCTGGAGGACAGAGGGGATTGTTTTGCTGGCTGGCAGCAGCAAAGGGGGATCTGGATCCTAGAGAGATATGGGGATAACAAGGCTGCTCAGAGAACTCAGGAGAGATCCTGCAAACTCCAGGAGGGGGAGGAAAGCATTTCTTTCACTGAAATGTGGGAGGGGAAAGGAATCTTTGATTAATAGGATAGGCTGGGGAAGAGAGAAATCCAGAACTCTAAACCACTCACAGTCTTGTGGAGTTTCTGGCAGTCCCTCGAGCCTGACTGACCCTTATTTAACAGAAGCTCGCTGTAATTCCTTTGTGCTTCTGTGTCCTGCCTTTCATCCAGGATTCTGCCTGAAATTCCAAACTGTCTGATGCTCCTCATGCATGGAGGAGCATCCTCACTGTTCACTCACTCCTGTGCTAACTGCTCCTGTTCTCCAGTTCCTTTGAATTTTGCATAATTGCAGAGCATCCCCAGCCCTTACCACACACCTGGGAGCTCTCATTGTGAAAGGAACATTCTGTCGTTCATCCCCCACCTCTGCTTCCCCTGCATTCTACAAGAAATAAATAAAGCTACAATTAAAACTAACCAAGTCATGTGGGCTTGCCTGTGCTCCTGACAGCATTTTCCATGGGCTCAAGACTCACAAAACTTACTGAGAAATAGGAGTAAAATTATTTGTTAGCTGCAAACCAGGGCAGAAACCCCCTGCTCTACCACAGTGCAGATGGCTCTGCTGCTGCACCTTTTTCAGAAGAAAAATATAATCCATATTCTTGTTTACCAGATTTCTTTCTGAGCCACGGAAATTACTGTGAATGAGTATGAAAATGACAACAGAGAAATTGGATGTTCTGAGATGGGCGTTCAGAGGCAATTCCAGCTGCTCTTTTAACAAGAAAAGAATGTCAGATTTCTCACTGTGTGATTATACAGGCATTCTAGACAATTTTTATTTGTTCTTGGTTTAGAATTGTGTTTCTAAAGCTGATTCATGTCTGAAACTGGTTGCTGATGTTAGGCAGACCAACTCAAAAGGATAAATTCTTGTGGCTTGGGAAGCTTCAGTGCAGAATGTTTAATGGTTGATTACTGTGGATCATTAAACTCCTTTCTGGAATAGTGTTAAACTGGTGTATTGGGGGGTGTTATAGGTCTGAATTAATTTCATGTGTACTGGAACCAGATGGGATGATTTCCTAAGGGATGTATTGATCACTTTATCTTTCTGTGATACTTTAAAAATTTTGGTTTAAAAGTGTTCACAAGCAAAGCTTTTTGTACTTATCCTGTTCTACAGAAAGGAAAGGAATTAAAATTGCTCCTTTAACCACAGCAGAGAATTTCTTTGTCCTTATGGCTCTTCTGTGTTATTGGCAGTTCTCTGCTGACCTCCCTTTCAATTCTGAAACTTTGGTTTTACTGTGGAAATTAAAGAGATTATGATTCAATTATAACCTGTGGGACAACATGGATTATTTTGAACCTGCATGACAATGAAACAATGATAATTACACAGTAATTTTTGTTACAAATCTGCTATGTCCACATGGTGACAGATCTTGCCATGTGCATCACTGATGAACATCACTGCTGCTCAGTACAACCCAGGCTGGTGAGTGTGATAAAATGGGAATACATTGAAATAACACAGGGGAACACATTGAAAATAACACATTAAATGATATACGTGGGAATGCATTGAAAATTATAAATGAAATAACACATGGGAATACATTGGAATAACACAGGGGAATACAAGGAAAATAATACATGAAATAACACACATGGGAATACATTGAAATAACACAGGGGAATATATTGAAAATAATAAATGAAATAACACAAGGGAATACATTGAAAATAACACATGAAATAACAAACATGGGAATACATTGAAATAACGCAGGGAAATAAATTGAAAATAACACATGAAATAACATACATGGGAATACACTGAAATAACACAGGGGAATATATTGAAAATAACACATGAAATAACAAACATGGGAATACATTGAAATAACACAAGGGAATACATTAAAAATAATAAATGAAAAAACACAAGGAAGTACATTGAAAATAAGACATGAAATAACATACATGGGAATACATTGAAAATTATAAATGAAATAACACATGGGAATACATTGCAATAACACAGGGGAATACAAGGAAAATAATAAATGAAATAACACATGGGAATACATAAAATAACCCAGGGGAGAGCTGTGTTCGTGTACCAGACAGACAATTCAGGCCTTGAGGCTTTGTAGCTCCTCTGAGAAATAAATGATCAGGGTAAGAGGCTGTAATTTAGTGAGGGTTGTGAAGGAAGAGAGAATCCAGTGGTTGTCTTCAGGCAGGGCTGCAGACCCTAAATTCTGCTGGGATGAGAGGATTAGTAATTGAGGAGAATATTCTAATATTCTAATCTGCTTCAGGTTAGACATTTTACTCTTTCTTACACTCCAGTGTGAAAATCTTAGGAGGGCAAACCATTGCTAACACTGTGTTTTTATTTCTGATTTCTGCAGCAAGCAGCAAAGAAAATTCTGTCAGCTTAATCAGCCAGTATTATGTAAATGAGGGGGAAATTACAGTAGTTGATGTTTGAAGAGGGTTGTCAGCAGTGAAAGTGTTCATAATGTTTGATAAAGTTATGGCTTTTTTTTTTTGCAAACAAGTAAAAATAAGGCATGCATCACCACAATTTTCCATCCATTTAAGTTTTAGATTCCCAGTGAAACTCAAATTCAACTGTATCAAGTTTTGGCTAATCAGTGCAAGGTGCTGACCAGTGTTCAGTGCTGTGTAATATATTTTTGTATTGATTTTGCTCACTCTTTTCAACTGTTGAAAAAATAATGAACAAAACGAAGGAGGGGAAAAAAAGCTGGAGCTGCATTAGCTGTGGTGGGGGCATTTTGTGCCCAAGGAATGGTGTGTTCACATAGAAGAAAACAGAAAATATGAACCTCCTTATCTCTAGAGAGATGATATCTTGATCTCTAGAGAGGGATGTTGGTTTGTGATGGCTTCATTGTGTTGTGTTGTTTTTGTGACCCTGAAATATCAGAATATGTGAGATTTATCAGAGATTCAGAAATAAATAACCACAGTGGTTTCAACTGTTACAAATGAAATGCATCAGAATAAGCTGGAATTACATAAGGCTCGTAGAATTCAATGGAAAATCTGGAAATTAAGAACAAGGGAGAGGGAAAAGCTGCAGTATTTCCATCACTGGATGTTATAAATGAAGAATCACAGAATGGTTTGGGTTGAAGGGACTTTAAAGGCCATCCCATCCCACCCCTGCCATGGCAGGGACACCTTCCACTGTCCCAAGGTGCTCCAAGCCCCAGTGTCCAGCCTGGCCTGGAACATTCCAGGGATCCAGGGGCAGCCCCAGCTGCTCTGGGCACCTGTGCCAGGGCCTCAGACAGACAGACAGACAGACAGAGTCTCTGTGCTGATGGGTGCAGCAGAATTCTTGCTGATTTCACAGTGAAAAGTAGAATAATATGAATTTTTCCTACTGAAAGACACCTGCACTTGGGAACACCTGGCTGCTCACACAGAAATCCCAGTTTGACCAGGATGCTCTCCTGGATTCAGGACTGGTGACTCTCCCTGTTTCTATTGTCCTACCCCCTGCTGATTACACTTCTGCTTAAGCAGCTCTGAAAAAAGAATTACCTCGTGGATCATTCCATTGAATTTCAACCTAGAAGTCTTTTTAGTGTAATTCAGTGAACTTTGATTTTTCATCAGTCTAAAATTGGAAGCTGAAAAGTAGTAGCTTGTATAATTGCATGTCACAGTGCCTGCAATATACTTGCAGCTGTATTTCCTTGATTTTCTTTTGGTGTTGTAGGGTACCTGCATTGTTTTGAAATAGAAAATAATACTTCTGAGGTAGCGTTCATAAAGAGAATGATTTCATGTACTGAGCTGCTCTGGATAGAATTCTTCTCTTTTTTAGAATTGCTTTAGCTAATTTACAGCTCTGATGGTTGACATACATCAACAAAAATAGGTGCAGACAGTCAATTATTTGAATTATGTTCAAAAGTATTCTCATCTCTGCTTTATAAGAAAAGAAACTTGAATGGAGCAGAGCTTTTCCTGTGCCAATTACTGCTGTGCAGCCTCCTGGGAGGAAGGAGCCACTCAAGCCAGGGTTTTGGGGTTTGGGTGGTTTTGGGTTGGTTCTGGTTTGTTTGGTTTCTCACATTGCTGTCAAAAATCAGACCTGTGAGAACATCAGATTAATTTAGGGGTAAAAAGTGCACTGACTTCAGCCTTTTCATCTGAACAGAGTCCTGCCAAAACCAGTGTATAAAATACAATAAATGGTGATGCTGCTTTTGAGAGAGAGAAGAAAAATTTTGGGTAGAGATCTTAACGGGCTTTTTGTGGTTCCTATTTAAAATGTCAGTGCTGCTTTCGATAAACCAGTACCTTGGACAGCAAACAGTGCAGGGTGGGTGGAAGATTTTGTCTCCTGGAGCACCCAGTGTGTGCTCATCCCATGGCTGAGCATTCTCTGCTGCCCCCAGACAAAGAGATCTGGGATTGATCAGGGAGATTGCCTGTCCCTGCTTAGGAATGGGGGAATTGTGTGTCCTGTGAGGATTTTGCTTTGACAGACAACTCACAGGCATTCATGATGTGATTCTCACGTTGAGAACACATTCCCCACTCTTACACAGTCAGTAATTTTAATAAACCATAAAACAGTTTTTCACTTAAAGGTTTTCTTCCCTTCCAAGTTTCTTTTAATGTGTCCACAAGCTTGATTTATTATAAATCCCTTTTATTGTAAGGTAAAGGGACATCCTCTTCTAAATCACCAAGATATTTCTGTATGTTCATAATGAAATAGTTGGATTTTTTCAATCTCTTGTGTTTGGTGGGTGAAGTTAACCTGGCTCTTGTGTTTGGAGGAATAAAGGAAAATCTCTGAACACAGTGGTAGCAAATACAGCTGACAGCAGTAAGGAATTTTTAAGATAAAGATGTGAGGGGAGAAGAAAGAATCCTTAATAAAATGAAGGGTTTATCAAGCCTTGTTCTTGGGCTGAAAATTATGTTTCTTGTATGTAATTTGCATGATACAAAGTGCTATCAATTATTGAAAATAATTCCTGGCTCCACAGTTACCTACTTCTGCTCAAATTGACTTGTCAAATATTTGACATTCAGATTATTCTCTCAGTTTGAGTGCAACTGCAGAGACTGTTATGGAAAAATACAAGCATTCAGAAATTCAAGCTTTTCACTGGAATTTCATATTAACATTTTAATATGGATTTCCTAATGTTTTCAAAGCACAGAGTAAAGAAAAACAAACTAACACAGCTTTTGCTGGTGACCAACATAGTGGTTTAGATGCTGAAAATTGGTTTTCCAGATTATCAAAGGACAAAGTTGCAAAGCACCAGGTGCTCTTTAGTTTATTGCAAAATGGAGCTGATTGCTGTTCTGGCTGCTTTCCTGATTTTCATAGTCTTCATTAGAATCAGCTAATAAATAACAAGCTGAATCAGCATTTTGATTAAGGAGATTATTCTAATAATAAATTAATAGGCTTTTTACTTTTGAGCAAAATAGCAGCCAGAGAACTCTTAAAGCTTTTGTTTCTATGAGCCTTCCCAGGCAGGTTCTGGAGCTCCCAAATTTCCTTCCTTTGACTGCAGCAGGAGGATAAACTGCATTCCATGGCAGCTCTGCTATTCAATGTTGCCCTTAAGAACAGAAAGCTCAAGTGGAAGCTTCTAGAAGAACTTCTGTAATAAGCAGAATAGTGCAGATTTGTAAAATGAAGCCCATTTATTTAAACAACAAAATCAAACCCAGCAACTAAGTCCCAATTAAATCCCTGATTGAAATTAATAGAGGTGCTCACTCGGACAGGGTGAGAGAATTGATATGTTACCCCTTTGTTATCCTCACTTCATCACCTCTTGGTATTTAAATAGCATCCTAATAAAGCAGACTTGAAGAAGAATACTGGCAAGAACACGAAGGGTTTGGGGAGCGCTGTTAATGATCATTTCCACTCCTCCTGTCATCATCAGGAACCTGTAACACATTTCCCACATTAGTCCTGAGCTAAGGTATTTTTCTGTCTCTTTCTGGTTTACATTTCTTGTGCAATAGTGCTCCCAAATCTTTCCTTCTAATTCTCTTCCCCCTGGGAAATAATAAAGGCTGTTTTGTTATCCTAACTTAAAAACAATCAATGAAATTAAAATGAACTGTCATCTAACAGAAATGCAAATGTAATCTGCCTTAGTCATTTCCCTGCCCTTGCTCATCAACAGATACCCTCAAAGAGCTCTCTGCATACAAGATTGCCTCCTATTTATCTCTGTTTATCTCTCTATTTCATCTCCTGAGAGCAGAGATGCCTCCTGATTCTTTACAGACCCTAGCAGAGTTACCTCAGTAATTTAAGATGATGCTCAATGACTTTCACCCAAAAAAACACATTAAATATTTCTGACAGTCAGAGCAACGAGACTTTGGGCAAAAAAAACCCCCAAAAACCCAACAAATTACTGCTCAGGAAAAAATAGACTCTAAAGATAGAATATAGAGATAATCTCATTTGAGCTTATTAATTATGCCTTGTAAGCAATGAATCAAATCACTTTGCTGTATAATACAATTACTGCTGTAATTTGTAGTCATTACAGTTTGCACTGAGGTATAATTGTGTAATTCATTTTCTGCAGGTTATTGACAGAGAAGGTCTTAACAACTTCAGCATGGAGGCTCTGGGTTTGCTACAGTTTAATTTGCAGATCATTAGCACAATAGACCTAATAGCTTGCTGTGTCTACCCATCAAGGAGTTATTTATGTTTGGAGCGGGCACAAAAGAGGAAGATGAAGAAGAGATTGGAGGTAGAGACATTATTACCTGGTGCCTTGCTCCCCTTGCAGTCTGGAGGTTCTGGTGCATCCGTCCTGGGCAGAGTTAATTCTCTGGGCAGCTGCATTTGCTAGCAGGCTGTTTGAAGATGAGGTGGCTTTCCTGCCTGCAGTGAATTATTCCAATTAACAAGTTAATATTTTGGCATAGTCGTCTGCATCTGATTAATGTTCATTAAATCAATCATGATTTGATTGAAATACATTTTTAAGTGTCAACC